>NC_072732.1:62866380-63233908 GCF_026930045.1 Uloborus diversus | reverse complement strand
TGTCTGTCGGTAGAAATAGGAATGTCAACATGTCAACACATGTATTTAAAATATTTAACTTCTTTTACAGGTCCGCCATTTTGTATTTTTCCGGGGGGGGGGGGGCGGGCAAAGTGTGTATACTCAATGCAAATTTTGTCAGAAAACATCTAAAACTACGCCTACTAAAATGTAAAAACAATTTTTTCACTGGCAGGGGGAGAGCTATTGACCTTCCTCAGTCTCCCACTAAATGACAGGCTTATTCTTTTGGTAAAACTATGGCAAAAGCGAAACTAGAAGTGGGAGCTGAATTTTATTCGGATTTCTGAGGATATTTTCGGTTTTAGGTTCTACTACGGAATTTCTTTAATCCTGTCTTTCTTTGTCTAATGATTTTTTCTGCCCTGCTGTCTAAGTTATTATGAAAATAATCACGCAGTGCGTGCCTTCCTTGCTGCTAAATGAAAAATACTATAAAATAGGAAATTAGGCTAATGTTTTGAAAACTGAAGAATTCAGAGAACTTGATTCCTTCCCTTCCCCATACATTCAACCCGTATCAACCGTTTTGCTTTAAAATTACATTGTGCAGACAAAAAAAGGAGTTATATTATTATCAAAAAAAGTATATCAATATTATCGTAACACATCTTAAAAATTTTTGAAAGTTACGATTTTTTTAAAAGTTTGGATTTAGCGCCAAAAAATACACCAGTCATTTTTCAAAAACTAAAAAGCGTAATCATATAGCTCACGCTTTTGTTAGTTCCTATTGAACTAGAGTACATTATACCTGCAAGGCAAGATAATGTAATTATGAAATTAATGCGAATATGTAAGTAAGAAATAATTAATGCTCCTCACGTCGCAAATTAATTGCTAAATGGAAGTCGAGTTTGTCCTAAACAAGTTGTCACATTTGAATACCTTTCTATTAAATATTGACACATGATTTTATTTAAAACATTCTGCAGAGATTTCAGAGCGCTATAGTGTCAATCAACATCATTTACGTTCCAGGCGTTAGGCAGAGGCACTCCTTTCTTCAATCAGTACCAAACTAGTTTCAAAATGCAGGTTCGCGCACTCTTATAAGTCACTATTCATTTTTTACTGACTCTTCCACCAGAACCCCCAACTTTCCCACAAAACTATCCTCGAGCTAATGAGCAATGAGTTCATTAAAAAACTAACCGATATTTCTAATATACTGGTGGCAGAGTCCTTACAAAATGGGGCTTGGTTTAAGGAGTTTGAATTCTGGATTTTTGAAAATGTGATGTTAATTGATAGCATGAAAACCTCTGAAAGAAAACAAAATCATGAAATCATTAATATCAATAGCCGGAGCAAAGCAATGGCTATTGAGCAATGAGTTCATTAAAAAACTAACCGATATTTCTAATATACTGGTGGCAGAGTCCTTACAAAATGGGGCTTGGTTTAAGGAGTTTGAATTCTGGATTTTTGAAAATGTGATGTTAATTGATAGCATGAAAACCTCTGAAAGAAAACAAAATCATGAAATCATTAATATCAATAGCCGGAGCAAAGCAATGGCTATTGAGCAATGAGTTCATTAAAAAACTAACCGATATTTCTAATATACTGGTGGCAGAGTCCTTACAAAATGGGGCTTGGTTTAAGGAGTTTGAATTCTGGATTTTTGAAAATGTGATGTTAATTGATAGCATGAAAACCTCTGAAAGAAAACAAAATCATGAAATCATTAGTGTCAATAGCCGGTACAAAAGTAATCAAACGTAATAACTAATTTCTGCAGGGGCAGCATAATTACTAAATCTGTCGTACTTCGTCAACGACTGAGCCTCTTGTGCACTTATTTTGGATAAACAGGTGAGCACGGATTGTCTCTATTATGAGTCTCTACAACTTAAAATGCAATCCGATTGAAATGATTGTAAGCTTAAGCAGTGCTCTGCTATACCAATCAGTTACAACCGCCCCCTAGTAGGAGTTCTAACACGGGAGTCTAGCTGATTGGAGAATTATGCGAACAATATTATTTGCTGAGCGTGCGCAAGATAAGAATATTTCCAATCTAACTAGTGTTTTTACATAGTTAAAAAGATGGGTAGTGTCAGCTACATTGGTTTTTAACCATTTAAGGTTTCTCTTCAAATGTCACCCCCCCCCCCCCCAAATACCCTTTTTTGTGGGGGAGGGGGGTTTAAAAATATATGATAATGTTTATTTTTCTTTGTTTCTGTTGCAGTATAATTTGCTTTCAAAGTTCAAGTGTGTGAAGGAAAATGTTGTGGTCACAGTACAGTTAGCACAAAGTTTGAAAAGATAGGAATGAAAATAAAATGATTTTCGAAAATTTTTGAACTGTGGTGTTCTGTAATGTTCTTATAACACTGCAGTAGGATGAGGTTGACTGATAAAACCGATTTTTCTTTTTTGGGAATGTTGTTGCATCTGGTTAATTAATTTTGAGACATGTGTAATAATAGTTTTACTAACATACCTTCTGGATCCGTGACAGGGCTGCGTCGGTAAATTCTTTCGTGCAGTCATCTTTGAATTAAATGATCAACGCATGAAATTCATATTAACTTCAACACTATTAATTTACAAACATTCATATTTAATACTATTACATATGTTTTGAATTTAACGGCTTTTTCCCCCATACATTTCGAGTTCGTGTACTTGATCACACAGGACCCGTTTATGAATTCACGTCCAATATGACAGATAGTACAATACAGGGACATTGCGTAGGACAGAATTAACAGCACAGAGAAGGAAGTTACAACCAGGGCAACGGGCGGAAATCGGAATAAAAAATGAGTTCATTAGACAATCCTCATATATATAATAGGCAATGATCGAGTAATCCGCGAGTTTCTACAATGAAACTCGCGCCACGGCATGATCATTTGATAATATGTTTTGATAATGTTTAACATGCAGCGAAAGGTTTTATTGTGACAAGGCTGAATTTGATCCAGTAACTTAACTGTTTTACTGGTAAGACTGTGTCATTTCAGGGGAATGAAGAAACGAAAAATTGGTCAACAATGAAATCTACCTACTGGAGTTATGGGTTAATCCACTGGAGTTAGGTTGCAATTTCAAGTATCAAAATATCACCAAACAGGCAATGGCTTCGCTCAAATGTAGAAGCAGTTTTCACCCGTCATACCTTGACGGGCAATTTTCTAGTTTATAATAATAGTGTTATTCAGGTTAACTGTACGTTTTTAGAGCGGTAATATGGTAAATGCATGTAGTGGACTGGTTTTGAAGTAAAACGGATTTTTGGTAAGCGTTTTTCGTTCCGGATTCGTTGCAAATCGTTTGTGACGTGATAGTATGGGCAAAGAAGTGTCATATTAGGGGGGGGGGGACACAAAACACAATTGAAAATTTACGAATACGGATTGAGCTGTTCAGGGGCGCTCGATGGGAGCTTACGGGAGGTCACTGTGACCTTTCAAAACTTTCCTTATTCGGCAATTTTTTTCTCATAATTCGGCAAAATTAGGAGTTCTGTTCTGCAAAATTGTCATTATTCGGCGAAATTTAGATTTATATCTAACAAAATTTGGAGTTCCATTCGGCAAACTAAAAATTTCCACGCTCCCAAAAATTTTAAGTTCGGGGTGCCCCTGCAGTTGGTTTTGATTCCAACCGCCTCCAAGATGAGTCAATTAGAATCCAAAATGGCCGCCACGTGAGCTTGAGCTTCGAAGCTCCCTTTTGGGGAAATGGCTCCTTTCGGTACCGACGCAGACCGAGCCGTATAGTCCTTTGAAAAACTTGCCCCGCCGCTCGCTAATGAAACGGGACGAACAGTGAATGTCTGCTCTCATTAAACGCATTAATGAGCAACCCGTATTCCATCCACCCCCTTTATTTTCAGCCCCATCTCTATTTTCTCTTTGCGCGACCCACCCGTTCTATTTCGAGAGAGCTAACGATCGTTCGCACCACCCTTGGGCTCCGGGATCAATCATGGGAGGGGGGATTAAAGGGGGGAGTCATAGAGGTTTCGTCTTTCGACGACTCATGGTTTTGTTTTACTTTGCCCTGTTCTTTTTATCCTTTTTTTTCCTTTTCGTTTTCTCCTAATGCCTTTTCCTGGGCGTCGGATTTCGCCCCGGTTTCGGATCACAAAATGGAAGTACGTGCCTCTCCTCTCTCAGGTGGTCTTGGAATGACGAGAACGAATTCAGGACTTTATCGTTTTCGAACATGCCTTCCGGCGAAATATTATCGTGAGAACTTTTGGAAAGAGAAATGGATGGACGTATCTAACGTGGCGTAATTTTTCTAGCTACAGGTTCGAATTTATTATTTTTATCGAAGCAAACGTGTAAAAATAAAACACTTTAGTGACGGAACATTAATTGTATCGTAAAATACAGCATCCAATTAATCATTGGCATTACAAAACTCTTGATGTTGTATAATTGAGAAATTTGTCACCCGCAATCAGTAGGTAGTCTGTTTCCTTTTTCCATAATTTCATAAAAGCTATATTGTTATTTTTAGTGCCACGATATTCTCTATTTTATGCATGAAGAATTCGTCTAAATCTAAAATGACAAAATTTCAAAAAGTCATATTTTTATTAAATTTTGGTTTGATAGAACACTAAAACCCCTTGGAACTTCGAAGTCCAATTCTACGTGTGGTTCATTCATTATTTGGATGGCATCAAAAGTTAACGTTTCTTTTTCGTTATTTCTTTCTTTCTTCTTCTTTTTTTTTATATATATAAAAAAATATGGATGCAACAAAACAGGACAATAAAGCCAAAACGAATGGAAGCGTTTTGAAAAAATCAGTAAATAAAGGGTTTAGTGGATTTACTCGCTGAAATCCAGCAAAAATATTAAATATCCTCTAATTTTTTTGTAAGTAAATATCAAGTCTTAGTTAAGCTAGATCATCGAAATAAAATGCAGATTTGTGTTCTAGTTCGCATCAATAATAAATGAAGCAATTCTGCATGAATCTTTTCTCAATTCTCACATGAAACATCCCATTCTGGTTAAGATATCCCTCTCTAGAACAGGGATGGGGGCTCAGGGCAAGAAAAAAAGTGGTGTTTCTATATAGTTCTCTGCTGAAATGGTCCACGTTTCTGCACTTTAAGTTAATACTTGTAAAACACTAATTAAAAACCCATTATTTCAATGTTGCGTAAAAACGTCTGCAGTAGTTCTTCGACTCCAGACTTTATGGGCCCGTTACCAACTCAGCAGTAAAAGGCTTTAGACTTCCTAACGATATTTTGGGAGATCTTTACAGGGAGTTACAAGAAGTGGTCTAAAGAGATTGGTGGGTAAAAAAAAATCAAAGTAAAACATACAATACGCCGATCATGCAGCTGAAAGTAGTCTTCTACTATCTTTGAATGGTGTCCTCGTGGTGTCAGAGTTTTAAGTCTAATCAAAGCAACGGGATGAACTAAAAAAACTTGTTGATCTTCTAAGCGCTTTAAAAAAAACTCCGTGCAACATGGTATTTTAATGAAACTGCGAACACACTCACACAAAAGTTAATGCCAACAGTAGTTGTTTTGATAATGATACTATGCGTTTGGTGTTGTCTGAAATTTAGTATCTTTTAGCCATTCAATATACAAGGGGTAAACCTGATAATTGGAATTTTAGTGCCTTTTAGTGCCCAACCCTTTTTTACCCGCAGGCTGCACCTCATATTACGGTAATCCTCGCAGACCAGAAATACATATACTGTCCAACCAAGGATTGCATGGAATTTTCAAACGTCCAGATAAGACGAATCTATGTGAATTAGGGGAAAAGTAAAAATTTGATGCGCGTATTCCGCTCATTTGAATGAGACTCTGCTTCTGCAAAAGCTGACATTGGTAAAAAATCATAGATTCGTCCATTTCCGGCTGTAAAACGGATGTTTGTCTTTCCATACAATCTGTGGTCAGACAGTATCATTTCAAATATTTAAATGTTTCCTATATAACACGGAAAGGGAAAGAAAGACCACAAACCAAGAATTGTTGATATCATTACTTGATACCGATCACTGATGTTATTGATACGAAGTCTACAACTGCGTGAGACGCACAGTCCGAAATAACATATGCAGGCTGGCTATAATCTAAGACCGCTTGTACGAGGAAAGGCTTCTGCAGAAAGCAGTACAAGTCCAAAATTTATGGAATCTATTCCGTGCTTCGTCGATATTCTGAAGGGTTCAAACGAGTAATTCCGTCTTCGCGTCAAATGTCCATTTGCAGCCACCATTATCCCCGCACAACGGTCCGATTTGTGGCTCCAATCAATGCTGGAGTTGTGGATGGATGGAGTGGAAGGCTGGCGTCAGACGACAGAAGGGGTGTCACTCAAGTCGAGATGCTATCACGAGTTTGATATATGTGTCGCTTAAAACACTTATGATTCCCATTTCGACCGTTTTTGTTCCTTATTTCTGGTTTCTTTTATTCTTTTGCCCGACGATTTATAGCTCTCATCCCTTTCTCTCTCGATATATTTACGTTAAAATGCTTTGTGCATAAACACATCGAATTCTAAAATATCTTTTATTCGCTGCAAAGTACTATAGAGAAATGTGATTTCTTTTTTTCTCAGCAAAAAGAGGAATAGCAAATTTTTATTGATTGGCATTTTCGAAAAAACGAATTTTTTTGTATCCATTTGTGAAACAAAATTTGAGATGATCCAAACGAAAAAAAGAAAAAAAAAGAAAAGAGATGTAATTTAGTTACCCTTTTTTTAAAAAATCCTTTTTTATTTAATTTTTAGACGTCCAAGAAACCATGTGAAATGTGTTGTTTTGATTTTTAATAAATGTATTCAAAAATGAATGTAAGACAGGTTGCAGTATAAAACACAAGAGCATAAAACGTCATACGCGTTATATTTATATTTCGAATTAATACAAATGCAGATAAGAGTACTGAAATAATTATAATAATATTTCAATAAAAAGAAGAAAAAAAAAAACCATCAGCACTTGGCATGAAATGGTGAAATGTGACATTGCTCTGACTGTTGCAACAGCACATATTTGATGATCTTCAACAGTTAATGGAAATCCACGAATTTAAACTTTGAACAGTGCCCAAGAGCAGGGGTCAGCAATCTGTAACTTGCGAACCGTATACGACTCTAAAAACTCGTACAACCGCGATTGAGACTCATCACAGAAGATTAAAAACAATTGCAAATTGCAAACAATTTCTATGTCATAAAAACCATGGCGTGCAACCCCGAAGTCAGAAACACGCCTGAATAAAACTTCACTGCAAATGCACAACCCTTATAATGAAAGCTAATTTACAGGGGAAAGTCCCGCATGCACACTAGGGTGGGATGAAAAACGCTTTTTTTTCTGATTTCAATGATGGGTGGAAGAGGTGCTATTGGTGCAGCAAAGTGCATATAATTTTTTTTTTTAATTCTTACAGTTTCTTGATTTGCCGCAATGCGTTAAAGTTTCGTCGACCCAATGCAGTTTTTTGATGTTTTTAGAAAAATTAGTATAAAAAAAAGATTTTTCTTATTTTCAATGACCAGTAATGTAGAAAAGGTGCCATTAGTGGTACTAAATTTATACAAAAAATTTGAGGCGTGTGGTATAATTCCTTCCTTTTCCACAAAATATTAGGCTTTTTTTTTTTTAATGTTTTCAATAAATTTTGCCAAAATGTTAAAATACTATTTTTATATCAGAAATTTTAGGATGAATTTTTAAAAAGTGAAAATCTATCTTCTTATGTTCACATTTTGTACTTCCCTCAAAAAATTTCTTGGATTTATGATATTATAATTTACAGTACGCAACTTTTCACAAATAACAAAATGTCTGAAAATGATTACGCTTCTTACAAAAATGACAAACCCTTTTAAACTAATTTTCATATCGTTTTAGACTTTCCATTTCTAATTTAAGATTTTGCAGTTGTTTCTTGTGCTTTTTGCTGAATGTGTGATTCCAGTTTCTTCCCTATGTTCGTATATAGTAGCAAACAATTGGTTTCACACATTTTGTTGATAATTCTTCGAAAGGCCGCGCTTCTAAACTCCAAATTAGTTAATCATACTTTCAGGCATTTGACACAATAACAATGCTACAATCTCACCTTCAGGAATAGTTTTTCCTCAACCTCAAAGTTGGTAAACATTTTCAAAAATGCTCTGAGCATAATATTTCATGGTAATTGATACTTCATATTTCAAAGTATGCAATTTTCTTTGCAAAAATAACCTTAAATCGAAAGGTTTTTGTTCAGACACTTTTAGCAACGAGTTCAGCATACCTTTAGCCGTTTGATGTGAATTAACTTGTCCGTGTCGGAAATAGTTTATATTTTGAGCACTTCACTTTTTCGGAAGTTGTTCCAATGGAAAGAAAAAGTGGTGGATGGTAATTTCTACTTTAGCCATGCAAATGCGGACAGTAATAGGAACTGGAATACTAATACAGAGTTAGTATAAAAGAATTTCCTGGTTTAAAAAATTTATATTACATAAACTAATACAGTACCATTGTAAATGATACTTAAAAATAAAGATAAACTGAAAGTTTTTTTTTAACGTGCGTAACTACTTAAATGCGCACGTTAGACATTATCGCAATTCCTTCTGGAAGGAGATTTTTGGTCACAACAAACCCCTTCCAGAAGGACCTTCCAGTTAAAACCTTACACGTGTATTGAATACTGTATTAGGATTGGAAAAAATGCTAAAAACCAAGACTTCTGGGTGGAAAGCTTTTTCTTATTTACAGTTTTATTAAAATAATTTATTTCATTTGGCCACAATGTCACCACATTCTCACTCGGTTCAAAGTTACCCTAAATGGCAGGATAACTTTGAACCAGGCAAATAATTCATTTTAAATGGTTTTTATGATTATTATGTCTTAAATTTGGATAACTAAACAATGCTTCAGTTTTTTTTCAATTTTATGTCAATGGATGCAATACCTCAACTAAAATATGAGTGGTGATGTAAAAAATAGAGAAATTGTAGATCAAAGTAACACGGAATAACAGTCCCGATAACGCTGGGATAATTTTTGTTAGCAGCTGCATTTTCCTTTTTTTAGGCATCTTTTTTGTGTCCCTCCCTGTTGATGAAACCGCTCCCCGCTGCGCGCACACATCGCTGTCTGAACCTGGGAGATAAACTTTGATTCCACCCGACTCGGGGGCTCACAGAGATGATGAATTGAGGCAGAGATAACTCCGGCGACCTCCCTATCTCTCGTGTTCGAAGCTCATTCTGAAAGCAGCAGTAACAATAATAATAACAATAAAACTGATGAAAAAATACTGACATAAAAGAAGAAAGTAAAAAAAAAAAAAGAAAAGTCGCGTCAGCAGATCATTGTGCACTATAAAACTTTTTAAAAAATTATTCTTAAAAACTGTTACCGTGTTTACCCGCAGGCCCGACGAGAGGCCATGTCAGCCTAGGTGGAAACTAGGGGCCTGGCCTTAGGGGGGGGGGCGACACTGACGCAAAAAAAAAAGAAAAAGAAAGAAAGAAAGAAAAATAAAGAAAGGAAGAAAAAAAAAGGGGGGGGGGCTCCGAAAAAGCAGAAACGTAAAGATAAAGTAAAATTTACTCTTATGGTATTTATTGTTGTGGCACTAGTTAATTATTTTCTAATTAGCAGTTTTGATTTTTTTTTCTTTTTCCCCCTTCTTTTTCTTCCTTTCTTTTTCGTTTCTTCTTTTTCTTTCGGGGAGGGGGCCCCGGGCGACAGAACTGACTAGGGGCCCACCTTGGCTCTCTGCGGCCCTGTTTACCCGAACATAAAACCCGATCTTATATTAACTTCCGTTGCAGAAGATGCGCTAGTGTTTACTTTCGGGAAATCGTTTATTTTTTTATGCGCAATAATTGATTTTTGTTCGCTCTTAAAAAACACATTTATTCTAGTTCAAGAAATATACGTGTTCAACTTTTATCGTACATTTACGATAAATCGATGCACTTTATTACAATTAATTTATGCTTATTCAAGTTCAATGGATCAAATCATTCGATAAACATTCAAAAATGAACAAAGTCACTAATACAAGCATACAGCCTAAAACTGCGTTTTGGGGACTTCAGTTCGATGAATTACCGAGGAGTCGCAGAGCCCCCATTTATACCCAAATATTACACTTATACCCCTTACCGATTCTTGTAGCAAGATGTGAATTCTTTTGAATGAAGATCTTAATAAGGGATTATTTTGAGGGTAGGGCTTATGCGAAAAACACCCAGAAAAGTTACATTAGGGCTTTTATTATAATTCTGTTTTATTTTCGGAGAAATACGGTACGTACGAGAGAAGTGATTCTGATTATGGTAGTCAAGTAAAACTATATTTTAACTTGTAATTTTAGAAGGTAATAATTATAATCCTTGTCTTCTTTCTCGAAGTAAATCGTTCTGAAATGCAGTCAACTTCTGTACTGACGTAATATACGAAAATTTGATTTCTTTTTTACTTTATAAACTTATACTAGCAGCCCGTTCCGACCTTGTTCGGGTTAAAAAACTTTCTATCTTAAATAAGTATTGCGCAAGTACTTTTTAATTTAAAATTTAATTTTAAGCAACATTTTTTATTTCGTTTGTATGACACTTGAAAACAAATTGATTTAACTCATTTCCTGATCTACAGAGACCAGCACGTAATTCCCACTGAACAATACAATCTTCCCGTATGTAACGTTTTATTACTTATCGTATACGTTTGAGCTACATATTTGATGATGGTGATGGCATAAAAAATTTTCATTGCATATTGTAATCACATAAATTGGAAAAGGAAATATACGGGGACCATGGGGATGCAAGAAATATGACATCGTGATTTTTCTTCCTCTCACGTGTTTCCATCCCCCATCATTCAGTTCAAAGAGAATCTTCGACTACTCGTCATTGCAAGCGCAGGACAGTCCGTGATTGTTTTTACGTTTGTAACTATAAAACGGCACGAAACATAAACTGGTGGTGAAGACAAACTATTGGTTTAAAAAATTAGCACACATATATCTAGGCATAATTTATAGATTATGTCACTCAGTAAGAATGCACCTTTCATATAGTGAAATTTTTTTGCAAATAGTTGCAATGGTTCAAAAGATTACCTCGAACATAGAAACATACAAAAATTCACTCTCTCTCTCTCTTTATAATATTAGTATAGATTTAGGGTTTACATGGTCAATATTCAGCTATCCACGATTTTTAATTTTCGTGTAAAATGAAAAAGAATTAGTTGTTCGTAAAATCGTAAATTCAACAGTTTTTAAACACAAGTTTGAAAAAAAAAAATTACAGGAAATCCTACTTCCATATTGAATTTGTGCAGCATTTCAGTTAAGAAATTGCACAAATATTCTTTTTATCATCATACAATAAAATTTTTGGCAAAAACAAGATGTCCACGAGCCGGTCATTTCAGAAGCACAGGCTACTTTACTTAATTATCCTAACTACAAGAACTAGTGAAATAAGTAAAATTACATGGTAAAAAATGTTAAAACATAAGAAAAATTGACAATCTCTCCTCAAGCAGTTTTACCAAATCACAACAGCCCCGTAGTCAACTTGTTCGCTCATCTGTTGCAGGAAAAGGCAAAGTTACTTAGAAAACTGTTAGTCAAAATCGTGCGGTTTGATGAGACCTTTGTAACGTTACCAGGGAAGCCTCAAACTAAAATTTTTGGGAGGGAAAAAATTCTCAATTTTCTGGTTAAAATTCTAATTTCAACGAATGATAAAATCCGGTATCATACGTACACAACATCTAATGAGAAAGAGCATAAGACATCATTAAAAACAATTTTAAAAACTTCTAAAAAAGGATAAAAATATCAACATTGCAATCCAAATTTTTGCGAAATCGTCCGCAAAATCTACCGAATAAGGAGTTTTTTTGGAAGGTCACAGTGACCTCCTGCGACCTCCCACCGGAGTGCCCCTGAGCATTATCTATATTTTGCTTGAAAGGTGATATGAAATTTCTACCGGAAAGAAAAAACTACTGGTTATCACCTATCAACCAACTGCCGTAGTGACCGTCAAAGCAGACCTTAGAAGCTGTTTTAATGCCCACTTCTTTCTCTCCACTACTTTTTTGAAGCTAATTTTTATTTTGAAAAAGGGTTTAATTTCCATTTTTATGATTTTTTTTAATTGACAATTCTCGCGTGATGAAGAGTGTAACTAAAAATGATGATTAACTATAAGAAAAAACGTATTTTCTAGTAACTCAGGTTACATAAGAGACGACTATTCTGCAAATTTGTGTCCAGTTTCAGTTTAGGTATTTTACTCCTATTTTGTATGAAGGCACTAAAATATGCACACTATAAAGTTCCTTGCTTTTCAAAAAACGAACACATTTATGTATATTCAGAGAACTGACTATTTTCATGGTCACTCAGACTACATGCCAGCGCATAAGTTCCAATGCGTATTCTATTGCTTTATCACCATCTGGCAGCAAAACTGTTAAATTAATGTTTTGTTAGAATCTTATCCAGAAAATCCCTCTTGAGTATGTGAGAAAATTAATTATCGCATTAAACTTCGAGATACGGCCAACAATTTTCAGCATATTCTTTTAAATCATTATCGTTACTTTTCATAATACTCGTCACATGTGCTCACGGACGCTCCGGGTTGGAGGTCACGGGAGGTAACTGTGACCTCCCGAAATTTTCTTTATTCGGCACATTTTGTCTGACGATTCTGCAAAATTACCATCATTCGGGGAAGTTTGGTGCTCCATTCGTCAAAATTATCATAAAGGGATCGTTTCCGAAATTTTAAAAGTTTTACGAGCATGCTTATAAACACCATTTGGATTTGACCATTTTTAAAATAATTTGACAAAGTTTTTAATACTTAAAAAAATATTTTAATTGGTGCGCAGATTCAATTTTCCTTTTTATGCTTCTGCACATGACATCACAAGAAATGAAATGCCATTCACTGATATCATTAGCGCAAAGCGCACAATATTTAATTTGCATCTTTACTCACATGTACTGACAACGATGTGGTTGATAGCAAGTGTAGAACGCAATATTTAATTCGCTTCTGAATCATCATAACCTGGAAATGCGGTAGACAGAAAGCGTAAACTTTCAGTGCGCCAGTGGAGTGAACCCCAAAGTTCATCACGTGTGACGTCATATAGATCACGCCTTATTTGAAAAATCGGACGTTTAAAACAATTAATTAAAAATTAAACGTTTTGAAAATAAAAGAAAATCCAAAAAGATTTAAAGTTTAAAATTTAAAACTATTTTTTCAGAATTTGTGGGGGGAAAATTGAAATTGATTTAAAAAACTTAAATTTTTCCATCACAGTTCTTTCTCGCGTTAAAAATTAATCATAGATAGCTTCTTTGTGCTTTAGACCAGTACTTTTACTGGGAAGTCTCTTATTTTGGGGTAAGGAGCTGAAGATTCCCGTGGTTTGTCTTTTTCCTTCCAACAATGCAACATGTTTTCTGTCTTTACTTTTCTTTTTGAACTTGGAAAAAAAAATACAAATACTAAACCTGTACAAATGCATCCTTTAGGACTGGACTCAGACTCCAATATTATTCCTATAGCGAACAAAAGTAGTTTTATTCAAATATTATGTTTTTATTTATAAAATTTGTTTAAAAGTTTTATTTATGTATGGGCAAATGAAAATTTATGAAATAAAATAGTTTATTTTTATTTATCCCTTGTGGCTCCCCTTAGCCCCTCTACTACTACTGCTACCATGCTTATGTATGGGGTCAAAAAGCTTGGATGCTTATGCTCTGAAAAAAGGTGTTTTCAATATCTGTGTTTATCATACTGTAGATGCCCGTCAGGAAATAGCCCATATTGGCACTAAAAATTCCAAAATGTTTTTTCCCTGAAATTTCCCCTAATACTTGTATTACAGTTGCAGGTTTCCCCCAAGATCTTTGCAAGACTCCAAAGTGCTTTATGTTTAATTATATCTCTTAATGATCATCATTATCGCTTATGTTTTCAATTGAATATGATTCATTGTTTCTTTCTTTTTTTGAAATTGATGTTCACTAAATATTCATAACCTCATTTTGTTTTCTTTTCAAAACAGACCACATATTTTGAATTGATGTTGGAAAAATGCTTTTCTTTGTCACTCGTTTGATTTGATGAAACAAATTTTTCGATATTTGCATGTTTACCAGCTTTTATGCATTAAACTTAAGATTTATACATTTTAGCAGTTTCGATGTCTTTTGATCTAGCCTTAATTTTTTGTTTAATTTTATTATAGCCTTTATTTCTATGTATGCATGTCTTTTTCCTAGGATTCCTGGAAATTATGTAAAAATCCTTTGAACATCATATTAGGGAGGAAAACCTTATGAAACCAGGGAAAGGGGTGAAAAAAAATAGGGTGCTTTAAAATGCTTTATTTTGATTTTCACTATTTAGTGAGAATGCTGCTCTGCTTTAAATGTGTGAAAAATAAATCATTCTTAATTTCCCTTATGCTGATTTCTTTTTAGGGCAATATTTTAGATAAGTTACTGAACTAATGGATCCAAAAGGAATAAAGATTTGGAAAAAGTGATTCAACCAAGTTTTGAAAAATTTGACCATAATTTCTCTTCTGAAAAAGTTTATTTGTAATTATGTTGTTATTTAACTTGTAATTAGTGTAAAATAAACCTTTTTGATGTTTTAACTTCTTTGTTTTCATTGTTGACACTTCTGGATATTGTCTCTTCTTATTTCTTATGTAGACATGCTCACATATTTTTTTGGTAATAATTTTTGAGCTAAAATTCTTTCTCTTGATAAAATTGTTTTCGAGATGCTTACCTTTAATGGATACTTATGGTGTTTAAAAATTAATTTATCCATAAGTTTATGCTAGCTAGTAAAAAATGCAGTCTATTTTTGAAGTCGACTGCACAAGTTTTTAATTTATGTATAATTTAATTAATTTATAACTTTTTAAATATGAAGTATAAATATGTTTTTTAATAATTTATATAACTTTTTTGAATGTTCTATGTTCTTTGAATGAACGAGGTCAGCAAACAAGTAAAGGCAATGGACGAACCATTAAAAAAACACTAGTTGCCAATGTTTTTAACATGTGTTTTAGCGATGAAACAAATTATTGTGTATGTAAGCATTTTACATAAAATGTTAAGTGTTGTATTTTACTATAATCCATACAGTAAAAAAGCTTTACTGAATTTGTTTTTTTTTTTTTTTTTTTTTTTTCAGTTAAGTTTCCCTTATTTCACGGGATTTTTTCTACATTTCTTTTTATACTTCTCTCTCTTAAACATGCATTCTCATTTTTAGAGATCATTTAATAGAATATTTGTAATTCTGGCAACTGGGGTCCTCAAACTGCATTACTAACAGTGTTAGCCTATTTTACGTATTAATTGAATTGTAAAAATGACTTGCATTTTATTGTGTTCTTAAAACTTTTATTCATAACTTGGTTCTTATATGACAATAAACTAAGTTTTAAAGCACCTAATAATTTATGGGCAATGACGATAAAGAATGACATTTTTTTATGAACATCATGTTAATTTACAGGAGGCAGTGACCATAGAAAAGTTTTATGAGCATAACGCCAATTTACGGGCAGTGATCCTAGAAAATGAATTATAGCTTTTACGGAAGTAATATCAATTTACGGGCAATAGGCGTGGAGAATAAATTCTAGCTTTTACGGGAGCAATATCAATTTACGGGCAATAGGCCTAGAAAATAAATTTTAGCTTTTACGGGAGCAATATCAATTTACGGTCAATGGGCGTAGAAAACAAATTCTAGCTTTTACGGGCATATACTCAATGTACGGGCAGTGGCCGTAGAAAAAGGAATATAATTTTCACGGGCACATTGTCAATTTACGGTCACTCCCCTTTTATTTTACGGGGAGGAAATTACGGGCAAACCTATTATTTTCACGGTCATGAAAGATTACGGGCAGAATATTATTTTTACGGGCAGTGACCGGACCACTTTCTGCCGGTCACTGACCGTATTCTAACGGTGAAATTTCTTACAGTGTTTAGTGACTAAAAGTAGTTAGTACACCGAATGGAAACTAATGGAAACAACCCCATTTGGCGAAATTTGCAGTTCCTCTCGGGCAAAATTATAATCATTCTACAAAAATTTGGAGTTCCATTCGGAAAATTGAGAATTTCCGTTATCCCAAAAATTTAAGTTCGAGGAGCCCCTGCATGTGCCGCAGAATTTTTTTTTATTAAAATTGTGATGAAACCTTAATTTTTAACTTGCCCCCTTATGCTATCTTCAAAATACCGACTTCTCTTTCTTAGGTTTTATTTGCTATTGTGGCGTCTAGCACTTGCACAGCGGCAGAAGTTGTCTCGTACATAACGACTCATTTGCAAATTACGACCCGAGAAGAGCAGAGAAAGAAAGAGAAAAGCGCTGTGTGAAGGGGCACGATTATTACCGGGGCTTTTTTCCGCAAGTATATTAAAAAAAGCCCAGAAATGAGAGATGGGACGCAGTTGTGGAGAAAAAGCTTCAAAAAATTTTTACTCCCACCTCGGATTTTGGCGGCATAAAAGCAGACTGCGAACTCTTTTTCGGAACAAAATAAGCAGACGACAGCAGCGCCTGAAAAATTCCGCCTCTTCTCTATCTCCGACATTAGCTGGCTTCCCCTCGTCACTCCTCCTCTATAAGTGCCGACGGTCTTCGCTTCCTGAATAAAAAAAAGGGAAAATAAAAAAATAAATAAAAAAAAAAGAAGAAAGAAAGAAAGAGTAAGATGCGGAGCGAGAGTGAACGAAGACGGAAGAGATCGTTCGGGAGTGGCAGAACGAATGAATGGAGCGAAGAGAGTAGCAAAGAGAGAGGGGGATGTGATTACTCGCCCGCTCTTTGGAACGGGGTTGTGGGGTAAAGGGGATCGGGGGAAGTGATGGACAATCCTCCACGACGACACCTGAGCCGGAACGGAAGCAAAAATGCCGACGAATATCCAGCGGAAGACCAGAAAAGTTCCGCACCATGGAATCGGAACTTTTATACACATGCACATCTCTTCATAAGAACTCACTGAAAAATGAATCGTAGAACTCTTTGAAATTAAACCACCACAATCAGTTTTCGATGCGTGTTTGAATGACATACTTTTTACATACAATAGCTAAATACAGTATAACCTCGTTATAACGATACTCGATTAAATGATTTCCTCAATATAATGATACATTTCATTGGTCCGGATTTAACTGCTTTGAATATAGATGCTCCTCGATTTAACGATATCCCTAATTTAACGATAATTTTTTCCATTCCCTTGACAATCGTTAAAGCGAGGATTTACTGTACAGTCAGTCCGACTGTACGAAAATAACGAATTAATCGAGACTGAAACTTTTATACGTTAAACCGCGGTTGTTCGTAATATCGGGGTGAGAAAAAAAAATAGAAAAAATTTGCTCTTACCTTATCTAAAAGCCCTAATAAGCAACTGCGCAAAAATATCCATAATTAGAAATTGTGCACTTTTTATTCAGCATTCCGCGATTTATTACACACTAGTGGTACCCGCACGGCTTTGCCCTAATAGAAAATTAAAAAGTCTTTTGGTTCGCCTGTATATTTACAAATAATGTATGGTGATTTTTCTCGAAACTTGGCTTGTGCCCATGCTGCGGTTCCACGTTATGATAATTTCGTAATTTACTCGTCCATCTTATGATAATTCTGTTCTTAAAATTGGAACAGAAAAAGAACCATATCGAATTTTCGAAAAATCGCTTCGAGGTGCACACACCCATGCTAACTCACTTTGTGCCAAATTTTATGAAAATCGGCCGAACGATCTAGGCGCTATGCACGTCACAGAGATCCTGACAGACAGAGAGATTTTCAGCTTTATTATTAGTAAAGATAAAGACTAGTTAATTTGAAATTTTTAAGTACTGTGTAATAGATGTTTGATACTTTTCTTGATACTTGACTCGAAGTTGTTCACTTTCGATTTTGTGGAGAGAAGAAAAATACTGTGTCATTTACAACCTGCTGTATGAGATATGTCATTAGTTTCCTGGCCATGTAAAGCATTTGAAAAAGTAACAGTTTTAATGGGAGTTTCATTATCACTTTCTACATCAGAATCGCTCTTCATTGGTTGCCCCATTGCCCGTCAAAAATTACTGATTCCAAGAAAGGTTTTTTTCTGCTTCGGAAAATAGGGATAATATCACCTGGAAAACAATTCAATACTTCCTAACTCAAATTAATCAAAAAAAAAAAAAAAAGAAAGAAAGAAAGAAAGAAAATAAATAAATAAATAAATATTTTTTTTTCGGCTGATGAAATAATTCGTTGATTCGGGTTTAATATTCGGTAAATATATATGGGCTCTTATATAGTTAGTCTTTAGTCGGAGAAAAAGAAAAAGTCGCTAAATTGCGAAATTCGTTAAATAGAGGTTCATTAAATCAGGGTCCGACTGGGCTAATTTAATTTATGACGAATGTTCCAAATCAACGGTGCCCAAAATACGGCCCGCGAAGCTGACCCATGTTCCTCGTTGTTTTCTTCAATGTTACGAACCTACTGGAATCTTCTAAAGCAACCGATCGTATTTACTCGGTAGTGAGAACGTATTGTTGTAAATTAGGAGCTAAAATGTGAGAAGTTGGTTTCTAAATAAAAGAAAGATTAAAACTTCGAGTCGATAAAATAAGTATGTAGTAATGATAACAACAATTCTAAGTTTGTAATTTCCATTTCTTTTCCGTTTTCCCCATTTTATCCTTAGGGGAAAAACATCAAATATTTTGAAATTTTATACGAGTTCTGGTCCGCAGGAATCATCTTAATATGAGGTGAAGCCCTCGGGTAAAAAGAAAAAAAAATTAATTTGAATTTTAACCTCTTGAATTCAAATTATGTTTTTCGCAATCACGAGTGTATTGTGTATGTTGGCGTGTGTGCTTATGTGTGTGTGTGTGGGGGGTATGTGTGTTTGTGTCTAGTGGGTATGTGTATGTGTGTGAGCATGTGTATTTGTGTCTGTGTGCAGGTATGAGTGTGTGGGTAGTTGTGTGTAGGTGTGTGAGTATGTGTAGGTACCTGTGCGTATGTGCACGTGTCTGTATGTATGCGTGTGCGTATGTGTTTGAGTGTGTGTATGTGTTTGTGTGTGTATGTGTGTAGGTGTATATATGTGTGTGTTGTGCGAATATGTTTGTGTGTGTGTGTACGTGCGTGTATGCATGCGTGTAAGTGTAGGATATTGACGCAGCCTGGAGACGGTTTTCGCTAGAGGAGCAGCATCGTGAGGCGGCCGTTCGACGGTAATGCTGCAGAGGGTGCTGGTGGGAAAATAAAATCATAGGAACGCCAAAAACAGTCAAATGAAAGCAACAAGCAATCGTGATTGCTCAAAAAAAGTTCTATTCTGCACTCGATGATAATAAAAATAAAACTTTGACAAGAAATTCAGAGTTCTCCCCTCCCTATCTTTTTTTCTCGATTCTAAAATAAGAATAGTATAATTAACACTTAACTGATGATAAGAGTTATTTTTATAACGTAACTGGTG
This sequence comes from Uloborus diversus, assembly GCF_026930045.1. Lineage (NCBI taxonomy): Eukaryota > Metazoa > Arthropoda > Arachnida > Araneae > Uloboridae > Uloborus > Uloborus diversus. The sequence goes on along the minus strand of NC_072732.1, from coordinate 63,214,321 downwards.
AGGTGATATTAGGTGGTTTTTTTAAGTACAGCTGAAACAGCACTGGGAGTGACATAATACAGCACTGTAGCTAAAGCGAGGGGGGGGGGGAGACGTCCCCCGAAATATTTGTTTGTGTGTGTGTGTTTTTTTACAAAAATAATGCAAATGTAATGAAAATTGGTTTAAACCACATTTTAGCCAAAATATAGAGAAATATAGCAAAAATTTTGACATTACAATAAGACAATAGTACTGAAACATCCTCTACATAACCTGTCAATCTTTATTGGAAACAAGATCAGCAGTTACCAATGGGAGGAACTCCCGAAAATCTCTACATAGTATAAAATGAAGTCCCCAAAAGAGTCTGTGTGTTTGAACGCGCAAAACTCGAGAACTACCCGGCCGATTGCGCTGATATTTTCAGTTTGTTCCTTTAAGTCTTGAAAAGGTTTGTAGACCAGTTCGAATAAAATTCGATGAATAGTTCTTTTTTTATTCCAATTTACGTCCAATTTTCTCATAAATTCTCAAATATGGGGGTGAAAAATTACTTGCACATATTAATACTACATATCATTAGAAAGGGTAGAATTTTCCGCGTTCTACTCAATTTGTTTCAATGCTCTAACTTCGTTACGGCGGGAGTAATTTGCGTTTTTAGCTTGAATTTTTTTACGCTTAGCTGAAATTTAGTCACTACTTTCTTCCTTAAATAAATCAATAAAAAGTGAAGGAATTGTGCCACAGCTTTCTTTTTGACGCCATTGGAAAAAGCGACCGTTTTTACTCCAGATCCAACTCGACCTATGGTCGAAAAAATAAGCTTTTTTCTCGAAAGGAAAGAAAGTTACAAGCCTTTTTAAATCAAGTCTAAGAAATCTCGATTCCATTCCAATGTGAACCATTTTCTTTCGCATTTTAATTCCTTAAACTTATTTTATTTTGTGCTTCCATGGTTACGCATTTTAAATCCATCTTTCTGGATTTAATTTTTTAAAAGTATTTTAATATTTGTCGTCAGTGTTTGGAAGGGAAACCATGATGTTTTTTTTAAATTTATTTTTTATGCCTGATTGTTGAATATGCGTCGTTTGACACAGTTTGTATTTTCAAGATAAACCGGAGAAAGCCGGGCAACACAACTAATACTCAATAAACCAACATTATTTGTCGGATGTCTTTTCATCCATAAGCTCACTACGTTTTACACTGAAAGAGGCGTTCCCTGAAACGCCGAAACATATGTCTGCAGTAATCTGTGCTTTTTAGACGTTGTTACTTTACGTTACTTTACTGTTCAGCACAAAGGTATTTATTTATCTTATCTCAAACCAATATCAGTCTGAAAAAAAAAAGAAAAAAGAAAAAAAAACCCTCATTGACGTAAAACAACATTTCCTAACCCCCTCCCCCCAATTACATTGAAACCAATGATTCATTAATAAAATCAACCATTACATTAAAAACTTCCCTCAGAATAAAGACAACAGTCCCTGAAAAATCTGATTAGAATGAGGGTAATACGTAGTTCCAAAAACTCTTCTAAAAGAAAAAAGCTTCCTGAAATCCCTATTGGAAAAGGGACTTTCAGGAGGAGGGGTTCAATTAGGGATGTGTGGTTCATGAACGAACTGGTCAAAAAGAACGAATCCTTAAAATAAACAGATCCGTTCGTTCACCTAAAAAATGAACGATCGTTCTTTTGAACGGTGAACAATTTGAGCATTGTTTTGGTGCACTCTTGATAAAATTGCAATTTTTTTTTTGAATTACATATATTTTTCCTAACTTTTAACCCTTATTCAATCTTAAATTTCCTTTTTCACAGAGCAGTACAATATATTCTTCATGACTATTGCTAACCTCTTTACTTTCTGCTCTATTCATCATTTTTCTTTAATCGTTGCAGTTCATTTGCAATTTTACAATCTATCCATTAGTAATGTTTTGAGTAACTTCTTTGGGCTATTAACTAAATATTTGGACTATCCGCTTTCTGTCCCATGCACCTGCTAAAATCCTTCTCACGCTTTCGGTCGCCAAAATTATTTATAAAAATACCTTTTATCATTTTTCTGGCGATTCTTTTGTCTTCTATAATATCCCTCCTATCAACTACGATCTATATTGATTTGGTTTATTTTCAACTAGCTTAGCGACTTCCAAGTCGCTTATTTTACACTCAATACCCAAAGATTTTTAATAAGGATTATTACTGTTTATATAATTTATGCCCCCAGTTACATAAAGTTGCGGTTTTTTTTCTATTCTTATTGGTACTGTGGAATAATTTTGAAACTCCCTAATATTTAGAAGAGTTTTTTTTTAATTAAATTATCCGGTACTGCGGCTGAGCTTCAATTATATTTGTTGTTACTTTTTCGTTGTACATGATCTATTGGTAATAATATATGTATGTATACAGTGCTGTAGCTGGAAAAAAGTATTTGAGGAACACAGCTTTCTTAGGGTAGATGTCATGGTAGACAGATGTTTGTTTTGAGGTCAAAAAAGTTCAGGTTTGACAACTTACGCCAGTTTATATTTAAAACGCAGTTTTATGATTGTAATATTTTTGTTCAGTTTATGTATATTTAACGCAAAAAGTTTTAATTTTCATTTCTTTACTCTCGTGCTTTATAATACAGCCTGTTTCTTCTTTTCTCTTTTTCTTTTTTTGTACTTCTCTTTTTTATTTATTTCGTGATTTAAATTTTTTTATACGTAACCTAAAGTACACAGTCAAAATTATTTTTTGTTTCATTTTCACCTGTGACCATACTACTCTTGGAGATATGACATTTCTATTTAGAATTAGTGCAGTATTTCACGTAAGTTCAATTTTGCAAATTTTCTAACGTCATAGTTTATCAATTTTTTATTTTGTAAAATTTAATAACTTAATTTTGTGCCACGTTGAAATGAAACCTACGATTTTTGGAATGGAATATACATCCTACCTTTCAGCAGCGGAGAAATATCCTACAAAATGAACTATAATAGTTTAATACATCTAAACCTGAATAAAGTTTTTTCATTCATTTTTTATAGGCATATTTTCTTACTTTTAGATGATTTTAGTTATTTTCCTTTCAAAGAATATTAGTGATCGAATGCATCATTTCGAATGTACGTGAGCATGTCGTGCAGAGAGATTACCTGCAACTTTTTTAAATGAATGAAGTCATTCAAAAGAACGAGTTGAATGAACGGATCAAAAGAATGAACGATCCTCTAATGAACGGATCATTAAAATGAACGACATAGCCCACCTCTAGGTTCAATAAGGAGTCTCTATAAACCTCTGATTGAATAAAAGTAACTGTTTTCAAATAGCGTCAACGGTAGCTTTGAAAATCTCTATCTGGATTGGGAAAATAGTTCCAAAAACTACATTCAGGATTTTAAAAAAAATTGAAATATGAAAACTAACATTGTTTTACCACACAAAACTTGCACATTACTGCAGACACATGTTTCTGTGTAACAAAAAACGCCTTTTACAATGCAAAAGAAGTGAGTTTATGAATGAAAAGACGTCCGAGAAAAATTTTTGTCGGATGTCTTTCCTCCGTAAGCAATAAACCGTTGTTGTTTTCAATTTTAATTTTATTATTAACCGTTTAAATTGTAAAAAGCAGTACCAAGAATTTCACTTTCAGTAAGAACAATATTCCTCGAAATTCCCGATTGGAATCAGGGGCGGACTGGGTTCCGCAAGAGAGCGCCAACCTTGGCCTCTAAAAGATGCAAAAAAAAAAAAAAAATAAAAAAATAAAAAAAAAATAAAAAAAAAAAATAAAAAAAATAAAAAGGTTAAAAAAATTAAAAAAAAAAAAGATGGTACACAGTCTGCAAACATAAAAACAATTATATTCCGTCAACGTTTAATAGTTATCTTAAAATGTTTCATTTTTCAATGTTGGGGAAAAGGGGGGGCATGTGAACATGGTATGTTTTACAATGATAACGTCAAGCAAAAAATCTTGAAAAATTCTCAAGTAATGGCAGTACCAGTCCTCTTGGCCAAATTTATTGAGAAGTGAGCCATTTTATGTTTCTGTGGTAACAACTTATTTATTTATTTATTTTTTTGGCAGATATTGTATGTAATTTTTTCACTGTCTTTTTCTGGTGAAAACATATTTTAAACTAACTATTAAGCTAAAATTAATTATTTCAATCATTACATGAACATTCAAGTAACTTTATGACAATGTTTAAGCTTCTTTATTAAATAAGGGGTAATCTTCTTTTGCTAGTTAGTTCTAATGTAGAGGATGGGGAACTTGTGAACATAACATCTTGGGGCACATTTGAACAATGCTCGTATCCCCTCGATAATAATCCGTAGTATAGCACATTATATGTGTTAAATTAATGTATAAATATTTGTAATTGTTATTCTTCTTTTATGAGATTGTAAACTTATTGTGACTTATTATTATTATTGTTTTTAAATACTTTTTTATTTATTTTTATAACAGTAAAAAAAAAAATCTTACTAAATAGTTGTTGTAGACGAAAAATGTTTTCATTTAGTTTAAAACTGAAGTTTAAAATCATTTTAAAATACGTTGTCATATTCTGTATGAAGCTTAAAGAAAGCAACATGTAATTAGATTAATCTTTACGTAATAAAAAAAAAATATTTGCGCTCCACTAGGCCTGTAAGTTTGTTTCTTACGTTTCCAGTGATCAGAACGGGCAACGAGACTTGAAAATTTGACAGTGAGAGTGAGTTGATGCATGTTTGGGAAAAACTATTTTCTAAATGAAACAATTACTGTATCCAATTTAAACTGAAGCAATAATCTAGTAGTATTAGTATAGGTAACAAAACCCTTAATGTAATTGGTTTTTAAGTATATGTTTTATATTAAAGAGTTTTTCTTTAAACGTGATGCTTGTCTTGCATTTTTTAATCGTGTTCGTATGTCCCCCCCCCCCCAGGCTTGCTCACATGTGCCCCTCTATAGGGGCACATATGAACCATTAAAGAGATTTTTTAAAAATACATTAAAGTAAAAAAATATTATTTAAAAAAAAAATCTTAAACAATCCATGACACACAGAAATAACTATTCAATCATGGGGACATTTTTGCGTTGAGAAATTGGTAACATTTTTTAAAAATCAAAGAAATTAAAAAAAAAAATGTTCATATGTGTCTCCCTTTCTCCTATCTTAAAATAACTGCAGGTAGACGTAATTTTGTTCTTAGCTATATTTCTGAGAGATTCGTTTGTGTTCTCCATATAAACATATACAAAAAGTAGAGCATAGCCACACTTCATAAAAATGTAAAGAAAAAAAAAATACTTTCTCTAGTTGAAGTAACTATAGTATAGTTACTATACCTTCATTATCCCTCTAGTAAAACCACAACTAAATATACAGTCGGACCTCCATATATCGAAGTAGCAAATTGCCGGGAAAAAATTCGATATATAGAAATTTCGATATATAGAAACAACCTGTTTTTATCATAAAAAATCTCCTAAAACATTAAAATTAAAGCTAATTTTCTTGTATGAAACCAAATTTCTAATTTATTTGAGCATCGGATTAAACGAAAGTTAAGAATTAAAAAAATAACAGAAATTACACCTTTGCGCCTTCATACATCCTCATTCTTCGGCAGTTCAACTTGATCCGCAACATGAGGGTATTTTCGTTTTGACAATGTAATCGACAAAAAAGTAAAAAACCAATCTACTTAACCTGAATGATTTTTGCTGAAGCTAAAAGACTAATAAAAATGATAATCAAACTTGAAACTGATTTTACAGTGTTACTGGTTACAACTAAGATTTGAAATGAACTTGACGGAATTTAAGAACTCCAGAACAGAACAACGACCTTTCTTCACACCCCTCTACCCTAGATACCTTATGAGTTTCATAGCAACCTTAGTGAGCATAATTTTCTCCCTAACCTTCATTTTTCATGAGACAAACAGTCTAAAGTGGAAAAAAAAATCTACGAATGTCTCAAGAAAAATTTCGATATATAGAGATTTTTTCGATATATAGAAACAAATTTTCTATGTAATGAACGTGGAAATGTGCTAGGATTTCGATATATAGAAAATTTCGATATATGGAAGTTCGATATATGGAGGTCCGACTGTACATACTATAAAACAAAGGTCTAACGTTCCTCCTATGAAGAAGGGAGAAATAACGATTCTGTTGAGTTTGGAAAAGAACCTTAATTTCTACCTCTCCTTTCGAGCCCGGATAGCTCAGTCGGTAGAGCGTTAGGCTTTTAACCTAACGGTCCAGGGTTCGAGTCCCTGTTCGGGCGGTTTTTTTTTTCTCTCTTAAAAAGCCATATTCGAAAAAATTTCGGTAGTTACTTTTAAGTGAGGCATTCAACAATAAAATTCGTATGTTCTCTGCGACTTTTTTTTTCACGATTGAAATATATTTGCAACATCAAACGTTTGTCTATTCCATGTATTAAAAACATACTAGTTTTTTACTACGTACTGAATGCTATTAATATCTTCTATACTTATTAATTTGCTGCTGTATTGTGCTACCCAAAAATCCTTAATTTTTAAATTTATAATCAATATTATAGTCTAGAATTAGAAATATTTTTTGTATTTTATATGGTTTATAATAGAAATCTTTTTCGCTGCCTAAAGTTTATTTCAAGAAAAAACACTTTAAAAAATTAATTGCTTTCTAATTGCCTCAGTATATTAATTGTTCTCTAATTGTCTCAGGTACCAAGTAAATTTTTAAATGATTTATAAGCACACATTTTCCGCCCTTTCATTTCTCTTTTTAAAAATATTTTTTTATTTTTAAACAATGGAAAAATCGCAACATAGATTTCTAACGTGAAACCTATCAATAAATAATATATCTTCTCTAATTTATTTTTTGTGTTTAAGTATCGCGAATCCATTTGCCGCGCTAAATGTTCACGCTTTGCTGTCAACCGCGTTGCCAGGTTATGATAATTTGCGGAGTGCACTAATGCCATCAGTGAATGGCATTTTATCACTTGTGGTGTCATGTGCAGAAGCGTAAAAAAAAATTTCCATCTGCGCAAGGATTAAAACAATTTTTAAAAAATATTAAACTTTGTCAAATTATTTTAACAAAAAAGGTAAATCCTATGTTTTAAGCATACTCTTTCAGAAAAAAACACTTTTAAAATTTCGGAAACAACCCCATTCTTATTTTGAATATTCTTTAAGATAGTCTTTGTAGAGATATATTCCAGACTATGATCGTCTAACGAAAAAGACTCAAAACTTCTCATTGATTGATATTATTAGATATTGGCACGAAAATACTCCTTGGCTTTTTTTGAGGAGTGAAATTTATTTTGAAGGAGTAAAATAAGCGAAACAATGAAGACCATTAAAAACCAAAAATGTTCCTGACACATTCAGAAAAAGGTTTCCAAAAAAAAAAAAAACCGGTGTTGTAAATTACATGAACCGTAGCTGCCCCATATATCTAGAAACGTTTGCGGAATTTTTTACTGAACGTAATTAAAAGTAGAAATGTAAATGATAGCAAGAAGTAAGAAGTTTGTCTTTGTCAACACAAAAATAGCCGAATCTCTCCGTCGATTGTCTTTAGGCTTCAAATTCCTAGTAGAGATGGAACAAAGCTTCGACCTGGCAGAAGCATAAAGTGTTATTCGGAAGCTTCGGTTTCTGATAATTTTGTAATTTTCTTACAACATACTGGCTTAGCGAGAAAATTTACTTATATATCTGGTTTTCATTTATTTTATACAGATAAAGAGGCATTTAGATACGAGGCGTGTTTTTAAAGTAAGTTCCGTTTTTATATAAAAAAGGAACGAGTACAGATAGAGCTAAGTAATTTAGTGCACAAAAATCTACCACCCTTACGCTATTTTTCGACATTGCTCCCGTGATTTTCCAAGCATTTGTCATAGCGTGGTACAGTTTTTTGTATAAGGGCCGATCCTAGCAGGTGTGCAGAGTGTGCGCCGCACAAGGGCGGCCAAAGCAAGGGGCGGCCGCAGGCCACATCATATAGTTCTTATAATCAAGCAAAATTCCTCAAGAGTTTCTCACAAGATAACTTGTAATAAGTAGAATAAATATGCTTATTTTTAAATGTTCAATTGTCAAAGTATGTGTCGATTTCCCGACAGCATAGCATAGTTTAAGAAAAATAGAATGTTAGAGAACATTGTGTTGGCTCATTGTCCATTACTGTCTACTCTTAACAACATGCTTCATTTGGTTGCAAAAATTGTGACAGAACCGGTAATCAGGCAATGATACAGGGGAGGGGAAAGGCCCCCTTCTGAAGCATGAAATGGTGCCGTCTAAAAGGAGTACCGAGGGCGGCCACTAATGTTTACCCCCCCCCCCCCCAAGCTTTTATAGACCTAAACAATGAAGACATATTTTATTTAAATTATTTATAAAAAAGCTATACTGATTAGATACTCTCGCAAGCATTTCAAACAACAAACTATGTAACAAACTCTGTGTTCAACAATCGAGGATGCGTGGAGATAAAGTGGAAAATTGCGACTCCTTTGAGAGTAACACATATGACTGACGAACAAAAATGTTGTACTTTTCCCCCTTTACGACAATTTTTCTGATTAAAATCTTGAATGAACTGCCAGGTTTCAGATCAGGTAGGAGGACAGGGCCCTTGCCCCGGGAAGCAAATTTAAATGTAGCTCCAAAACGAAGATCCAAAAGGATGCCATGACCTCCTTGACGAAACTAAAGAAGGCTTAAAATTGCGTTTCTAGGACTTTACTTTCTGAAAATTTCACTGGTTGAACCATCGATCTTAAAAGCCCAATTAAATCTCTGATTCACCTCTTCCACCTTAACTTAATCAAACATAGCCTAAAAATGTTGGCTCCAAAATCCAAAACGTGTTTTCAGACGACAGACCTTCCTATCATCAAAAGTCATATAAAATTGCTTTGGCATTTTTCGAAATTTTTGCGGTGGAGGTCCCCGAAATCCATTCGCAAACATCACTACCAAAGACAGTCTCAATTAGCGTCTTGAGAAGCCCCGAATTCCACCCCATCTCGCTTAATGTATTGAAAAACAACTTAAAATTGCGTTTTACAAACATCAGTTTCAAGAACTTTTGGGGAAAGACCCGGATCCCCCTTTTCTCCAACGCAATCACTATACCTGAAAATTTCGTTTTTAGACGGTTCCGTGGAGCTACAGCTTCCTGCCTAAACTAGCCTGAAAATGACTTCAGTTTCAAAAACACAGTTCGTGAGGGCACACTGAACCCCCGCCCGCTCTCCGTCCCATCGTTATCAAACAATGCTTAAAATACGATTTTGGGACTTATTTTTCTAAAGAATTCAGGAGGAGAACTGCCAGGCTTATGTAACTTTTTACGGTGCTAGGACATATCTATCAATCGTCGAGGTGAGGTGGACAAAAGTCTATAGTTATATTTTTCAGATATTAATGTTGAAAAATATCCGAACCGTAGAAGCTTCCCAGTTTTGTTAACGTCACCAAAGATAATATAAAATTGTAATTTTAGAAATATCCGCTTCAGAGCTCCAAAACCCTTCCTTCCCAAAAATAGCCTACAATGGATTTCAGTTCCGAAAAATATTTTGTTTTGGAATATTTTCACGGTTTCCCCTATTGTTTTCAAATCTAGCCAAAAACGGGTTTTTGAAAAAATAGTGCCGAGAAATTACCGGAGGATAGCCGCCAGATCCCCTACCGTCACCAAAGACGGAATAAATTTGCGTTTTAAACTTACATTTCAAAATCTTTTGATGGGAGACGATTGAATCTCCCTCCCTCTTGCAACGTCAACAAAGGTAACCCAAAATTGCGGGTTTAAAATTTCAGTTTCGAAGATTTTTCGGGAAGAACGCCGATCCTTCCTAAGCTACGGTCTTAAAAAATAGCTTCAAATTGATTTCAATTTTGAAAGAATTTTAGGAAAGAACTCTGCAACATTACTTTCACCTAAAGTCTCGAAAAAGTTCATAAAATTGCGATATTTGACGTCAATTTCGAAAATTTCTCCATGCACCTTGAATATACTTGACTCTTTTGTCCTTACAACCAAACACAACTAAAGATTAACTAAAAATATTTTTCATACGCCAATTTCGACAATTTTCTTGGAGCAATCCTCCTCCCCTGAACCCCTGACACCTCCCCCCACGCTTGCCCTTCCTCCGTCCCTTCTCTGATGTCACCGAAGAAAGACCATAAAATGCGTTTTTACGGCTAGTAAATTTTTGTATCTATTACTTTCTTCAAAGATATAAATTGTACCTAAGAAGTTTCTTATTATAAAAAATTTCTTCTTTTTTTATAAGATCATTCTTCTGTTACCCCCCTCCCCTTTTTAAATTCGAACTTGGCATAGAAATTTAAAGAAAGATTTATATAGACGTTAAAGATTAGTCAAAATATGCAAATTACAGTTGAGGGGCGGCACATTAGGTCTTTGCACACGGGCGGCCGACATCCTAGGATCGGCCCTGTGTATACCTATTCTTACAAAGTTACCGCCCGTTTAGTCAACCATGAGGACTCTTACAGGGCTTTGGCTGGGGCGTTTTTGAACATCCTCTGGTGTGCCCTCACCTCTCCCGCAGCATCTCTCATTTGTTTCGGCATCTGAAGTCTTTCCAAGGTGGTCTGTGGCACAACAGCAATAATGAGCTCAGAGAACATGTTATCCCATGGCTGACTACACAGGCGGCAATTTTCTATGAATAGGTATACAAAAACCTGTACCACGCTATGACAAATGTTTGGAAAATCACGGGAGCAATGTCAAAAAATAGCGTAAGGATGGTAGATTTTTGTGCAATAAATTTCTTTGCTCTATCTGTACTCGTTCTTTTTTTATATCAAAACGGAACTTACTTTAAAAATACGCCTCGTAGATAGAAATTAATAGATTAATACAGACGGATAAATATAAATACATCAATAGGTAGTAGATAGACACATAGATAGGTAAAAATTAAATATAAAGATATAGATAGATAGTGACAGATAGAAAGCTAGATAGATAATAGCAGGCCCGGCTCTAGGGGTAGGCGGCCGCCTAGGGCGGCAAATTTCGAAATTAAAAGCTTTTTTTTTTTAAAGTTTTTAATATGTGTTTCAGTGCCATAAGGTACGCAGCTTTAATGTTAAAAAAAATAATAATTTAGAGTTTATACTAGTGCTTGAATATGCAAAATATAGTTTGGAATTCAACTAGACATTCAGTTTAATTTCAGGGGCGGCAAAGTCTGCGATTTAAAAGTCTTTGGAAAATATTACTACATGTTTCAGTGCCACAAGATGCGTTACTTTAATGTTAAAAAAGAGTTTAAAGTTTGTGTCAGTGTTCGAATATGAAAAACCCGTTTTGAATTTAACTAGAAACTCACTTTAATTTTAAGGGCGGCAAATTACTTGATTTATTTATCTACTAGCGGCTTTGCACTGTCTACCTCGAAAATAAAAGTTATGTCAAGTGACGCGTGTTCAACAACTGGACTCAAATAATAGAAGAAAAAATATACTGTAAAATTTCCCGTCAAAAAAATTATTCTTAAATTTTGTTAACGGTTAATCTTTAAATCCTGAATAAATTAAACACAACTCTCCATTAATGCAACTAAAATCCTTGATTATCTTATGCTGGCAATACAAAAAAAAAAAAAGCCCGAAAATATGCAAAAAGGGGAATTTTTTTTACCTCAAAGCAAAGAATTTTGTTTGTTCACAGTCGAGAAAAAAAATGACAACAGATCCAAAATGATTTTATTCACGTTAATTTAAAGTGAGCTCGTTGGCAAACGATAAATTTCCGATTTGATATGGATGTTCCATTAGGCTCAAAAATGGTTATAATTCTTTTCTTGGTAATCACAGCACTTTTTTTTTTTTTAAATTCGAAGGAAGTAAATCAACTTGAGGGGTATTTTTTGCGGACTTTCGCATGAGACCAAAGTCAAGAAAATCGGATCCTTATTTCAGGTAGAAAGAGCCATTTAATGCCATTTTGCCTCACAAAATGTTTGTGAGATTCTGAGAAACTTTTTTTTATTACATTTATACGATTAAAAGTGTTACTTTTTACTTATTATTGTAGAAAAAAGTATCAGCAATGTTTTAAAGTTTCCATCAAGCACTTTTAATAAAATGTATCTGAAAAATGTAACATCAAACATTTCACTTAAACACATTTCAGGCGTACTGGTTCTCCGCCCTACTCTTTCATTTATTCCCCTTTCTCTAGTTCTCAGAAAATAAGAAAGTCTTCTAAAGGCCCCCGAAACTCATCTCTCTGATATCACCAAAAGGACGATGAAAATTGAAGTTTTAGTACTACAATTGCAAAAAATTTAGGGGGAAGGGATCTCTGAACCTCTTTCGATGCCATCATTGAAGAACACTCTCTAGGATTTTAATTTCGAAAAGTTTCCAATGCAGAGCCCCAGTATCTCCTTTTTCCCTGACATCATGAAGATGATTGTCTACAATTGTGTTTTTGGAACTTCAATTTCGAAATGATGTAAGGGAGATATAAATCAAATCGAAAAATCGATAAAATACAATCTCTGAGTCATATCATTTTCCATAACGGTCACAAATATGGTAAGTAATTGCGTTTTAAAGACGTCAATTCCAAAAAATTTCTAGGGAGGGTATTCAAACCTTTTCTCCCTTTAACATTACCATAGATAGACAAAAACTTCGTTCTTTCAAGAGAGAGAGAGAGAGAGAGAGATGGAATGGGGGGGGGGGGGATTGACGTCCATTTCGAATCTGAAAATCTTTTGTCCCTCCCCCCTAAAATTATTTTCTGATTGCGTCATTGCTTCTGCCTCTTAAATCCCAGACACTTCCCACTATGAGACCCTGTTCCCCCTTGTTTTACAAAGTTCCTATGCCACTGATTGCGACTTGTTTAGAGATTCCAAACCCGTTCTGCCATTGTTTTAAAAAGTGATAGGTTTTTATTTATTTAGTTTTAAGTGACAAATGGGAGAAAAGCAACAGATTGAAGTTACCCAGGATTACTTTTAATATACCAGTCTATCTGGAGTATTTGATCCTGGAAAACAGTATTGAAGCTGGGATATAAATCAGGATTTTATTTCTTTGTTTATAACCGATTTGTATTTGAATAATTTACTTTAGAAAGAGCAATGGGGGGGGGGGCGACACTTGTCAACCTCACCTACGGCGGCAAAACTACCAGAGCCGGTCTCCTGGATAATAGACAGAAACATAAATAGATAGACAAATATGAACATAGATATAAAAAATAGATGAAAAATAATGATACATAGATATGTAAGGAGATCACAAAAAGAAATTGAGGTAATGAGAAGCAAAGGGATGCAAGTGGCAAAATTAAAAATTTGGGGATAACCAGTACAAATGGTAGGTGAACCTCTCCTCTGTCTTGGAGCAAGAGATTGTACTAGTAGCCCTGGTAGAGGCTGCTGTACAGCATGGTTTAGAAAAAAAAATCAATAAAAGCCTACCTTCCTAGGACGTAATCTTTATACGCGTTTCAGTCAAAATTTGAAAATGTCCACTTACATCCCTTTTTTCCCTTCACGGGAGGAGTTTTGAAACTCCTATCTTTATTTCGTACCTGTCAAATCTACTGCAAACTGTTCCGAAATTTGTGCACGGCCCCCGCCTCCTAGTTCCAGCATCCCTCCAGCGACGAAAAGGCTGAGTTGAGAGGAGAGGAGCGAAAGCAAACGGGAAAACGATGATCGTGTCTTCCACTCGTGTCCCAACCTCCCACGCCGCCGCTCGTCAACCTCTCTCTCTCGAGAGAGGGAGAAGGATGTCGGATTTCGGAAATTAAAATCCACGTCGGGCCTTCGGAGATTGCTGGACACGACTCCTGTGGACACAGAAAGGGAGCGACGGAGTAATCTGCCCGAGCAGTGGTGTCAAAGTTTTCCGGGGCACAAGAGCAAAATCAAAAGAGAAACCACTTTTTTTTCTTTGTTCTACAAAGGAAAGTACAGTTAACTCTTATTAATAAGGACCCCTATGAAATCCGTCTTCGTTTAATCTGGACCGCTATTTAGATATACATACTGTATAAATAAAAAGCAAATTAGCGCAATTATGTATTTTTGAATTTCGTCTTACGCAGTTCTACATTTCAATCTCTTGCTTTGTGTCAAATTGTGTAGCATTGAAGATTTGAAAATGCGAATAATCCAAGCAGGGGAGGATTTTCGTCAACGGTATTTTCGACAACGCTTCAATATTGGTCGTAACTCGTAACGATTCAGGGGGGACATGTAAAAGTGAAGATGTACGCCCGATAAATCAAGAAATCTGCATGAGTTGTAAGGTGCTATCCCTGAACAAGTTGGGGCAATTGATATTGATGTGAGAGGATGATGCTGAACTCGGAGGAACGACTACAGTAGGGCAATTCCATGTCAGATCAATCACCTTCTTGACCTTACCATCTCCTATTTTAACGACATTTGATGTGAGGGACACATGTGACAAGATAAGTAATTCTGCCACTTTTTAGAATTCTACTTTAAAATTTTTACGAAATACAGGGGTGTTAAAAAGCTGAAAAAGTACGAAAAAAACGAAAAGTTGTGACATTCAAATGACTGTAATTTCTCTCCTTATTATAGTGGAATAAAAATTCTTAAATCATTGTAAAGCTAAGGAATAGAGCTTTCTATTGATATCAAACATGACTTTCTTACGACAGGTTTAAGTTTCAAGGTTCAATTCACTGTGACTTTTGACCCAGAATATCTCAAAATATGCCCCTTAGAATTTCTTTAAAAAAGTGTATTTTATAGCTCTAACACTATTCTTCCACTACACCAAAACTTAGACAGGAATCGCAATGGCAAGGAAAAGAAAAAAAAATTAAGAATGTTCATATGTTTTCCATTGTGAAACCATATTTCAGGTCTGTCACCGTCATGACCTCCTCACCATTTCCGATTTTAATGAAATTTCTTGTGAAGATCACATGCGACAAGATAAGTAATCCTGCCAATTTTCAGAATTCTAATTCAAAAATGTTACGAAATACAGGGTTGTTATAAACTTTAAAAGTGCAAAATAAACGGAAAGTTGTAAATGCAAATGACTGTAGCTTCTATCCTAATTACAGTGAATAAAAATTTAAAAATCATTGTGAAGTTAAATAATATAGCTTTCTATTGGTTTAAAACATGGCTTTCTCATGACAGGTTTAAGTTTCAAGGTCATTCCCCGTGATTTTTGACCTTGAATGTTTCAAAACACGCTCCTTTATAATTTTCTTAAAAAATATATTTTATAGCTCCAACACTGTTCTTCTACTACACCAAAACTTAGGCTGGGATCGCAATGGAAAGGGACTGCAAAAAAAATCAGGAATGTTTATACATTTTTGTTACATGTTTTACATTAATTCTGTCCTAATATTATTGTTTTAATTTTTTATGCGTATTCTTCAAAAGTATGCATATTTTGACAAATCGACAGACTTCTTAAATGAGAGCTAGAATTTGACAGAGCATTTGTTTGATAACCATAACGTTTATCCGTAATTAGCAACAAATCTTGGAAATAAAAA
Source organism: Uloborus diversus (assembly GCF_026930045.1). NCBI lineage: Eukaryota > Metazoa > Arthropoda > Arachnida > Araneae > Uloboridae > Uloborus > Uloborus diversus. The sequence continues at coordinate 63,198,737 of NC_072732.1, read as the reverse complement.
ACAGCTAGTTATAGCCTATGACAAAGCTTCCCGTAAAATGGCAAAGTTTTATTTAACAACCAATGTTAAAAATTGTATCTCAAAATTGATAGTCCCTAGAGACCAGCTAATAGCTTCGAGTTACAAATAGTTCGAGTTACGGGATGTTGTATGTAAACATTACTGAGTTTTTTTTTGCAGTACCTTGACATTATGGTCCCATCCTAAGTTTTAGAAGACAAGTGTTAGAGCTATAATGTGTATATTTTTAAAGAAATTCTAAGGTGGCGTGTTTTGAGACATTCAAGGTCAAAATTCAGGCTGAATTGAACCATGGTGAACACTTGAAAACGTTCACAACGTTGGCGCACGGAGAACCTTGAAACTTTAACCTGTCGTGAGAAAACCATGTTTTGTACCAATAGAAAGCTCTATTCTTTAACTTTACAATGGTTTTAAAATTTTTATTCTACTGTAATTAGATAGAAGTTACAGTCATTTGCATGACACAACTTTCCGTTTATTTTGCATTTTTAAAGTTTTTAACAGCCTTGTATTTCGTAACATTTTTGAAGTAGAATTCTAAAAATTAGCAGGATTACTTATCTTGTCGTATGTGCCCTTCAAGCGAAATTCCATTAAAATCGGAAATGGTAAGGAGGTCAAGAAAGTGACTGACCGGACATATGGAATTCTACAATGTAAAACGTGTGAACATTCTTAATTTTTTTTCAGTACCTTGCCATTGCGATTCCTGTCTAAGTTTTGGTGTAGTTCAAGAGTAGTGTTAGAGCTATAAAATATATTTTTTTGAAGAAATTCTAAGGGCCATGTTTTGAGATATTCAAGGTCAAAAGTCACGATGAATGACCTAGAAACTTAAATCTGTTGTTAGAAAGTCATGTTTGATATCAATAGAAAGATCTACTTTTTAGCTTTACAATGGTTTTTGAAGTTTTATTCTACTATAATAAGTAGAGAAGTTACAGTCATTTGAATGTCACAACTTTTCGTTTTTTTTCGTACCTTTTCAGTTTTTTAACAGCCCTGTATTTCGTAAAATTTTTAAAGTAGAATTCTAAAAATTGGCAGGATTACTTATCTTGTCATATGTGTCCCTCGCACCAATTGTCGTTAAAATCGGAAATCGTGAGGTCAAAAACTTTTTTTTTTTTGATTGATTTGACGTGGAATTATCCAGTAGTGCATTGGAGAAAACTGTCGTCATGTGCATGAAATTCTTTTCAGAACATAAGTTCACTTTTTTATTAGAAAATACTAACGTCTAAGCATATTTTTTTTGCAATTGTCTTTCTGTGTTTTTTTTTAAACATATATATTTAACAGTTAAGTTATTTTCTTTTCGAAAACGTCGTTCCATTCGGTCCCACCCTACACTGTAATAAAATTCCGAAACGTCACAAATTATTATGCAACGCTCCGGTATTTCACGGGTTTCTACAAGTTTTCTGCGAAAAACAAGAGCATTTTTGAAAAGTTTCTTGAATCGCTGCAAGTTTAAGAGCCATTGTCTGTAAGGATCAGGCAGGTTGTGATTGTTGACATTTTTAATTTTCTTTATTTTTGCAAAATGTTGTTCCTTATCATGAATGTAATGTTTGTGCAAAATATGAGCTTTGTCTGCCTTACCGTTTTTGGGGAATTAATTTTTTTAATTTAGGGGGCGTGGCACATTTTTGAGTGTTTTTCAAATTTGCAGATTTTAAAGTTCTTGTTGCTGTAAGCGCCCCTATAATGACATGGATTTTAAAATTCTATACTTTTATATGGTCTTCTTAGATACTATTACAGCTTTCAAATCGGTGTCACTACGAGGGCGACGGCCACAAACTCTGTTTAAAAATGACCGAAAATGAATTTTTTTCTATATTCAAGGCCAATTTTCTCAAAGCGCCTTCATGATGACACCAACATTTTTAGATCATTTTCTAGCCACACTTACATACATCAAAAATATGTATCAAAATCGGTGTCACTATAAGAGCGCCAGAAGATATTGGAACTTTTATTCGATAAATTTCACAAAAACACAAATATTTAAAATCCAACTACAACTGTCGCCCTCATAGCAGAGATCTGATACTAAATTAGGTTGATAACCAACATGTTTGTCTAACATTTGCACAAAAAAAATCGGTGTCACTCCTATTATTTTTGGAAATATAATCGTTCCAAGTTAGTACGTTATGGAGTTTTTTTATATTTATTTATTTAATCTTTTCACCCCCAGATAGTTTTTTTGAACATATTTATTTTTAATTTAAACAAAAATGTGTATCTTTTAACATAAACAACTTTGGACAGTAAGAGCGTCTTTTTCTTGAATAGAAAATGCCCGTTTTGATATAGGTACAGGCAGATGTATTGTGCATAATATGTCTAGATTATCATGCCAATACTCATCTTGTTTTTTCGGCCAAACAAATCTATTTATTCCAATTGTTCTTGACATACATTTGACCTCAACTTGCAAATGGATTTTATACGAAAGATGTAAGACAGAAGCTCTTACAAACATTTTATATAAATGCTTCAAATTTTCAACTAATAAATACCCCTGCATTGCCAAAAGTTCAATTTAATGAAATTGGATGGTCCCTACCTTTACGAGTTCAGTTCAAGTTCACTTCAAAGCAGAAGGAGTATTTATAAGAACAATTTACGATTAGTGAAAATAGTGGGAAAAAACAACATCCCTGTCATGTTGCACACTAGATGAGAAATGCAGTTCGTAACGGGGAAAAAACTGTTCGTTGCTTCAGAGTATTGTACTATGAAACAAATCCTATCCTTGTTTTTCGATGGAAGAAACAAAAAAAACGAATGCATTCTCAATACATCAAATGCGAATATTGAAGAAAGCGAACATTCAGAATCTGAAACTGAATTTGAGGATAACGTAGACCAAAACGAAGAAAACATTAAGAATCAAGTCAAACCAATTTCAGAAAGACGGTCATCTCTTATTGAAAACTGCTAATTTTGTAGCACTAAAGCATGGGAAAACATGGTATCCCAGAAAAAGAGTAGAAGTTGACCATTTGCAAATTTATGTCAAATGTATGTCAAGAACAATTGGAATAAATAAATTTGTTTGGCCGGAAAAAACAAGACGAGTATTAGTATAATAGTCTAGACATGTTATGCACAATAGATCCACCTGGTACCTATATCAAAACGGGCATTTTCTATTCAAGAAAAAGACTCTCTTGCTGCCCAAAGCTGTTTATGTTATAAGGTACACTTCTTTGTATTAAATTAAAAATAAATATGTACAAAAAAAAATCTGGGTGTGAAAATATTAAATAAATAAATATAAAAAAAGCGCCATAACGTACTAACTTGGAACGATTACACTGTAAAAAATATCTGTTCAACCTTTAACCATAATACGGTTCAAACTGAAAGTCCACTGTTGATGTAACCATAGTTTGGTTCAACTGTGTTCACATCAACCACCGCGTGTCACGTTTAGGTTCGAATCAAAACATAAAGCACCAAAATTAGGTGCTTTCATCGTCAGCCAATCAGAGCTTCTGTTCAACCAACGAAGTGAAATGAAGTTACTCACTGTCGGCCATGTTTATTTACCTTCCGGGGCGCAGCGGTAAGTACGAAGTTACAATCCTTAGTTTTGTATTATTTTGATGCAGTTAATGCTGCTCATGATTACTTTTAGTTTTCACATTTAAAATATAAGAAACGCAAATAATTTAGACTATAAAATTTTGCATACCCATGGTAATATCGACTTAAATAATGCATTTTGAAGTTCGCGTAGGCTTAGCTGTATATTCAGAGATATATTTAGAGCTTATAGTAAATGTTCCAATTTGTGAACTAATGATTTTAAAAGAGGTTTTTGATGATCAACTTAAGTACATGAAATACAACTTGTTCAATATTCCATGTTTACTTTTAATGAAGATTTAGGGTTTTTGGTTTGAAAATAAGTTTTAAGCTGAGCTTGGGTGGGGAGCGAGGGGGGAATCTTCTAGCGAAAAGATGACGGCAGTTTTGCTAGCATTAATCTGTATTCTCCATCTATTGAACCATTTGTTGATTTTGAACGTCTGTTTTTAGAGTCCTAATTGGGCGGCAAACGATTGGCCATAATTTTTTGAGATGAAACATGTATCACCGGCATACTGAGCTATTAGAATCGGTGGCGTATATATGTTTTTATTTTAGAGGGGGCCCAAAACCAAGATCAGCTCCCCCTCCCCCTTTCCCCTTTTTGCAATTTCCATTTTTCTTGGGGGGGGGGGAGCAACAATGCCATGATCTTTTCATTCTTTTCGAGGTGGGGCAAGGACTTCACACTCACCCAGTGGCGCAACCAAAAAAAAAAGGAGTGCACTATTAAAAAACTCTTGCTTGGGGGCGGGGGGGGGGGAATTAGTCCAAAATATTGTAGTGCAAAGAACGCAGGTTTAGACAGATTCTGGTAATGCTACGGTGAGGGAAAATTCGGGGGCTTTCTGCGAAAATTTTTAGAAATTAAAATTTTAAAAATGCTATTATGAACTATTTGTTGACACTAGGGTAATGAAAGGAACGAGACTTCTTTAAATTGCTTGCCCAATTCAATTCTTAAAAAAAAAAGAGAAAGAGAAATCCATCACCCCTCTGTTCAATTTTTCGAAATTGAAGTTTAATAAACGCAGTTTCGGACTAACTTTGATGATGTTATGGATAGTGCGGTTTTGGTTTTCGGCCCAAAAACAAATTTGAAATTGAAGTCTTAAAAAACGAAGTCGAAGTTTTTAAGAGATATTCAGTGATACTAGGTGGTAAGATTTAAACCCTCTCCACTTTTCAAAATTGTAGGTTTTTCATTTTCAGATTTCATACGAGAGCAGTCGGAGCGTCGTCCAAATTTTTTTCATAATTGAAGTTGTGAAAAACGTGATTGTGGACCATATTTGGAAACGTTAGCGGTTTTGATAACGTTAGCATGATTACCTAATGAATAGTCGGCAACTTTTGAAATTTTTTATTTTAATGTTCTTTTCAAAAGCAATTCTGATTTTTCCACAACATTAGGTAATTTTTGGAAAGGAAGAGAGAATCCTCTCCTGAAAGATAAAACTCAATTTCAGGTTATCTTTGGAGATTTTTCGAAGTAATTAGAGGTTAGGGATTTTCCTCCAAAGTTTTTCAAAATTAAAATCCTATAAACTACTACCTATTGTAACTCACTAGGTTTGGTTTCAAAGATTAATTTCGTGTTAGTCAAATTAGTGTTTAGCTCAGGGTTAACCCACCGGATCCTGAGCTAAACACTAATTTGACTAACTCGAAAGGTGGGTTGTCAGTTAGGTTAGCTAGTAGTTTATAGGAGGCACAGACTTCAAATGGTGAATAAAAATTAAGAGATTGTATATAATTAGTTAGGCATTAAAATACTTTGTCGCATAATATTTAAAATCAGTGTTTATTTTACAATTGGTTGTTTAGTTTGGGGTAATTCTTGTATTGGAATTGTAAAATAAATTTGATTTATTGGTTTGGGTAGGAAATCGTATGTAAATATGACCAATTACTTTTGCTTTTTTTAAATTATTTAAAAATAAAGGGTCGTTACCTTAGTGAAAGGATGTTGATCCAGGGACCTTCCTCCAGAAATGTTTGGAAATTGATGGTTGAAAAGCGCCTGAATAAATGCATTTTTAGGACATCAATTTCCATTATTACTCCAATCGAACTACTAAAACTTATTTTCAATTTCTTGCAGGGGACGAGAGTTAAGGAGAGAAAAATTTTGAAGACCGTTCTTTTCAGACTGACTAGGGAAAAAGAAGGAGGGGGGGGTGGAAAGAAAGAGAGGGGAACTTAAGTTGGAAAGCAATAAACTGCATCTGTGAAATATTTTTAATTTAAAGATTTCTTTTTGAAGGAATCGAATTTTTCCCCCAACATTATTTGCTTTTCTTTTTGTTAAAACAACTTCACTTTCCCAAGATGCGTTCTTTTCTTGAGTAAGCGTTTCGGAACCCCTGACTCCTTCTGAACACCACGCCATCGCCTGGTGCCTTCTAACGCAGGATTCCCAAACTTTAACGATTTGCAGCACCTTTTGAAGAATTAGAATTTTCTCACGGCATCCTACTCTAGTTTTATGTACATATTATTATTACCATGGACACTTTGCCACGCCTCTCACCTCCTCCTGCAGCACCCAGTGATCTGGGCAGTCATTCCAAGCTCGTCAGCTTGCGAGATCGAGATTCTCGCTCACGCGATCGGTTGTGACGTAGGCATGTCGCAAAGTAGCATTCTAATCTACTCGAACCTAGCCGCAAGATAAGTTCAGATTAAAACTTATTTTCAAACCAAAAACCCTCAATCTTCATTAAAAGTAAACATGGAATATCGAACAAGTTGTATTTCATGTACTTAAGTTGATCATCAAAAACCTCTTTTAAAACCATTAGTTCACAAATTGGAACATTTACTATAAGCTCTAAATATAATACAGCTAAGCCTACGCGAACCTCAAAATGCATTATTTAAGTCGATATTACCATGGGTATGCAAAAATTTTATAGTCTACATTATTTGCATTTGTTATAAAGGGTGTCCCAAAATTAACGCAAGATTTGAATTTGCCGCCATTTTTGCAATAAATTGTGGGCAATCTTGAAAAAAGAACAATTTGGCAGCTGAGGGTCTAGGGTTATTACAAATCAAGCGTTTTCGATTCTGTAATGCGTTTTCATTATCGAACAATTGTTTGAAAAATAATGAAAGTTTGGGCGGGTCAAGCAGTTTACTGTTATTGGCGCTCGATATCGCAATTAGGTAATGTGCAGGTGGTTGTGGGATTGCTGACATAGACGTTTGACTTCAAATAACCCCATAGGGAGAAATCTAATGATGTAAAATCACACGATCTAGGGTATAATTCATATCACCGAAACGAGAGAGTACACGAACAAGAAATTCCTTATGCAGTGATTGAATTGTTTCGCTGGCTGTATAATAGCATAACACTCCATTTTTACTAACCCTAAACTCCCAGCTGTCAAATTGTTCTTTTTCCATGGCTGCCAACAATTCACAGCAAAAATTGTGGCAAATTCAAATCTTGCGTTAATTTTGGGACACCCTTTATTTTAAATGTGAAAACCAAAAGTAATCATGAGCAGCATTAACTGCATCAAAATAATACAAAACTAAGAATTGTAACTTCGTACTTAGCGCTGTGCCCCGGTAAGTAAATAAACATGGCCGACATTTTGTATCAGCATTTCATATACACTTTGTCCAGGGCTGTGTCCAAGGGGAGGGTTTTGGGGGTTAAACCCCTCCCATTGGGGAAAATATAATAAAAAGACCAAAGAAAAGTACATATTTGACTTAAAATTAACTTTAAGGTTAAAGTTTGTGTACAGCATTTAAAAAAAAAAACATTCTCTTTGAAGTTTCGAAGCAATTTTTTCTTTTTTCTAGTTTGTCTGAAAATAAGTCGTCAAAATGCTACTACTCCAGATGCCCCCCCCCCCCCCTTCGCTGTGCCAATAAAATTATGGAGCATCTCTAATTTTGTGTTCAGATCTTCAGTTTTGCTAAATTTCCAGAAAATGCCCCAAATACCTAACATCATTTAAATTGCATCCAAAAATCGCTTAAACGTGGTTTTGGATTTGTTTCAGTTTTTAAAGGTCCTAAGGTTACCACATATCGTCACCTCAGAATAGTGATGTAAAATACCTGGCTATTTATTTTTAGGGGTAAATACCCAGGGTATATACCTGGGTAAATACCTAAAGTGGATATTTACCTGGGTATTTATTTCAAAAATTTATATTCAACTAAAATACTTTTCTCTGTGTATTCCACTACGAATATATACAGGGTCTATTTCAAAAGTAACGCAATTTTTTTTAAAGTAATTTATTGAACAGATTTGTACAAACATTTAAAATTCTTCAAAGTAATGTCCTTCGGCTTCTGCCATGACTGGTAAGTGCCCTGAAAGGCATTTTTGGGGAATTCCCCATAAGGTCTTCTTCATAGCTGATTGGATCTCTTCTAGGGATGAAGAATGGGTTCATTTCAGGCCTACCTTAATCCGAGGAAAGAAGTCTGTCAGACTGTAGGGGGCTGGGACAGCATTTTCACTTGGGGTTTGGACAAATACTCGTGGACTCGCAGCTCATTATGGCACGGTGCTTCGGCACAAACTTGCCTCACACTTTTCTCATCACTAAATGTTGAGTAATGCGAAACACAGCAGTAGACGACATGTTCAGTTCATTTGCAACCATCTTGATAGTCAATCGAGGGTCAAAGTCTAACAATTGAGGAACACAAGCCACATTGTTGTCGGTTTTGCTGGTTGACAGTCGCCTAGAGCGTTGTTCATCTTGAACTCTCAACCCTCTTTAGAGGTCTTTAACCACCTCGAAACTTATGAATAGGACAGAGAAGAGTTCCCGTAAGCCTCACCATGGGCGCCCATATAGGGTGCTGTTTAATAGGTAAATTTTTATCGACTGGTAAAATTAGTAAAATTTTGTTTTTTCAATTAATGTTTGAAAAGTTTTTTGTATATCGAACTCAATTTCAATAAATTTTATATCAGCATTTCATATAGACTTTGTCATAACTTTGTTACATTTTATTGATTTGAATTTGTATTGGTTGAATTGTTCCACCCTTAGAATTCGTTGCAGTTGGATAAAATGGACATGACATGCATGTTAAATGAAAAAAAAAATTGCAAGATAGATATTTTTTACTAGGATTATTTTACCATTAACCAGTGAAATGAAATTCCAATAACTTTTTGCTGATTAATAGTTAAATTTTTTTTTACTGGTTAAATTAGTAAAATTTTGTTTTTCCAATTTATGTTTGAGGAGTTTCGTGTGTATCAAACTCAATTTCAACTCATTTTTTCAGCATTTTATATACACTTTGTCGTAACTCGGTTACATTTTATTGGTTTGAATTTGTATTGTACTAACATGCATGCTATGAAAATTTTTTGATGAATGAAAAATTTAATGAAAGACAACTTTAATTGTGTTATTGTATTAGGATGTTCAATTGAAACCTGGTCAGTGCGTCCAACTTTGCATTAGACGTTTATGGCTCCATGTAGCTGTGTGTGTGGTGACCCCATGTATAGGTAGAGAGACTGATGCAAGCACAAAGTTTGACTTTACATAGTGACTATGTCTACATGAGGAAGGGAAGGTTGTCATTTAACTTATCGTTCACAACCGAACAGGCAAGTTCACAGGAAAATTCAATTCAAACACGGTCAGTGTGTCTAACTTTGCATTAGACATAAGACTTTGCAGTAGACGTTGCCCCTTACATCTAATGCCCAAGTTAGACGCATTGACCGGGTTTCAGTTGAATGTCCCTGCGAACTCGCCTGTTCTGTTGTGGGCGAAAAGTTGAGTGTCAACCTTCTCTTAGTCGTACAGCCACACTGTCGCTATGTAAAGTCAAACTTTGTGCTTACATCAGTCTCTCTACCAATACACGGAATCACCACACATGCAGCTACATGGATCCCCTTACGTGTTTTGCAAAGTTAGACACACTGATTGGGTTTCATTTGACGGCCCCTAATACAATAATTCAGGAAAAAGAATAAGTAGAGTTTGAAATTAGATATTTTTCTTGATGTACCTCATAAACATTACTGAATTTTTTTTATTAATTAAAAAATAATTCTTAGTTAAAAACTAAAACAAACAATACTAATAGGAAAAAAAGTATGGATCATCCAACTACTGGTAATTTTCTGGATGAAAAAGAAAAGTACAGTTGGCTCTCTGTTTAACGACACTCTATTTAACGACTTTCTCTATTCAACAACCGCTTTTCACCTTCCCAGATGGTCCACTGTAGTGTTAAAAGCATTCTATTTAAGGACAATTTTTTGTGGTCCCTTGAAAGTCGTTAAACAGAGAACCAACTGATACCAAAGACAGAAGCTGGAAAATTCACTATTGGAATTTAGACCTTATTTAAACATGCTTTATGTAAATTAAAAAGATTTATCAAATTTGATGAAAAATGCAATTTATTGGTAGAACTATGCTAATCTTGCTATTTTTTAAAGCTAACTACAGTAAAGAGTAAATTAAGAACTTTTTTCCTTTGGAGCAAGTCTTGCAATTTTTCTTTTGTTAGGGGATAAGACAACTAATAAATTGTTTTTCAAAAAAGCAGAATATTTTATTATGTAAATTACTTTTAATGCAACACTATTAATATAAATAATTGAAAGAGACAGCTGTTGTAAATTATATTTCGAAACATATAGAAGGTTTTTATGACATCAGATAAGTTATAATTTACTGCTGTGTGATGGCGTAAAGTGAAAAATAAATGTACGCCCCCATAAAAACATCTAGTGCTGGATATCCTGTAAAAATCAATATCCTGCATTCCTAAAGGAAAATAAGTAGCAGAGTTCTGTAATTATCAATATTTTATGTTCTTGCCACTGTATGCATAGTATCTCAACTAATAACTGACTGGAAATTTTAACAATAAAAATTAGGTATCTTCTAAAAACAGCATATTAGTTAAAAATTTTGGCTCCTTAAGTCAGAAATTATAAAACCTTTGAGAACAATAAATCGTAACCTATTTTAAGAACTGTAGTACCTTATTGGTATTAATTTCTTTTTTACTTTATTAATGCATTTTGATTGTCAAAATGGTTCGAAATGTAGTTAACTTTTTTTCAGATTACAATTAGATTGATGTTAAGGAAAAAAATATAAAGATAAAAAATGAATGTCAATTAGGAATACAGTAAAACCTGTAAAGTTGACCACTTGTCTAAGTTGACCGCTTTTGTCAGGAACGGAATTAGTCCTATCTTATATAATGAAGGAAAACCTCTCTATCTTGACCACTAATATACACCAGCTTTGGTTTGGAGAAATGTAAAAAACTAGGGATGCACCGGATATCCGGTATCAGGCTGATTTTTTAACTATCCGGAACTATGAGGTATCCGATCCGTCAAACCACTCCGGATCCGGATATCCGACAGTTTTTTGCAGGATATTGGGAAGTTATCCGGTAAAAATGTGAGAGATATCTGTCGAGTATCCGAATCCGGCAGGTAAGGGGGCATCTGATATCCGGTATCCGGCAAAATCACTATCTGGTGCATCCCTAAAAAAAAACCTTTGTAAGTTGACCAACAGGCAAAAGCATTAAATTGTACTAGAGGTTTCATCAGTTATGCCTCAAATAAATAACCAGACATTTTAGAAAATCCTATGAATATTTATGTTTTCATCGAAAAACATTGGCCTGATGTTATGTCCCAGAAAATGCGCCAAACTTCAATAAGGAGTTATTTTGTTGAAAAGTAGATTATTACCATGGTTACAAATGTTCAAGAAAAAATCAAATGAAGAATTTGAGTAACTTTCGACTTATGAATTTTTAGGAATTGTTAATATCAAGTAAGTTGTTTTTCATCAGTAACAACATTTTTTTTTTTTTTTTTTTTGATTGATTCACAGAAATTTTAAATTTGTATGATACTTTACGAGTCATTCTGGTAAATAATCTCTAAAAATATTTAAACAACATTTTTTCTTATTGTTTTAAAGTAATGTTAAACAATGAAAGTGAGTTTAAAGTATTCCAATTAGTTAAAATGAATGCATGAGACAAGAAATGACAAAAAAAAGAAAAAAAATTCCTTACTACCCTCTATAAGTTGACAACCTGTCTAGTTGATCATCAAAGTGCAAGTGGTCAACTTACACAGGTTTTACTGTAATTGCAATAGCAATATTTTCTCTTTTTTCCCTCCCAGCTATGCAACTCTTAAAATATCAAGAAATGTATAAAAAGGATAATTTCTTATTTTAAATAATGTATATTTTTTTAAATTAAGTTTTTAATTAGGAATTGTCACATACGTACGTTAAAAATCTTTTTAATCTATCTTTATTTATTCCAATTGCTCATTTTTTTAATGCAGTTAATGGTTTTAGCAAAAATCACAAAAAATAAATAAATAGTTGTTTAATATCTGCCTGCATAGCAAATTCTACCTTTTGCGTTAATGTTATAACACTAAAGAGTATGATAAACCTGTGGTCATTTTGACGATGAAAGATGCTAATTTTAAGTACTCTATTCTTGAGAACAATATAAAATTTTGACTGAAAATATTATAAAGGGTTCTCGAGTACATCTAATATTAACTTTTCTAAAGAAAATCGAAAAAAAGGGAAGTTTTTAAAATCCTCACAAAATTACTTATTTTCCACGAAAACAAAATATAAATCAAGTAAAGCAAATGGCTAAATTTAACACCTAAATGAATGAGGAAATCAGAATATTGTTAGCGGTTCAACCACGTACCAACAAATGAAAGTCGGAAAACGCTAGTTATGGTTCAACTTCATCCCAGCAATGCAAGAAACGAAAACCCGAGTTATGGTTCAATTTCACTCCAAGAATGCGACGAACGAAAACGTGAGTTATGGTTCTACTCCGCTCCAGTTATAGGGGAAAAGGAGAACACGATACATGGTTCAGATTAACTCCTATGGTTGGAGAAAGATGGAATGACGAATATGGTTCAACTACGCACGAAACTTGGGAGTGATATAAAACACCCTGTTTTGGTTCAATCGTGCACTGAATATAGGTTGCAGCAAATTTGCTCCTTTCTTTGGTGCAACGGTGGACGTAATTTTTAACAGTGTATATTTCCAAAAATAATAGGAGTGACATCGATTTTTTGTGTGCAAATGTTAGACAAACATGTTGGTTATCAACCTAATGTAGTACAGTGAAACCTGTGTAAGTTGACCACTTGCGGTGCAGTACTTTAGTGGTCAACTTAGACAGGTGGTCAACTTATAAGGGGGGTAATGATTTTTTTAATTTTTTTTTTTTTTTTGGAATTCTTGCACCATGACACCTTTTGTAATTCTTGCAATTTACTCCTACTCTTTCTGTTTAACTCACTTTCATTGTTTAGCATTACTTTGAAACAATAATTTAAGATGTTATTCAAATATTTTTAGAGATTATTTTCTCAGAATGACGTATAATGTGTCGTACAAATTTAAAATTTCAGTAAATTGATCAAAAAAAAAAAAAAAGCCTTATTGTTTATGAAAAGTTACTCATTTTATATTAATAGTTCCTAAAAATTTATAGCTAATCAAAAATTACAAATTTTTCGCTTAACAATAGAAGAAAAACAAGTTTGGAGAATAAAAGTGTTCTTAGTAGTTTTCCCATGTGGTTAAACTCAAAAGGAGGTTTAGTTATGCTGCTGTTTCATTTAGTTGGTAAAATGCTGGTCTGGCATCAGAAATATTCTTGGAAAGCTTTAAAAAAAAATAATAATAATAAAAAATATTTTGCTAAATAAAATTTTAAAAAATAAACCAAGTGGTCAACTTACAAAGGGTTTTTTACAATACTCCAATCCAAACTTGGTGTTCATTAGTGGTCAAGATAGACAGGTGGTCAAGATAGAGAGGTGGGCAAGTTACAGAGGTTTTCCTTCATTATATAAGATAGGACTAATTCCGTTCCTGACAAAAGCGGTCAACATAGACAGGTGGTCAACTTACAAAGGTGGTCAACTTTACAGGTTTTACTGTATCAGATATCTGCTATGAGGGCGACAGTTGTAATTAGATTCTAAATATTTGTGTTTTTGTGAAATTTATTGAATAAAAGTTCCAATATCTGCTGGCGCCCTTATAGTGACGCCGATTTTGATACATATTTTTGATGTATGTAAGTGTTGCTAGAAAATGATCTAAAAATGTTGGTGTCATCATGAAGGCGCTTTGAGAAAATTGGCCTTGAATATAGAAAAAAATTCATTTTCGGTCATTTTTAAACGGAGTTTGTGGGCGTCGCCCTCGTAGTGTCACCGATTTGACAGCTGTAACAGTATCTAACAAGACCATATAGTAATATGGAAATAAAAAATCCATGTCATTATAAGGGCGCTTCAAGCAACAACCACATTAAAATCTGCAAATTTGAAAAACCGGCAAAAATGTGCCACGCCCCCTAAACAAAAAAAATTGTTTTCTCAAAAATGGTGAGTCAGACAAAGCTCAAATTTCGGATTTACGTTACATTTATGATAAGGAACAACATATGTAAAAATAAAAAAAATTAAAAATGTCAACAATCACAAATGCTTTAAACTGCCTGATTCTTACAGACAATGGCTCTTAATTAATGCAGACTTCTCACTGATGTGTAAAACACTTTTAGTTACTAGTGCAGATACTCAGCTTCTTAATTAGATGTTTCGCCTTCTTCTTAGTTATGAAACTTCCAGATTAATGGAGCTCCAAAAGAAGTCGAAACGCAGTCTCTGGGTATCGTAGCTTAGCAAGTATTACAGGAGGTAGATAAGCTGTTCGGTATTTGCTTGCAATTCTACCTTAGCTTCAGTCATATTTGCTTTGGGAATTTTCCGTAGTTTAGTAAATCAGGAGGATCATCATTGATGTTAAGGGAAGGACTCGAGATCAAGGGCTCTCTCCCGGAATTTTTTCGGAATTGAAGTTCTAAAAGCGCAATTAAAGGCCCTCATTGACGACATTTTCGAAAAAGTTTTTGATTCCGGCGATTTTTTAGAAATTGAAGCTCCAAAAATTCAAAATTTTTGACGATCTTCGATGACATATGAGAGAGGGGGTTGAGGGATTCTCCCTAGGAAAATTTTTGGGATTAAAGTCGTAAAAATAGTTGTAGGCAATTTTTTGTGATGTGTTGGGGGGAGAGGGATAGAGAGAGAAAGAGAGTTTGATGACTTTTTCCCGGAAGTTTTTTGAACTTACAAAATTTAGGGGGGGGGGCGGGGCGATCGTCCCAATCGCCTCCCCCCCTGTGGATCCACCACTGCGTTAAAGCAAATGATTCTACTTAATACTAATTTACTTCGAATATGATGGTAAAATATCTTTTTTAACATTTAAAGCCGATAACTGCTAAATCTTATATAATTTAGCCAAAATGGTACAATAACACACGGTATCATTTAGAAACGTTGTTATCTCTACATAGTATAAAATGAAGTCTCCAAAAAGTGTCTGTGTGTTTGAACTAGCAAAACTCGAGAACTACCCGGCCGATTGCGCTGAAATTTTAACAGTTTGTTCCTTTAAGTCCTGAAAAGGTTTGCAGACCAGTTCGAAAACAATTCGATGAATAGTTCTTTTTTTATTCTAATTTAGGCCCAATTTTTACATAAATTCCCGAATATGGGGGTGAAAAATTACTTGCACATATTAATATTACATATCGTTCGAAAGGGTAGAATTTTCCGCGTTCCACGCTATTTGTTTCAATGCTCTAACTTTATTACAGCGGGAGTTATTTGCGTTTTTAGCTCGATTTTTTTTAGGCTTAGCTGAAATTTAGGTACTACTTTCTTCATTAAATAAATCAATAAAAAGTGAAGGAATTATCCCACAGCTTTCTTTTTGACGTCATTGGAAAAAGCGACCTTTTTTACTCCAGAATTAACTCGACCTATGGTCGAAAAAATAAGCTTTTATCTCGAAAGGAAAAAAAGTTACAAGTCTTTTTAAACCAAGTTTCAGAAATCTCGATTCCATTCAAATTGTGAACCATTTTCTTTCGCATTTTAATTCCTTAAACTTATTTTATTTTGTGTTTCCATGGTTACGCATTTTAAATTCATTTTTCTGGATTTAATTTCTTAAAAGTATTTTAATATTTGCCGTCATTGTTTGGAAGGGAAATCATGATGTTTTTTTTTTTTTTGAAATTTATTTTTTACGCCTGATTGTTGAATATACGTCACTTGACACAATTTTTATTTTCAAGAAGGACCGGGCAAAGCCGGGCAACGCAGCTAGTAATGATTAAAATAAGAGTTTATTGAGACAGAATAATAATTTTTTTTCTATCGAAGAGGTAGAACTAATGGACGAATCGTGATATTATGTACCCTTGAATTCGAAACTCGTGAGTTTATGTGTTCTTTTACACTGACCGCTTATTTTTTATATTGCTCCTATATAACAAACCAAAGTGATTTTATTCAAATCTGTGAGCGTATATATGTTTTTTTTTACATAAAGAAAATATTTAAAAAAATGTACCTGTGTTACAAAGCAATAAATTAATAGATAATTAATGGTACAGTTAAATTATTTTTACCTCTTTGGGAGGAACCCCAGCCCCCTCCCCCTGAAATCTGCTACTGCATGGAAAACCTACGGTTCATCTCTACAGCCAATCATAACTTATCTTCTACTATATATTAAAATATGTTCGCGTCCGTCTGTCTGTCTGTCTGTCTGAAGATCGATCTTCTCGAGAACCGCTGCGAATCGAGAGTCAAACGAGATACCGATCAATTTGAAATTTTCCAAAGAAAACAATAGGACCGATCTCGTAATTGTGCGACTTTAATTACCAAAGATATTAATTAAAACGTTAATTAACATTACGTAATTCAGGAATTTTTATTTCTTTCCTGTTGCCATTTTGCATACGGGTGAGCAAGTAAAATTCGAATAATTCTTTTAAAAGAGAATTTTTTGGCTGCTGTCCAAATCTTAAAACAGCGTTTCCATCTTAAATTAGTTTAAAATTGTTTGCTCTATTCGGACATAGCCTTTATTTTATCGTCTGTCCCTTTTTTAATTTTTACATTAAACGTTCTTAACTCTTTTCAGCATATGAAAGTTGTTTCTTTAGCTATGTTTATTGATTGTAGTGTAAGTTGATCATTCACCGGCCTCATATTTTGGTACATTTAGGTGTGCGACTAATTATGTCTATTTTGTTGGACTTTTTCCCGTCACATGGGTGAGTTTTCGAAATGTAATAACTCGCTTTTTCTTTTCTGCTTCTATTTTTGAAATACAGTTTGTATCGTTAAAAGAACATGTTAAATTAAGATTGGATTTCTTGAAGTGAAATAGAGTTGAACAAAAACGATTATTTTTAAGGATTTTAACTAAAGCTAAATTGGAATCTGATGACTTGGTATTAAATTAATGCTTATTGGTATTTATTTAGTCTTGGTGCTTTAGTTTCACGTAATCAACCAAAAAGTGTGTGTCATTTTATGTAAAAAGCTGATTGTAATTGTACATAAATATTTCAGATATAGTCTATCAGATGTAATTCATTTTAACGTGAGTACAGATTATAGTTGATAATGCATATATTTTCATCTTTTATGCTGATTGAAAATACTCATAACTTGTACCATTGATAACTATGATTAACGTTAAAGAGATTTTTGCCAAAAATATGCTCTACTGGTGTTTTGCAAACCTTGCATTACGCGTATTTATTTACTCCTTAGCGCTTTAGAAACTGATGTCAGAGTAATACAAAAACATCAATTGGACATCTCCTTCATTTTTCAAGTAGCCCGTGCAATGCCGGGCACGCAGCTAGTATTTGTATGAAAGATGATAGTTCTTCTGTTGTTATAGCTAATTATAAAACAATTGGAAACCATTTTAAAAGGTGAAGAATCATCGATTTTGCAACTTTGTGATGGAGTATGAGAGGTTTGTTTCCTCTCTCTTGGGAAAAGATTTATCACTTTTGAATATTTTGATACTGAAAACGGATTAATTTTGCTGCAAACTTGCACGGTTCTTTAATAGTTTCATTAACTCTTCCAATAAGTGGATTTTGGGTGTCTAGTTCTCCAAACCAAAAACAATCAATATATATTGGAGAATATAAACATCCAAACAAGAACTCGGGCCTCGCAATATGACAAATTGAGTATAAATTCGTTAAACATATTAAATGTTTCTCTGAACTGATTGCGAATCTCTCTGAACTGAGAATTTGTTTTAAAAAAAATCACCTAAATTGCAGTAGTCTGAACTTTCTTTCTCTCTTTTAAATATAGTTTTTTTTTTTTTTTTTGAGCAATCACGATTGCTTATTGCTTTTATTTCACTGTTTTTGGCGTGCTATCATTTTATTTTCCCACCACCACCCTCCGCACCATCACCGTCGACCGGCTCCTCACGATGCTGCTCCTCTAGCGAAAGCCGTCTCCAGGTTGCATCCATGTCCTACACACACGCGCATACATACACAACTACACACACACACACATACACACACACACGCACACACACACACACATACACCTACACACATGCACACACAAAAACATACACACAACTACCCACACATTCATGCCTGCACACAGACACAAACACATATGCCTACACACACATACACATGCCCCCTACACACAAGCACCCATACCCCCCCCCCCAAACAAACACACACGCCTACATACACACACTCGTGATTGCGAAAAACATAATTTGAATTCAAGATGTCAAAATTCAATTTTTTTTTTGCTTTGGAAGAGGATGAAATGAATAAAAAAAATTGTTCAGAAAGCGTAAGATAATTCATCCTCTATTATATACTGTCCAACCATGCATTGCATGTAATTTTCAAATGTCCAGATAAGACGAATCTATGTGAATAAGGGAGAAAAATAAAAATTTGATGTGCATATTCCGCTCGTTGGAATGAGACCCTGCTTTTACAAAAGCTGTCATCGCTAAAAAATAATAGATTTGTCCATTTCCGGCTGTAAAACGGATGTTTGTCTTTCCATACAATCCGTGGTCAGACTATAGAACGGTAATATATCGCAACAATTCATTTAAAAACCGGACTATATGCTTAATTGATATTAAAAATTGATCGTACGAAACGGAAGTTGTCAATTTATTACAGCGAAATTTCAAAAAATGTCCTATGTAATACATTGCGTTCTACCAACATTTCGAAAAGCCATGCTGAATTGAATCAAGTAAATTTAAGTAGTTTTACAAGGAACATTATACTTCATCAAAATCCACTTCAGTATTTTCTAAAAAAATTTAAAGGCAGCAAAGTATTTCTAGCAAATTTTGAGGCTGAATTTAGATTGAAATTTTAATGGTGCAGGTAGAAAATAAACTAAATAAGCTGAATTATTCTTTCTAACAATAGACTCTAAAGTTTCATTCCTTTTCTATGACTTATTTTTTACATTTTTGTCATTAAAAAGTTAGGAAAGCCTATACACTAAATTTCTTTTAGACACTTTTTGAACACAGAGACATGTCCCGTTTTAGAGCACTTTGATGCGGTCTTTTTAGAAACAGCTTTTAAAACACTTCTGGGAACACTTCTTTGGTTGAGCTCACTTTCAAAACACTTTTGAGAACTCATTTGAGAACTTTTTTGAACACTGTCGCATGTCCCTTCTTTTAGAACATTTTTTTGCACCCTTTTTGGTACACAAACTACCAAGACTAATCAATTACGCCTACAGATTTTTTTTTGTAGAGTAGTGTAATAATAATGGTGTCTTTTACTTTTCGCCGACCCTAAGTTTCCTCTCCCCCCTCCCCTCCTGTTTTTCAGTTTCAACCTTACCTTTTGATAATTTTTGAGGGGACAGGGAATTTTAAATGTCGGCGAAAAGTAGGGTAAACTATAATAATACTAGTAATAACAATCATAACACCACCACCACCACCAGCAACAATAATAATAACAATAACAACAGTAACAGTAATAGTAATAATAGAATAATAATAGAAGTAACAGTAATAGTAATAATAGTAACAATATCAGTAATAATAAAAATGATACTATTAATAATAAAAGTAATAATAGTAATAATAAAAATAATAGTAGTACTACTAATAATAAAAATAAGAATAGTAATAAAAATAACAGTAGTACTAACAATAATAAGAATAGCTATAGTAATAATAATAATAATAATGATGGTAATAATAATAGAAGTAAAAATATTAATAAATAATAATAGTAATAATAATAGTTTAAAAATTATAACAATAATAATAATGACAATGATAGTAATAATAAAGACGTGTCGCTTCGTCATACTGACTGAAAACAGGTGCTGTGCCCCCCCCTCCCCCGTATATGTACCTTTGGTATTGCCAAGAAAATAATCACTAGCTGCAATAGATCCCGCACATTTCAGCGGTACAACTGAAATAGAATCGCTAAAAGGATTTGAGCACCGCAGTTCGTCGTTAGTAATCGACCCCTTTTCCCTTCCCGTAAGGGGTTCCAAAGAGTGTGGGCGAGGGCAGGAAAGGGAAGGGGGCATCCCGAAAAGATGATTGTCCTCTCCCCGATCTCTGCGCTCCCCCGTGTTTACCCGGGCAAAACTTAATTTCTGGCCGGAAGTTTATGCGGCCCTCCGCTCCTCTGCCCCTTCTCAGCCTGAGGGGAATCCTTATGAAGAGAGCGAGAGAGAGAGAGGATGGAGAGGAAAGCGGGATGCCGGGAGGCAGGATGAATGGCGAGAGAGAAAGAGAGAGGCTGATTGCGAGAGCACGCTCCGCGAGAAAAGAAGCGGGAGAGGAAAAAAGGAAGCTTTAGAGAGGATGTAATTGAAAGATGCTTTTCGAATGTCGGACGTGTTTCGCTTGTTATTGGGAGGATTCGGAGAAGAGGTTGCGGCTGCTTTTGGGGGTGTCGTTTCGAGCGATAGGTGTTCCGGTTGTCTCCGCGGCGGTGCTGTTGTCAGATGTTCCTTTCCCTCCTCAAAAAAGCTCTCGAGAGCGACGAAGTGCCTTGAGTCGATTTCCTTAGACAAAAGAATTGCGAAACATGTTGGGTCTTCGGGCGTCGTCCTGGAATTGGAACGGTTCATTCGAATAAGGGTTGTCGAGTCATTGAACTACTTTCTGAATGTGAACTACAAATTCTATTCAAATCAATACGGTACGGTAAGCCGGTAATTACCTGGGCTTGAAAAATTTAAGAGATTTAAAAAGGTTCGAACGAAAGTATCTGTTCCAATAAAAATAAGACAAAAATTTCGAATTAAGAAAATGGAGCGCTCTCGAATTCAGCTATAAAGAAGTATAAAGGAATAAACTTGTTTTCGTGTCGCCTCGACTTTTCCGTTCGAGTTCCGTAACAAAGTCTTTTTATTGAGCAAAGCAGACCTCAAATTAAAGCACGTTACGAAAATGAATTTTGGCACCAGCTTTTGAAAAATATATTAGGTGACTCGAAAACTTTTGAATAAAATGCATAATTGCTTTTTTTTTTTTCATTATAGCAAGATTGCTTATTAATTTCAGTTGTCGATTGTTATAGTTCATTCTGATTTTATGTGATTGGTAGATAGCGAGTCACATTATCCATTGTAGAATGACAGGTGGAATTCCTGAAAGCTAGATTAATGAGAAGAAAATAATAGCTTTTTTAGAAATAAGTACTATTGTCTGCTTTTTTCGCATGTAAAAATAATGTTTTTACAATTTTCTCCTTTCCTCCTTCAAAAATTGCTCTAGTTCTTGTTTCAGTATGTGTTTAGAAAATGCTCAGATACTATAATTATGAATGATTATTCTTCAAATTATATCTAACTTATGAATTTGGTATCCAAAGATATTTAGATGAATTAATTCATTTTGAATTATTTTTTTTTACTTTCATTTTTTCTGTATAATTTTGAAATATTTTTTTCATTTAAAGCGCTTAACGCGGCAACTATGACTGATTATTCTTAAAATCAGGTCTAACTTCAGAATTTTTAACACCAAATACATTTAAATAAGTTCAACTAAATTTTTTTTTCTTTTCATTTTCATTTTGTCTACTTTAGCATAGGTAGCATTTTAATATTATACAATTTTCAACAATCTTTTTATTTATTAGTATAAAAATACACATTTAATACTGCATAGTTGAATCTATTTTTGTTGATTATTTCATTCACATTTAATACTGCATAGTTGAATCTATTTTTGATGATTATTTCATTCATTATGATATAACTTTTGAAAGATTACAACTCTTTCGTGTTCATTTTGCATGATATTTAGTATGAATAAATAAATAAAAAAAAAAACCATGAAAAGATAAATTGAAATTTAAGGAAGACTATAACTTTTAAAAATACGGAATTATCAGCTAAAAAGCTTAAAAATTGCAAAAGAAAGAAAGAAAAAAAGATATTAAACATGCTTTCATTTTTTTATTTGTTCTGATTTTTTATTTATTTATTTATATATAATTTTTTTGAGTAATAACGAATTGTTTATTGTTTTCACTTGATCGTTGAATGACATCCGCGTCTTTTGATTTATCTTTCTATGTTCGTAATGCAGGCATCCATGTGCCTCGGAATCGAATTATTCACAAACGACCTTCTCGACTTTACACAATCCTGTTTACACAAAACAGTATCCAGCACACAACATCCAGCATCCACTAGCACATAGAATCCAGCATCCTGCCCCTGGCATTCATTTGAACTTTGACGTCTAGAATTCAAATTATGGTTGCGATAAAAGCCATTAGTAGAAACAAGAAACCCAACGAGTAGGGTCCGATCGCAATTCGTGATTGCGAAAAACATAATCTGAATACAACAAACAAGGATGATATTTTTAACAAGGATGATTATTATGCAGCTGTAGAAAGTTAAGTATAAAGTGTTGATTTTATCACAATGAGCAACAAGAAAATTTGGCATTAGGTATTGAATTAAAGTACTGGGATGAAGACAATGTATAGTTTTACATAATACAATAACACTATTGCTGCATCGAGGCAGGAAGTGAAAATAGGAAGCAATCTGTTTAAGAAAAGATCTGACTACTTGGGAGGTGCGTCATCGAATTTTATTTTTTGAACACCCTGCAAATTCGCAGTACACGCTGGAAACACGTCCGGAACACTTTAATTCAGAAAAGTATTCCAGTTGTCTTAATGTCCGCTGAAATGTGTTCTGAATGTTCTCTGTTGAAAAGAAAGTACTGAAATGTGCTCCGAATAATTCTGGCTCAGGATATTTGTTAATCTTTAATTTGCAGTTGCAGACGTGTTTAAGAACATATTGGGAATACCTTTGAGAACAGATTGAGAACCAGTTTTTCCCCACTTGTAAAATCATCACTTTCTTTCTTACGAGGACAATTTCAACAGCTTTATTTAACGAAATTTAATTATTAGACTTTTGTTGTAATGACCGCTGTTTCCTGATGCCGCAACTGCCTTCAATAAAAAGGATGGCCTTTTCCCTTCCCGGGTTGAAGCTGCTCCGTTAGATTGCTGCCGCAAATTCTCTGTACACATTGGAAACACGTTTGGAACACTTTAATTCAGAAAAAAAGTGCATTTAAATGTGCTCCACACAGGATATTTGTTAAATTCAAACTTGGGAATACATGTGAGAACAGATTGGGAGCCCATTTGAGATTAGATTGAGAACACATTTGGACACACTTGTAAAATCATCACTTTCTTTCGTACAAATGTAATTCCAACAGCTTTCTTTCTCTACCTGTCAATATAATCTCTAAAAATGATGCTACTGAAAAGTTTGTGGCTAAGAATCGCTGTCGGTTGGTGTCGCGAATATCGTCAAGAAGGATGAACTTCACTGGTCGAAGTTCGTTCAGTGTATGGCGACGGTTGAAGGTGCCTTGGGAGATTGCTGTAAAATTAGCAACAAAACTACTGGCATAATCAAAAGAGTGTTCCATAAGTGGTGTAAAAAGTGCACCGAAAAAGGTGCTACAAAGTGTTCTAAAAGAAGGAAAAAGTGTCAGTGTTCAAAAAAATTCTCAAATGTGCTCCTAAAGCATTAAAAACCTGTGCTGAACCAAATACGTGTTCGGGCTAGTGTTCTCAGTTTTCAGAAGGGTTTTTAAAATCCTTCCAGAAAGTGTACTTCAAAGTATTCCAAAAAAAAAGGGGGGGGGGGCAAGTGTCCATGTTCAAAAAGTGTTTGAAGCTTTGCAGTGTAGGGTAGTTCTTAGTTCATTTTTCACTAATAAAACCATGGAATGAGAGTTATTACAAAAAACTTGGTTCACATTCATCTTAATAGAGGAAGTTGTGTGCCTTTTATTTAATAAATTCGTGATCATTCTAAAAGTAGCATTTTGCTGCTCTAACGGAAAAGAGATTTAATTCCGAATAATTTTGCTGTTTGTAATAATATTTTAGGAAACATAATTGAATGTAAAATAAAGTTTGTTACACAAGCGCAGAAATAGGTTGCATAAAAACCACGGAACACAAGACACATTAAGAAATTCCAGAAAGCAGAAAATTTTAATTGAAAATAACAAATTGCGATAAAAACAAATTGCAAATTCAATCCTAAAATGAATAATCCTTTCATGGTTTTTTTTTTTCATCACACTTTTTATTTCAAACTAATCTATAAAAACAAAACTAATCTCCATCCTGAATTCATTAAAGAGAAAAAAAAACTAATAGAGCTTCAGGGCTAGTGAGAAAGGAAAACGGTCTTTAAAAGTAAAATATTTAAAAACTACGAAGGAATGTTTTGAAAAAAAATCATTTTATACTGATAAAAAATATGCCATTCAGATTTAAAGATAATTCATATTTCTTCCGATTCTCGATGCTGATTTATCTTTCATTGCTAGCCTGTACTAGTTTTTTTCCTTTTCTTTTCTGAACATTTATTAGTTCTCCTCAGAGCTTAATTTGCATGGGAGCTCACAGGAGCTGAACTCCTACACTTATTTTCAATTTTATCTAAATTTTAACATTATAAATGAAATTCAGCTTATTTAGTTGCAAAAATATGATCAGAAAAAGATTAGGATTCCTGTACTTCTTTTGCCAGAAATTAAACCCTGGTGCAATTCAATTATGGTGCGTATTCAATTTAATCTGATTATTAACATTAGCAATTTCACTTTTTATTGTTTTTCATTCCAAGCCGCGTTGTTATTGTTACTATTTTCCGAAACACCTCTTTTATATTTGGATACTATCTTTTCGTGTTGTTGCATTATTTAATTTAAAAAATGTGTAGTTCTTTAAAATGTACCGAAACTAGAACTTTATATTTCCCAATCAATTTTACAACGAAGATGAAAATAGAAATGGAGATAGGTGCAAATCGCTATAATAATGCAGTGCGTCTTGTCGCAGTAAAAATCTTTTCGCTATGCATATCAAATTTATTAAGGAAACACTAGCAGCATTATTATACTTATTGCATAACATGAGATTTACGCAATATATTTTGCATACCATGAGATGATATTAGAACAAAATTCAGTGCAACAATTTTGCAAGCATACACCTCTTCCGTTACTTTTTTTTTCTGTAAAACTATAACAAAATTTACTTGTGCGACGACTTTATGAAACAACATTTTCCCTGCATTTCCCCCCGCAAAACTAAAGCAGTATTTACCAATGTGACGATTTTACGAAACAATGTTCTCCCTGCATTTTTTCCTGCAAAGCTAAAGCAGTATTTACCTATGCGACGATTTTGTGAAACAATGTTCTCCCTGCATTTTTTCCTGCAAAGCTAAAGCAGTATTTACCAATGCGACGATTTTGCGAAACAATGTTCTCCCTGCAGTTTTTCCTGCAAAGCTAAAGCAGTATTTACCAATGCGACGATTTTGCGAAACAATGTTCTCCCTGCATTTTTTCCTGCAAAGCTAAAGCAGTATTTACCAATGCGACGATTTTGCGAAACAATGTTCTCCCTGCATTTTTTCCTGCAAAGCTAAAGCAGTATTTACCAATGCGACGATTTTGCGAAACAATGTTCTCCCTGCATTTTTTCCTGCAAAGCTAAAGCAGTATTTACCAATGCGACGATTTTGCGAAACAATGTTCTCCCTGCATTTTTTCCTGCAAAGCTAAAGCAGTATTTACCAATGCGACGATTTTGCGAAACAATGTTCTCCCTGCAGTTTTTCCTGCAAAGCTAAAGCAGTATTTACCAATGCGACGATTTTGCGAAACAATGTTCTCCCTGCATTTTTTCCTGCAAAGCTAAAGCAGTATTTACCAATGCGACGATTTTGCGAAACAATGTTCTCCCTGCATTTTTTCCTGCAAAGCTAAAGCAGTATTTACCAATGCGACGATTTTGCGAAACAATGTTCTCCCTGCATTTTTTCCTGCAAAGCTAAAGCAGTATTTACCAATGCGACGATTTTGCGAAACAATGTTCTCCCTGCATTTTTTCCTGCAAAGCTAAAACAGTATTTACTAGTGTGACGATTTTGTGGAACAATGCTCTTATAGCACTTTCCCCTGCAAAGCTAAGTTAAAACAATATTCACCAGTGCGAAGATTTTGGGAAACAATGTTCTCCCCACCTTGTTTTTCTGCAAATCTAAGACAATCTTTACTTGTGCAACGATTTTGTGGAATAGTAATCTCCGAGCATTTTTTCGTGCAAAGCTAAAACAATATATTCACTTAAGTGCGACGATTTATAGAACAATATTCTCCAGCATGTTTTCCCGCAAAGCTTAAATGCGACGATTTCTTGGTATTTAATGGCAAAATCTACATATTTTAGGCTGATTTGCAATGATTTCCTTTTCTTTTTTGCTGTAGAACTAAAACAACATTCGTAGTTCCGATAAAATTCCAAATATTTCTTTCAACGAAACTAAAGCAAAAACCACCAGTTTGGAATATTCAGTAATGCGACAACACCCCGAATTTCAACAGACTACTTTCTGGAACTCCACCACTGATTTAGCAGTTGAACAACACAGTCATCTTCCCAGGTACTACTGCTAATCAGAAGGAAAGCAACTGTGTTGATGTAAGGTTTAGAATTTGGCGTTCCCAACATAAGAGCTCCAGAAATGTTTAATTAAGCATGTTTTTGGAGGCCAGCGTTATTGAATATGTTTCTGAAGATGCGGCTTTATTAAGTGTGCTTATGAGAAGGAAGCTTTATTGAGAGCGCTTGTGATTACGAAGCTTCTGTAGGGATGGAGAAGTGTTATTAAGCAAGTTCATCAAGAAGCTTTATTAAACATGTTACTCGGAGAGGATTTACGTTGGGCTATCTGGAAAAACACAGCATTATTTTTATAATATTAAAATGTGTAGGAATCATGATTAGCTGTTATAATGATTCGAAACATCTTAATGCTTTTTATTATCACTAAAAATAAAAACTGCATTGATTTCGTGCATCAGTAAGACATTTGTTGTTTACGCATTACTATTCTACTAATGCGATTTTTTTTTTTTTTTTTTTTTGAAAAAAAAAAAAAAAAAAAAAGGCTTAAACTACACTGGTGTGCAAAAATTAAGGACGATACGGTTTTTTCAATATAACTTTGTACAAAAGCTTTCCAAATCAACACATTTAATACCGTAAGATCCCCAATACGTAAAGACATGTGTAATGTAAGCAACACTTACTAAAAGAGAAATCAGAGGGATAAAAAGAAGCTTTATTGAAAAAGTAGCATGGAGCGCAATGCGACTGAAGGCCGAAACATCCCTGTGATGGGTGTCCAGCAAGAAACATCCGGTCTTTAGTAGGGGATATGATCTCCCCCGACTGCTAGGCAGGTTTCACAGCGTCTGCCCATGCTGAGAATGAGGATGTCAATGAGTTGTTGAGGCATTGCTGCCCATTCGTCTTGCTGCGCCAATCGAAGCTCCCGAATCGTTACTGGTGGCAAGGTACGAGCTGCCAAGCGTCTGCCTAGAAAATCCCATACATGCTCGATGGGATTGAGATCCGGAGATCGTGCCGGCCAATCCATACGTTCAATATCCTCACTCTCTGAGAGCTGCTCGGCAGCTACTGTGCGATGACATGGTGCATTGTCGTCCATGAAAAGGAACTGCGGACCCATAGCGCCTCTAAAAAGACGCACATATGGAAGAAGAATCTCGTTACAATAACTGGTCCCGTTAACTGAACCTGCGTCGAAGATGTGAAGGTCTGTACGAATACCAAGCATGATGCCTCCCCAAACGAGAACACCGCGACCTCCATACCTGTCTCTTTCAATGATGTTCGAGGGATGATTGCGGCTTCCCCGCTCTCTCCAAATGAGTATGCGATGAGAATCGCTACTCAGACTGAATCTGCTCTCATCTGTAAAGAGTACTCGTCCCCATTCATTGTCTCTCCAATTCCGGTGTTCCCGGAACCACAGAGAACCCCTTCTCCGATAGGCAGGCGTTAGAGGTACACACCGTATAGGGGGTCGTGCAAACAGACCACCACCGTGCAGTCTTCTGGCCACGGTAAAACGCGATATCGGTCGTCCAGTCGCCTGTGTCGTGTGTCTAGCGATTTCTCCCGCTGTCTACCGCCTGTTTCTTCTGGCCTGTAAGACAATATACCGGTCATCTGCGGGTGTGGTTCCTCGTGGACGACCACTACTGAACCCCCGGATAGCTGTTCCTGTAGTTTGAAATTGTCTCCAAAGTCGTGAAACGATGCTGTGAGCAATTCCTAACTCTGCAGCCACACTTGTCACACTGCGGCCTTCCTCCAACTTCCCAATGATTCGTCCTCGGGTAAAAGCATCCAGATGTCGTCTAACAGATTGATTATTCGCCATTTCTCGCTGAGGCAGCAACTCTGTGTGATTTTAACTGCTGTACGGCGTGCAATCTCTTTGCCAAAAATACTGATCTTACACCGACAACATGCTTTATACTACTCAGACACTCCCCCATTACGTCTGCCTGCATATCTGCGCATGTGCTACCGTACATCACTTTACTTAATCTCCTGATTGGTCTTTCTGTCCGCTCTGCCTCTTCGTTCCCCCCCCCCCCCCAGATGCTAATTTTTCGACTTCGTCCTTAATTTTTGCACACCAGTGTATGTGGATTGCGTCAGTTTTTCTAAATTTACTTTCTTTAGTCAAGATTTCGTTATAATTACTTTAAATTTTTTTTATAAGTGAAGAAAAATATATAAAAAAAGGCTTTTCATTTGAATAAATAATGAAAAAAGTGGGAAGAAAGCGAGCCGGTTTATTAGAAGCGGAGGGGAAATATGTCGATCTGCCAAACCTTCTAATAAGTTATGAGTGAGTTATTCAAAATATTTTTTGGGAGGGAACTACAAGGAGTAAGCCCGCAGGAAGTGGGGGAAGAGAAATTGCCCTCAGACTTCAGATAAATACATTTGTCTCCTACATCACATTTTTATGGGAGTTAAATTTTGAAACTTAAAGGGGTATTGTCTTTTGGACTTTTTCACTTTTCACTCCAAGGTCCCCCGTACCTACCACTATTTGTGGTTTAAATCGTTGAGCACTTCCGCTGATTTTCAAACCCGACCGCCACAGACAGTAATTAATTGGGAACTGTCCTATTTCCTATGATGATTACAAGTGTTGTAAAATTATTTCGCTGGGTGTTCAACGAAAGGTATTACGGTGCTTTTGTTTTAACTTGACCTATTTTGTTGTTCTGGGATCCAGGGCATTGCAGTCTGGCTGAATTTGGGGTAAAGGAGTCGGAGTCGGGAGTCAAAGGTTTAAAATTCGAAGAATCAGAGTCATTGTCCGTCATTTTTCCTCAATGTCCGCAACTGAAAATACTTACGGGACTGACTTTGGGGTGAATAAAGTCGGAGTCGGAGTCGAAGGCTCTAAAATTCCTGGAGTTGGAGTCAGAGTCAGTCATTTTCCCTAAAAAGGTTCCTATCGCCAAGGAAGTATACCTAACATCATTCCGTAAGGTCTCCTTCCTTGGCTACTTCCCTTGTGCAGGGCTTAATTTGCATGGGGGGGGGGGGTCACGACACGAGAGCTCAGCTCTTGTAGTTCTTTTTAGCTTTATGTGAATTTTTGTATTCAAGGCACAATTCAGGCTATTGAAGCATTAAAATAAATTCTGAGGACAGTAGGTCTCTCGTACTTCTTTTGTAAGAAATTAAGCACTACCTTTTGTTCAGTTTCTCTTTTCTTTTTTTATTTAATGACACGAATTGAACTGCCGTGCTGATCAAAGCATAAAACATTTCTCATCTATCAACAAATAAATTCAAGAAACAGTTTTGCATTGTAAAAAAAAATTAGATCTTGAAAGAAAAAAAAAAAACTATGTTATACTAGTGTGTCAAGGAAACATGTTTTTTTTAAAACTTTACAGAAATTAGAAAAAACTTTATAATGACAGCGTTGTTAGATACAAGGAATACAAATTCTACTGCTTATACGATATTGCTAGAGTGAGATTGCCGTACAATTTTCAGTTTTATTTTCAAAACACACACACAAATCTCTGATATTTTTATTGAATAAGGAAAGGATTTACATTTACAAACAAAGTTCAGCAAAGCAAAGTGGCAATTTATTACTACTTTTTTTTTTTAATTCAAATAAATAGGTATGCTTGAGAATTAAATAACACGCACAGACACTAAATTAATATTTGAAGAAAATAAAAAAAAGTGGAAATTTCTACTTGAAGTTTTTTTTAAAAGCTTAAAACTAAAAAGAAAACTAAGAAAAAAATGAACAAATGAATTTTAATTAGCTCATATTTATTAAGTTCAAAATTTCCCTTGTCTCAAAATTTTGTTAGCATATAGAGATTAATTATTTGGAATAAAGATAATGATTTTACTTCAAGTAAAGTGTAAACTATCTCTCCTGTTTTTCATGAAATATTTGAAGGTAAGTTTATCAATTACTCTACATTTTCCTTTAAATTTTCTTCCCATTTGGGCCATTCCATGCGAAATGAGCAGATCAACTGTGGCTGAAAAGTCACAGATTTCAAGGAAAATTTTTATTTAGGTAAATCATGCATATCTATGAGGGAATACAAAGTATGGAAGTTTAAAAACTGTTTGTTGCTTTGTTATTGAAATAAGAAGTTGGTGCTTACGCTAAGCCTAAATTTTCAGAATTCATGGCAGCCAGTTTGTGACTCAATAACTCCGTAAGTTATAAACATAAACTTTAAAAATAAATATTCCATCTATAAACAAATCTCTATTATGAAAAAGAAAAGTCAAATTCATTGGGGGCTTTTTTTTTAAATCTGGGATATTAACAAAGATTGAAAACTTTCCAATTTACTTCAGATTTCAAATCCCTCTTCTCGCTCTTTTAATGAAAACACAACAAAAATGATTCAGATTGAAAAACTATCTATAACTTTCTGCTCTAATTTAGTTTTTTTTTTTTTTTTTTGAACTCATTGATAATGAAACCGTACTTTAAAAAGTCAAAATTTTCCAGAATTTTCAGTTTTTCCTCTATTTCAAATGCTTGTTTACATGAGGGAACGCCTATAATTTACTCATTTTTTTTACGCAACATATTGAAGTCTCTTTTATATAATTCTAAATTTTAATCATTTGAATCAGTGTATTTTTGTCACTAGAGTAACTTGAACTAAGGTAAAATTTCATTAGTTACTGCTATTCATTATAAGTTTAGCAAGACTCAACCATTTCTTTCGTGTTTCATTTTCTCAAAAGTATGTACACAAAGTACTTGCTGAAATGTTTCCTCAATTATTGTGAAGTATATAATATTCCAGTATGCATAATTAAGTATGATTGGGCCACCAAAAGTTGAATTTTCCTCTCCACCCGTGCTATAGGGAAAAATAACTCTAAAGTTTCTAGAAAGCCTATCTTGTCAGCATGACCAAAAGAACATACTGAGTTTAAAGATTAAGACAGAGGACCATCTCGTCTAATTCTCAATAGCATTTGAGATTAGGCAATGAGTTTGATGAAATTTGTTTTAACCATGAATAAGTAGATTTGACGAAAGTCACCCATTTATTTCAACCATCCTGCTGCGACGTATACTTTAAAACAAAAGGATTCCTTTGGTAGAGAAACTCTTCCATTTTTGTTATAGCTTTTCTTTCTGGAATAAAAATTTCCAGTTAAACAACATATGCCACGATGAATCTAATTTTCAATGGAACGCAGATGGCTTTTCTTTCTACTATTAATGGCAAAAGTGCATATTATGACATTCATAAAACTATCAAACTATTATCAACCGGAACGGCATGCAATAATCCAGTTATAACAACAAGATATTTTCGCCTCCTGTCTGCTACAAGCACAAATGTTAGGGTTTTTTTTATGTTATCAGTAAAAATTATCAATCTTGAAAGTTATGATCAATAATAGTTAAATGAAGCACCCATAGCTATTTTGGAGACATGAAATCATCTTCGTTTCATTTCAATGAACAATTGAACACCTAAATTCCTTGTCTCACATTTGTCTCAGTCATCAGTGAAAGGAGTATATGTTTGAAGAAAAAGAGTTTAGAAATCAGGCCTAAATCCAATGTCAGTAATTTCATTTTTTTTGCTACACATATAGCAACTATTTGTGGCTAGGTAATGTTTTTCAACACATTGATTTCATAAGAGATTTTCTTTTTAAGTTAGTGAATATAAATCGACCGTTACTGTAGTACACATGACCTATTAAAAATGATGCTTGTATGGAACTTCTTGAAATATATTAATGAAAGTACTATTAATGTCTTCAGCTGGATTTTCCTACAAAAATGAGCCACAAATTTTTAACCAGTTTGAAATAACTTTTGGAGAGAGAAAAAAATCTTTTGGTGCATTTGTTGAAGTTATTATTATTATTAGTAGTATTGCTTAAGAGATATAAGTTTTATCCACATTTTTTTTAAATAAATTTCACATTATGCCAGCACATTTTTTTTTAAATTGAAATGAATGTTAGATGATGATGAATGATGATGCTTTTGCATCATTTAGTCATTTATCTAGTCTTTGAATTTTCGTAATTTCACATAAAACGCTAAGAAAATGCTGCTGTTCAGATTTTTCTTTCTTTCTTTCTTTCTTTTTTTTTAAAGCTTAAAAATCAAAAATCAATTTCGAATTTCTTCAAGCAAGTAGTAGAAATACTGTTCTATTTTCCTGCAAAATTTGAAAGTTGTTGAAAATTTCTCTCATTTAAATTTTTGTGCCTATGTGTAGGAGAAAATCGCCATTTTACAAAATGTCACTAAGTTCAAAACTGATTTTGAAGATAAAAGGAGTTGAAATCAACTTCAAAAGTTAGGTATTTCTTCCGTGACACTTAGCACGTTATTGGGTATCAATTTCAGCAAAGCTAATACATTTCTTAAAGATTGAGATTAAAAAATAAAATGCTTAATTATGAGAAAAGTGAAATATTTTCAGTTTTTGAAACTCGATTAAAAGTTAATTATAATAACGGTGAAAATTTTACTGGTGTCAGATGAATTGCCCTACTCCAAAGATTACAACAGCATGTAACTTTTATGTTTTCATTGAATAGTTAATAAAGTACAAGCCATCAAAAGTGCTTTATTTAGCATTTATGAGAATGCTATACAATTTGACCAATTTTAGATCGCACGTAAATACTAAAATAAAAAATATTAAGCCAAAATATTTTAGATGTTTCTATATAGCCATTAAAGGAACTTGTATACCAAATTTCATAAAAATCTGTTAACCATGCGGCCACCACGTTTTTGTCATTTTTGCTTATTTTGTATGGAATGGCCCATTTTTTATCTCTATTTTCATACTAAAAATTTCTTCGACCTCAAGTCAGATTAATGAACAATGCGAAATGCAAATAATGTATCAAAATTTCGGATCTCAGCAGATTTTGAAAGTTATAGATACAAATACAGTACAATTGAAAAAATAATAATAATACATAAGAATAATAATTTATAGTAAACATGCGAAAAATAATCAAATAAGTTGTAATAGTGTCGCCATCTGTTGACGTACTACGAAATTGTTTTTGTTTTCACACACTTCAGTTGGGAAATTAAAGATCGATGTTATAGAATTGGTTGGAGTGAAAGAATATTTCGGTTTCGACCTTCATGAATGCGAAAACCTAAAAGAATAAGAGGAAATGTTTAAATGTAGTGGCGCATTTGTTTCGTATGGTGTGTCTCATGAATTTGTTTCGTTTTGTCCCCTGAAATTAAATTTTTTAGAGGTGGCAATGAAGTACCTCATTTTACCAATGGAGTCAAGTACGAACAAGCATTACACGTAAAGAGAAGATACATTAGGCATTATTGAAAAAGGCAACATTTTTTTTACAAATTTTCCGAATCTTCATACAAAATTTTTCGAACAAGGATATTTTGGGGCTGGGGGAGGTCCCAGTGACCTCCTTTGAACTCGGGGCATCCATCGCTCCTGTGTTACTGTTCAGCAGAAATACAGAAAAGAGAGAAAATAATACTACTAATATTGTACAATCAAGAAAGATTCATTGATTGCCTAGACATGCGCGGATACAGACTAACATATTTTATTAATTTTTATTGGGGGGAGGGGGGGGGGATCACGCTCGAAAATATAGAGTTTTGGGGGCGAAAAATGGAGGCTGCGGGTTTGGAAGAATCAAATCTAGGGCCGAGCTTACTTTGCATGGGAGCTCACACTGTAGCCCAGCTACTGCACTTCTTTTAAATTTATAAGACTTTTCACATTTTATACGGAATTCAGAATGTTTGTGCATTAAAATGAGTTCTAGGGACCATAGAGCTTCCAGGGTGCCCACCACCTAGGGGGGGGGGATCATGGCGCAGACTGCGTCATTGACATTTTTGGGGAGATATGTTTCGAGGAGTATTTTTCTTTTGAGGGAGGGGGGGGGCGCTTTTGCTATTAGGGTGGGGGCTTCGCGATATTTAGAGGGGTTGTGCCTTTGCTCTTAGGGGTGGGCACCCCTGTAGCTCCTGCACTTCTTTCATTAGAATTTAAACCCTGAGCTGCTGAGTGCTTGACCTTGGAATTTCTCTATCAAGAACTTTGAAGTGGCACATTGAGTTCTTTTATCGCGCCCATCCTCATGAAAAGTGCATCGGGGGAGCCTCCTCACCTCTGACAGCAATCGACTGCAGCCGGCAAAGCGGGAACTTTCTCTGTAACTCGAAAAGAAATCGATCAATTTTCGGCTAACGTCGCGGGCGAATAACAACGCCCGTCTTAAATTCTCTCGCCAGAACGATCTCCGGCGTTTAATTTGGCGAGAACTCTTTTCAACGCTGCTCCACATCACCTCTTTTTGTTGCTCTTCGACGGCTTTATTTTTCCTTCTCCTCCCGATTTCTCTTCGCCACCGAAAATCGTCTGCATTTTGCTATGAAAAGAAAAGGAAATCGAGAGCACCCGCTAACAGAGCCATCTCGCGGAGCATTTGCAAAAGCAACGAGGAAACTTTTCCCCAAGATACTTTTTTTTTCCCGAGAAAGAGCGGCTCCAAAACTAACGAGGAAATTGCTAAGATTCGAGAATTTTTCTATTCCATTGCCAGTTGAAGTGCAGCGCATACATACATTTTCCGGGCAGTTAGTAATCTGGAAATGGCTATAGTAATAAAAGCACCTGCTGTTTTAAGCAATTCTTTTTAAAATGGAGTTTGTCGAGGACTAATTTCCAAAACGACAATTCTTGTTCACTTAACTGGTTCAATGGGTTTTTCGACATTTCGTCCAGAGTTAGTTCTTTAATGGTATTTTACTTTGTGGCAATGAATACTGAAGTGATTTTTTTCCGTTGCTATCATCCATATCATAATAATTAACTCTGTATCTCAGAGCCAGAAGGACGTAAGTCACATTATGATAATTTTACAGGAGAGAGAAAAAACTTTTTTCTGGAGCATGCAAAGGATGAGATCCTTTTTACCCTGGTTAAAAATTGAAAAGGATTTTCGAAGTGAAAACTTCTCTAGGTGCGTTGAGCATTTTTGAGGTCGGGAAAAACCATCCATTTCGCGACACCGAAAGACCATCACCTCACCAACATTTGGAATACACGCATGCGCGGATTCTCTCTGCTCCTTTCGTGCAATTTTTTCGTTAAGTCTCAAAAACTGAACAAACAGACAATCTTGAATTCGATCCTCATTCTCACCCTTCCTTATATAACATTTTTGAAGCGAAAACTTCTTAAGGCGCACTGAGTATTTTTTGCGATGATAAAAAAAAACAATGTTTCTGACATCGGTGAGACATTTTGTTTGCTGTTGCCACTCTGAAAATGGACAACTAATCGTAACAGTTGCGGTTTATATTTCACCGGATAAATCTTAACGAGCAATACGAGCATTTCTGGATGAAAATTTAGTTATTTATTCTAAAGACGCTTATTTGCAATACTTTTAGTTAAGTTGGGAAGAGCTTTGATGATTTGCCAATGATTTTGAGGGGGGATTTCAACGTCAACTTTTCAGATGATAAAAATCTACCATTATTTGAATTTTTAAATGGAGAATTTGATTTAACGATGTGCAATGATTGCAATCTTAGCACAACGAGGTATAAAACTGCAGTTTTGATGCAGTCTTTAAAAGATATTTAAATAGGTTCGAATCCAAGTTTTTATTTTCTATTTTAGTTACCATGAACCTATAGTATTAGTTTTGGAAAATAATAATAATGATGATGACGTTCAGGGCGTAAAAAAATCCTGATAATAAATATGAATGATATATATAAATTTGACAAAAATTAAAAAAAAAAGGAATTTTTTTTATTTAAATCACATTTTTAAAAATTTAAATCTGTTTTTTTTTTTTTTTTGGAAATAAATCTTGAATTATCTGGCATGCCTCAAAATTCGAATCTCCCTGCAAGCTGGTCAATCTCACGGCATGTAGGTTCTTTTCGGCAAGTCAGCTAAAGAGGGGTATTAAGTTCAGTATGTGTATTGTTTTTTTTTTTTTTCTGAATGGAAAACAGTATAACACAAACTAAGAATTTATTTTCAACTATTTTCTATATTTGCAGCAATATTTACTTTATAAACGAACTGAAATAGACCAACCAAAATGTATATAATTGATGCTCGGATTGCTAATAAGCGTAAAAACTCGACTGTAGTCGATATTTTGAATCTACAAATTATAAAATTTTAATTTTTGAAACTACAATTAGTTTTAAATGAAAATTAAACACACACCACGCGCACACACACATGCACACACTTGCACATGCATTCCAAATTTATTCTGTAGTTATAAGTTTTCACTTCTGTCATCAGTCCCATGACTGAGGCATTCCATGGTATTTTTGACATTATGTAGAGTCCGTAACGTGACCTTTTTTTGCCGTAACTTTTTAATTTACCGTTTGATTTGCAAGTTATTTTAATATTAGCTGGTGTGTTGGTAGGAAAAGATCAAAATAAAATAATATGCTAATCAAACAGTAAATTAAAAAGTTATGGCAAAAAAGGTCACGTTACGGACTCTACATAAATGTCCAAAATACCTTAGAATGCCCCGGCTGCCTATTTTTCTTTTTTAAAAAAATTACGTTCACATGGCTCGATGCGGAATAGACTTCTACATACAATGCACTAATAAATGGAAAATCGCAATTTTTGAACTTTAGTCAGTCTGACCCTGAGGTTCAGAACTTGTCCAGGTAAATTAGTTTAGTGACGATGACAGATTAATTTAATGAAACATGAACTTGGGGGAAGGAAACTCTACCCCCTTAAAACTAACATTTTAGGGGGAGGGGTGTCATGCGCAAGTATTTTGGGTGCGAATTCTTTCTAGAGCTGTTTGGGTATCAATAAAAGCACCAAATGAGACAGGAATAAAGCTCATAATAAAGCGTAAACTTTACTTATTCTTTGAAACTGAGCCAGTCTGTATAATTACCATTAAACGATTGAATATTAAGCAGTGGCAATTTAAAATCACCCTTAATAGAATGCACTGGATTAATATTCGTAGAAATAACATTTTCATTAATAACAATTTCATCCAACAAATTTTGCAATTTGACTCTGTTATCGAAATACAGTTCCGTAAATTCTTTTATTTCCGAATCTTTTTAGGCAAAAGCCCATCATATGGTTTTTCTAATTTCATAAAAATTCAAGAAAAGAATATACTTATCTTTCCATTTTTTTCAAAGACATCTCGCCGGCGCCTCCAATTTCATGTACGTTGCGCCAGAGGAAAAATTTCCACGTACACAAAAACTAACCGTGATTCTAAAAGTGTAAAAACAAGCCACACAACATCCTTGAGTTTTCCAGCCAAAACTAATATTTTTATTATCCTTCCATGGAACAAGACAAAAACTGTGCCCTCTTCAAATTAAAGTAGAAGTTAAGAATTAAAGTAGAAGTTATTAAAATAGAAATATAATCAAACACTTATTAATATCGTTACTTCAAACTGCTATTTTAAAAAGTAATTTGAAAAATTACTGCAATCCCTCATGTTTTACACATGAAGTATTTGAACATAATGTGTGTAATGTATTTGAAGGGATATTTGACATTCATACATATTGTAGGCAAAAAAATAGCGTAAACCTTGATTTTAAATAATAGGTATCTTGAATGTAATGCCAAAAAAAGATGGTTTGCAAAAAATATATGTAGAGGGTAATTCCGGGAGAGATAAACCACGTTTTTTCTTCGTCCTCTAAAAGCTGTACATTTAAAAGCTGTACATTTACATATATTTCACTTTTCATTGTATATGCTATGCATATAGTGTATGGAGTTTCTTATAAAATTCCTAATGTAAAATTCCTTAAAGGAATTCTGGTTATGATTTTTTAAAAACTTTTGCTATACGGTCCATCTCACCCGGAGTAGTCCGTGTGAGATAGATTATTTGAATGGGAAAGACGGACTACAGTGGAATTATGAAATAATTGCACATGTAAAAATTACCGATCAAAAGCATCATAAGTTCATTTGAGTTGCGTACATTTTTTTTTACAAATGTCCTAATGAAATTTAAAACAATGTTATTTTTTGTTCACTTTATTATAATCTAATTAAAAAAAATAGAAGTAGTGTTATTTTTTAGAAACATTGTGTAGAAAACTAAAATCCATAAATAAAGCTGATCTAACGAAAAGTTTGTATTTTCTCAGTGGGATCAAGTATCCCCCATGAAGGGATCATGTATCCCTTGATGTGGGGACACATGATCCCTTTATAAAGTTATTGAAAAAAATTATTTTACCAAAACTATCTGTTTAATTCCAACTTTAAAAAAAATACTGTCAGATAGAGGAAAAAATTATCTTTCTTCACGTACCTTTTTTGAAAAAAAAAAAAAAAAAAAAAAAAACTGATAATTTGCAGCCGAGAAAAAATTGAAAAATAAAGTGGGGATCAAGTATCCCCAGTCTCCCCTACTGAGGATTAGGTTCATGTTGTCAATATACTTAGATCTAGTAGTGACTTCCACTTATGCCAAAAAACTGAAAACCAATATCTTTCCCTGTGTTTGAGATACGTTTGAAATAATGCGTTTGAAATAATGAAGGGGCCATCAATTTCATGCACCTCCTTAACTTTTTAACCTCTCGACGATGCTCACATGCGTCTGGGGGCAAGTTATATAAAAAGCTATCATTGTTTTTAGATGTCTGTTGTATATTATCTCACTTAAAATTTCGTTATAACACAAACGTAGTTGTTTCTGAAAATTGTATAAATTTCATTTTTGCATAGAATATTAAAACTTTTTTTTTCCTTCGCGTTGGACGGGGGGGGGGGGACACCACAAATTACCGGCCCGGGTGTCACCCATGCTAGGTACGCCACTGGTAACCAGCATTATTTGCAATTATTCCTTTCGGCAAAGTACTCATTGCTTACCCTCAGAATCGGCAAAATTTCTCAGTCTTATAACTCCCCTTGTAGTTTTCTCCCCATTACAATAAAACCGAACTACCTCCCTCCCAATGGACATTACCGCAGACATCACTTCTGCTCTTTTAAACGCAGCAACTCTCTCGGCAAAACGTTCCGCGCCACAAATGGAATTGAAACGAACGCCCGTTCAAAGTCAGAAGCAGAGACTGGGAGATAGATTTTGCCATCAATGCAACAGACACGATTAAAAAAAAAGAAAGAGAGAGATCGGCTCAACAGCAACGAGAGGAGGAAAAAAAGAGAAACGGTCTCCATCCTCAGATCCCACAGATCTATTGCGTTCGCAGGATTGCTCGGGATCTTTACGGGCACGAGGAGAAAATCGTTCTCCTCCTCATCCCCACCGATTTGCTTTTTTTTTTCGTCTTTCTCCACTTCTCTCCGCCCCAGGCTCTCTCTCCTTCCGTATTGCGATGTCGCCGGTCGTGGCAGTTTTCCCAAAAGATCCGGAGTCCCCCTTTCTTTTGCTTCTCCTCCTCATCTTCCCGATGTCGGGATTTTTTTTTATTCCTTTCTACTTCGGAAGGAAGGAGGCATCATCGTATGGCGTGCACTCCCCCTCTCCTCCTTCGCCTCTTTTCCCTTTTTATTCTCTCTTTCTCCAAATGACCCGAGAAGCCTGTCTTGTGTTCGTACACAAAAATATCGGGGGTCGTCCACGAAAACAAGAGGGTTTTGATGGCATGATGTTTAATTTCAAAAAGTCAAAAATAACTTGTATATGTCAGCTAATGCTGCTCTTCAGTCATCTTTTATGTTCTACTTTTTTAAAAGGTAAATTGCTCAATCCTTTTTCTCGGGTGTGGCATTTTTACACATAAACTTGAACTTTACTCAGGGAATTTTGAATTTTGGCTTTTAATCGAGATGTAGGGGAAGGTTGCCGTCTATGAACCGCATAACAGTTTTTGATTTTTTTAGAAAGGAAAACCAACTCAAATTTCACGTTAATTATAGGAACAATTTCCCAGCATATTTCTCTTTTAATAATAATATTCACTTTTATGATAAATATACACAATAAAGAATGAAAATTAAAAATAAATATTTTAGCATGTGGTCCATTCATGGCTACCGGTTGCTATGGATGGACCACCGAGTTTCCATCGATAGACCACATTTTCAAATTAAAAAATCAATGCGTAACTTACAAATATTCATAACAAGTGATCAATAAATAACAATAACTTATAGAAAAATAGATTTATTTCTAAAATGTTTTATTTTCGGATAAGAGGAACATAAAAAAAAAAAAACCCAGCACTCACACAACACACAGCTATTGCCATCGCACCTCGTTCACCACTTGATATTTTCCCAACCTGTGCAACAATGTTCTTAGCTAGTATATTTTCAATCTCTTTTGAATTGTTGAGAATTTTGTTAAATCGACTTTGAAAATTTTCGTTTGACGCAAGATTTTACTTGCTCTCTAAAATGTCAGAGAACATGTTTGACCATTTTATTACTGAAACCAGAAGTTTAAGTCTCAAACTACTAGAGACTATAGTACTAACAGATTTTTTGTCTTTTAAATAAATTTGTGAGACATGTTATTTTTCTCAGCCTCTTGAAAGGCCAATTCACCCAATTTTTCGGAAGTAATTCCAAAAACTTCTTCTCTAGTTTCAAAATATGATTCACTAATCATACTTCTATTTCGGAAGGCTTGTCTCCTAAATTCTTAATAAGTGACTAAGGTAACAACAAACCGGTTTTTATTTTCCATGCGATTGTTTAAAGTTGCTTTCAAGACTCTATATACACTCGGCAGACTTCGTTAAGATCCATACCGCCATTTCTGTAATCTACTGTAGCACGTTATACATGCTCTCACTTGTCCACTGGCCATAAGGATGCCTCACTTGCCAAATCGATTACCTCCATAAAACAAAAAATAGAGAAAAGTTAAGAAAAAGATGGTGTTATCCATAGGAGTGAATAGGCCTCGTGTTACATTTTCCACCATCACATGGTCAGAAATGTACTGAACCAAAGCTTTAATATAAATTCACATGCTAAACAATGATAAAGCACTACTAAAGCAGAAATGAGGATTTTTTCAAAAAGTGGAGTTAATCGATTTGGCAATTGAGACATCCGTATCTTAATAATTTTTGCATTTTTTTTGGAGCAGCAAAAGTATTTGAAACTGTATTATTATGTTTTAAATTTTTAATCAATTTATTAAAAAAATTGCCTTGAAATTATAATAAAGTATTAGAGTTTTCATTAATTACTGAAACTATTTTTATCATTTTATTATTTATTTTAAAACAATTGAGCAATTTTCAAAGGTAATTGAGCTGAAGTTAAAGCAATATTTGAGATTTTCTAGGAATGAAACACTTTGTCAGGTGGTCCATTCATGGAAACACCTAGTGGTCCGATGATAGCAACTACGTCATTTTGAATATTCTTATAGGTGTTACTGCTGTGAAGAATCATGATGAAACATAAAGTATAGGGAATTGTACTTGAAAAAGTACTCTTTTAAGTCAATGTCCACGTTTAATTGATCAGTGTCATTCAAAGCATGTTATAACTAAATGAAAATCTCAATAATTAGTAAGATAATGGTAGAAATCTTTTCTGACAGATTAACAGTATGATTAAATAATTTTAACTACTTGACGACTCTGCAGTAGACTGTTTTCAGACAAAGGAAGGTACTAAAACTGATTACGCGTCTGCACAAACTCTGGCACGGGAAATATCTTCGCGGTCTAGTCATGGAACCGATTCATTGACGGCAACCTTCCCCTATTCCAATCTAAGGAACCGTTATGTATTGCTACATGAAGTAACAACTTTCTGAACACAATTTTTTTTTGTACGTAGCGGGTGACCATAAGGTCACACCGGTAACAACAGAATATTGCAAAAAATTGCGAGATTCGAAAAAATATATATATAAACTTTTAGAGACAATATCTCGAAAAATCTAATGGGTCTACAAAAAAAAAAAAAAAAAAAAAAAAAAAAAAAACGATTCTGGATTCATATCATTGCAAAGGCCGTAGCCGGGTCTCTATGTTAAATCTGCCCTTGCGGCTTTTTCAACTCGCACTTGGTGGATCATTTTGGTGTCGAATAAAAATAATTTAGCCAAACTTTCAGCTCTTTATCTCAAACGGCCTTCGAGTTTTAAAAAAAAAAACCTGTTTTTTTCGATTTTAATTTTTTTTTCACAGTAAAATTTAAAATAAATGAATGGTAAATTTTTTCCTTATTTTTAGGAATAAAATGCATGAAAAATTATTATAGTCATAATTTTTGAACGAAAAGCCGATTTTTGGCGACGGAAATAAAATTTAAATATTTTTTTACATTGCTTTTCCGAAAAGTGTCACTCACCAAATTTTGTCAGAGAAAATGTCTTTTATACTCATCTACACTCAGAATTTTTTTTCAATTTTTTGAAGTGGTGGAACAATACGAAAAAAATTAAAAAGAAATTTTTTTCCCATAATTTTGCGTTTAAACAAATTTTAATATTATTTATTGCCAAAAAATTCATTTGAACTAAGTCAGTAAAAAATCGTCTGTTAAGCAGAAATTTTTTTTTTAATGTTTCGAAAATACTATCTTACGAGAGAAAAAACATCAAGAAAACCCATAGACTAATAATAAGAGTAGACCGAGCTTTCTCATTCTCGCTGATAAAGAAAATTGGTTCATAGATGTATCATGTGACTAGTGGAAGGGTTTGGCGAAGACTTTGGCAGCATGGTTGCTAGATGGCAGCATTATCTATAGTTTGGCACTCGACATGTATTTTAAGACTGTGTTTTCATTAAAAAAACTTCCAGGTGCAGAGATTGAACTGTTTTTCTTTTAGTTATGCATTATTTTGACATTATTAATAGTTTTTGATCAGTTTTCGGTAACTTTTATTTCATTTGGAGCTGTCAGCGTTGGCGTGAACGAAATGGCGTAAACGTTTTGAGTTAACGCAAAAATGTACTAATCGGTATCTTAAATTGAAACTGTAGGTAAAAATCTTACCGTTCGCTGATTCCTCTTGGTCGCTTGCATCTTTTATTGCTTAGAGAGTTATTGAAATTGACTAAAGAAAATGCGCAATACTATCTAAACGAAAAACTCATTATATTTACAAAATATTTACAACTTAGAATAACAAATTTACAAATCGGACTCCATAAAAGATCATTCTTCCGTGTTCCATCAATTCTATTTATTTTATTTCGCGCCGGCGTTGATCGTCTGCTACGATTAACGCCCGCTGTTGCTAGGATATCCACCAGTCACATGGTTTGGTTTATGAGCAGCAAAAGGGTTGCCATAGCTCGGTCTACTCTTATTATTAGTCTATGAGAAAACCATTACAAAACTAAGACATGTCCATCATGACGTTTTTAAGAATAAAAAAAATGATTAAAGAGTTTTTGAATACGTGCAATTTAGCATTGAATAATATTTAAAGACGATTACAACTTGTCTATGTTATTGGGAATAATTTTTCAGTCTTGATCCAATAAGGAGAAAAATGTCGAATATTAAAGTAACTTGATTATAAGATTTAGACACCGTTTAACATACTTATTTAAATAACTGACAGTAGATACAATAATTTTCAACAATTTATGATGATTTTTTAAGTAAGGTTAGTCTTCGACACTGT
Source organism: Uloborus diversus (assembly GCF_026930045.1). Lineage (NCBI taxonomy): Eukaryota > Metazoa > Arthropoda > Arachnida > Araneae > Uloboridae > Uloborus > Uloborus diversus. The sequence continues at coordinate 63,154,580 of NC_072732.1, read as the reverse complement.
CATCATTCACGACGACATTGACTTTTACATCCATTAACAGACGACTCAATATTTCGACAGGTTATACTATTTTTGCCAAATACCGAACATGAGAATGAAAATATATCATCGTAGCAATTGTGAGCAACATCCGACAATACCCATACCATTAGCACAGTCACAACAGTATGGAGTAATCCCAGTCATTCAAGAAAGCAACGATATGTCTTTGATTTAATATGTCGCGATCTCACTTCAAGTTTTATAATAGTAGGTGTGATTTTGACATAATGGAGTTAATACGTTCCATCTTCATTCATCATCTCAGCTAAATATAATACAGCTTGAGACATTGATTTTGACACATATTTTCTGTTTCATGCTCGATATTTGGCAAAGATAGTAAAGCCTGTCGAAATATTGAGTCGTCTGTTCATTGATTAAAAAGTCAATGTCGTTGTGAATGAAGACAGTGACGAAGACTAACTTTACTCTTTAAAAAGTATCACAAATTGTTGAAAATTAATATATCTACTGTCAGTTATTTAAAATAATTATGTTAAACAGTGTCTAAATTACTATGAAGTTACTCTAATATTAGCAATTTTTGTTCTTGTTGGATCGAGACTGAAAAAGTATTCTCAATAGCATGGAAAAATCGTCTTTATGCACAATTTAACTTTGACTAATATTTATCCAAAAACTCTTTAATCATATTTTGTACACTCCTAATAACTTTATGAAGGACATGCCTTAATTTTTTAATGGTTTTCTTCATCTTTTTTCTCTCGTAAAATAGTATTTTCGAAATACATATTTTTTAATTTTCTTTTTTACTTAGCAGACGATTTTTTGCTGACTTAGTTCAAATGGATTTTTTTTGGCAATTCTCAACTTCAGTAAACTATAGGGGGCGCTGCAGCCACTGTCTAATGTCAAATGAAAAAGGTAAAACAAAGAAGTGGCGTAACTTATAACTTGTTTTGAAGCTAAGTGAATGTCAGTAATTTTTCATCGTGTTTGTGGGAAGCTTTCTTTTCTATTCCTCTGCAATTACATTACACCAAAAACTGTTTGAAGCCTGTAATTTACCCCAAAGAAAACACTGGAATGGTATGTTTTACCTTTTTCGGCAATATTGTTAATCACTCCAAGGTAGCGTATTCGAGCTCTGGAGTTGCGAATAAAGAATATTTAAATTTGTTTAAACGTAAAATTATGAAAAAAATAAAATCACTTTTTAATTTTCTTCGCATTGTTCCACCATTTCAAAAAACTCGAAAAAATTTCTGAGCGTAGAGGAGTATAAAAGACATTTTCTGACAAAATTCGGTGAGTGACACTTTTCAGAAAAGCACTGAAAAAAATATTTAAATTTTATTTCCGTGGCCAAAAATCGGCTTCTCGTTTAAAAATTATGACTATAATAAATTTTCATGTATTTTATTCCCAAGAATAAGGGGGAAAAAATACCATTCATTTATTTAAAATTTTACTATGAAAAAAAATTAAATTAACAGGTTTTTTGAACAAAAAAAAAAAACTTGAAGGTTGTTTGAGATAAAGAGCTGAAAATTTGGCAAAATTATTTTTATCGGCACTAAAATGATCCCCCCAAGTGCAAATCGAAAAAGCCGCAAGGGCAGACTTAACATAAAAACCCAGCTATGGCCTTTAGTCTACTTTAAAAACGTTTATTGAAAGTCTTATTAAAAAACCAGTCATCTAGAGTTAAAATCGCCAAAAACTACAGTTAAGTCTGAAAATTCACGTTTTTTTCGATTTGTAACTAGATTTTGTTACGCGCTAGAGGTCCCAAACTTTAATATTTAACAGAACAAAACCACTAACAACTCAGTAAAAAATCAGAAGTACATGATTTCACGCAAGGAACCTCCCCCCCCCCTTCAGGCGTACTGGACTAAAATAGATTGAGCAAAATACGGTTTACAGGGTGCTGAACCTGTGTCTAACAATAATTTGGTAGAAAAGCAGAAGTTCCCCAATTTGAAATGTTTTGCAGATATTGCCAGGGATGTCTCTCTCTCTCCATATACAATATATATAAATACAGGTATCAGGGCCGTAACCAGACTTTCGTTTCGGTGATGGTTTTATCAAACACATATGTTAAGAAATCTATAAAACAGCAAACTTTTTCAATGATTTTTTTTTTTTTTTCAGTTCAACAAGGTTTATTTTTGAAATTATTTATAAGGGTTTGAAAATTTACGACATCATTGCCAATCAAGACGCACCTGTGCCATCAATGCAAGAGAGAAAGTTTCTCACACTTAGGAGACTGAAATCGAAAGACGATGATATTATCTGCAGGTTTTCAGAATCATATATATAATAGCCAATGATCGAGTAACGCTCCTGACGTTATCAACAATGATACTCGCGCCCCGGCATGTTAATTTGATAATATGTGTTGGTAATGCTTGATATGCAGGGAAAGGCTTTATTGTGACAAGGCTGAACTGGATCTGGTAACTTAACTGGTAAGACTGTCATTTGAGTGGAATGAAGAAACAAAAACGTGGTCACTGGTCAGCAATGAACGCTATTTGCTGAAGTTTAGAGTTAATCCACTGGAAATAGGTTTAAACTTTCAGCTATAAAAATATCCCCGAATAGACAATTGCTTCGTTCAAATACAGAAGCAATTTTCACCCGTCCTATCTTGACGGGCGAATTTTTTGGCAACTGCAATAAAAATAAATACTGCACGTAAAGCACTGCGTTTGCACAATTTTTCAGCAATACCAATTTCACTCTCCAAATCAAATTGTAAAGGGAAAAAAATAAAAAAATAAAAAATAATAATAATAAATTTATTTTTTTCAAACGCAATAAAAGTGTATCGAAAATAATTTTTTGCAGCTGTTTCGAAAAAATGCGGAGGTTGTTTGAGCCCTAAAAAAACCTCTCCCTTGCACACGGCCCTAACAAATATACTCGACCGATATCACAACTATACTCAAAATCCTGCAATACATGTGGCAGAATACAGTAAAATTCCGTTACAACGAATACCAATACAACGAAATATGCGTTCGAACGAAATAAATTTTCAGTCCCATTTTAATTTCCATAACATTGCTTGAGTTCCATTACAATGAACAAAATTTGCGGACCCTTGAAGTTCGTTGTCGGAATTTCACTGTAAACGCTGTAGCAAAAGCAATTGCTGCCGTGATTCAATTTTTCAGATCATTGAGGTTAGCAGGGAAAGGGATGTAAAGACGGTATCCTTTACATATCCTCGCAGGAAAAAACCACATGGTGTTAGGTCTGGTGACTTAAGGGAGGAAGGCGTTCATAAACTGCTAAATCACCTCTACTTGATCGCTATTTTGACTAATGAATAACAAATAAGAAGTGAGTCACATACGATAACATCTAGAAACATCTAGCGACAGCCAATTTAATCTATGCAACTTGTTCTTTCATTCAAACTCCACCAGAAAGCTGTTAGTCCAATATTCCTAAATCGGTATAATTATATGAATCCCCAATTCTTTTTGAATCACCCTGTATATAGAACTAGTGGCACCCGCACGGCTTTACCCGAAGTAGAAAATTAAAAGGTCGTTTGGTTCGCCTGTATATTTACTAATAATGTATGATGAATTTCCCGCCAATTTGCTACGTTCATGTGCTCACCCATGGTCGCATACGGTAAGTTTGTTCGTACACGTTATGATGATTTTTTCGTACACGTTATAATAATTTGCTCGGTAAAATGTTCTTAAAATTGGAATAGAAAAAGAACAAAATCGAATTTTCGAAAAATTCGCTTCGAGGCTCACCACTATGCTACGAAAATTCTGTGCCAAATTTCACGAAAATTGGCCGAACGGTCAAGGCGCTATGCGTGTAACAGACATACAGAGATCGAGACATTCAGCTTTATTATTAGTAACGATTGATCGAGAGCATTCACAGGAAAGCAGCAGCATCTATTTTCTTAAGGAAAAGCTAAATAAATCTAGAAAAGAGGGTTAGACAAGGAGATGAAATTCCACAAAGAAATTAACCAGCTATGGGTTGCATATGATGTTTTTATCATTTGTAAATAATCGAACGAGGCATAAGAAATGCTGAGTAATCCGTCCGAAAAGAAATATCTGCCTTTTTTTCACTCAAAATCTTCTTTCTGTCATTTAGACACTTATTTTCTCCCTACGTCATTTTTCAATTTCAATATTATTTGCTAAGTAATATCTATTAGCCCTGAAAAAAAGTGGGGAGATAACACATTGAAATCACACCTGCTGTTAAAATATTCATCAAAACTTCATAGTATAGCTAGAGCGTGAAATGCAATCCCGTCGATCTCTGCTTTAAATTACTAAGATCAATTCTTTATTCGTCTGTACATAATTTGTTTGGATAGAACTTTTTCGGCGGGAATTGATTAAATTTCTTCCTTCCGAAATCGAACTGCTACCCTGATGGTTCCGAGAAACGATCGGCGATCTTCTTTCTCTCCGCATTCTCCGTTTTCTGACGGGCGGAAAAAGTAGTTGGGAAAGTAGGATGGTATTCCCACGCCAAAGAGTTTCCCATGGCAACGCCAGTGGCTTCCGATAACCTAATTTATCACACCGTGCCTGCTCCACCACTACCGCTCTCGCTCGGAATTCCCTTTGCCTCTTTAATGGTCGTCTGCTGTTTGAAGCGAAACGGATTCCCGAGTCCTCACACAAATGACGTAAACAAAAGAGGCAGAGAAATTTTCGAGGAATTCGAAAGAAACGCAAGTAAATTCTTTTCATTATAATACGCATTTAAAAAAGAAGAGAGAAAGAAAAGAACATTCAACTTTTTCAGGGTTAAAAGTGGTATTGGAAAGGAAAGTCGTGCGTTTTGTTTGTAATTCTTCGAAAGATTTCGTTTTGAAAGCCTTAATCGGGGGGGGGGGGGGGAGAATCTAATCAGCAAATATCGAAACAGATCAAAAAAGTATGCAGAAAAAAAAACTCACAAGGCTCTGAGGTAAATCAAGAAGATATATATTGTGGTTTTTTTTCAACTACCTTAAATTTTATAGGTTCTTTCCAAAAGTTATAAACATTGTACACCTTTATAAAACTTGCATGAGAGGAAAAAGAAGAAAATTGCTTACTGCTTGCATTTATCTGTACCCTGGAGCAACAACAGCCAATTCAGATTTTGAGCAAATTTAACTTATGATCGAAATCTGTCCACAAAGTACTAAAATTATCCCAACCAAGGTCCCCTAATATTGAGTTATAGTACCTAAGTTGAATAATCTTTGTTTATTTTCAGGAAAGGTTTTTTCTTGGGGGAGGGCACACAGGTTGAGAACTGCTGGCATAAATTACTATAAAAATGTAATCTTATATTCCTCTCCAATTTACGAATCAACTTCAACTTTGAGAATTTACTCTTCATAAAGAAAAAGTATTAGAGTTTGCTGTAATCATGAACCTGCACCAATACTGTGCTGAACTGCTGTAACTATAGTTGGAGCAAACCTAACCTGCCAGCATTGTGAAGCCTACGCAGATGCTACTCCAACAGCATTATGACCCTGCCAGGTTTGTTTTCCCTCAATTGTGGTTATGTGTTATGCTAAGATCGTTTTATAAAGCAGACCCATTTAAATATTAGTAAGAAAAGGAACATTACACCTGATTCATTTTTACTTATCTGTGTCAGTACCTTTTACTCACCTATGATATAAAACAGGAGTATTCAATATTTTACACTTTTGGAAAACCTTTGAGTTTACTATTTTTTTTTTTTTTTTGAAAAAACCTCTTGTTTAAACGAAAGAAAAAGAAAAGTATAGTATATATCAAAGCTTTATTCCACATAAACATCAAAAATTATTATTGCATCTTTATTTTATTACAATACAAATATTTTAATAAGATAATGAATGGTAAGGTAACTGGACATTTTTTTAAGTATGTTCTTATAATTGTTTTAGCAAAAGCAAAAATATTTTAAACAGAAACAAATGAATAAAAATAACATTTTTAATGACTTTACTGTGATTTTTTTTTATTTTAAACTACTTTTACAGCTGAAACAATTTCATTTTATCCGTAAAATATTTATTTAGATCAAATTTCAATATTTTTTAGGTCAAACCTGTTTTAAGAATTCGAGTTCTTATAAAAATTAAAATTTTGCTTCAATTTCGGCATATGTTTAGGCAAATAACGATCACTTGTCAAACCCCTGTTTTCAATAGTAATACCTGTTTTAAGAATTCGAGTTCTTATAAAAATTAAAATTTTACTTCAATTTCGGCATATGTTTAGGCAAATAACGATCACTTGTCAAACCCCTGTAAAAGTTCCAGAGAACCCTAGGGTTCCGCAAAACCCTAATTGAACACCTCTGATGCAGAGGAAACTCTGTTCCGTGCATTGCTCCGTCTTCAGAAGCCGATGTAGTGCTTCGCTAGTAAGACTTCTTATAAGAAATAAAGATGTTATTACATCCCTAAGAGCAGAATGAATACGATAGCTTGGACATGTGAAGAGAAGAAAAGAGAGATAAATGGTTAAAATATCGTGCGAAGAAAAGTCATCAAGCAGTAGGAGAAAATCTTCAGCATTTTCTTGTAAATGTTGCTTTTTTACACTAGTAGGTTTGCAACAGTGAAGCTACGTTACGGCTTTCTCCTCGTCTTTCTTCTTTCTCTTCTCGGGACACGTTCCAGCGAGGAAATAGTCTACAGATACCCATCCCCTGAAATAAGATTTATAAAATATTTTTAATCGCGTTTTTCATAGGAGAAAAATTTTACTGACTACTCTGTGGGTGGCAGTGCTTTTATAAGTACGAAACTGATTATGAAATGTAGGCAAAATGTATATTTTGCATCCATTTTTGATGTTTCGGAAATAAATACGACGACATACAGAGCTGTTAATTTTGAAAGCGAAAATTGTACTTCGTGGAAATTATGTATACTAGATAATCACCCATCAAGGTATGACGGTTGAAAATTGCTTCTACATTTGAACGAAGCAATTGCCTACTTGGTGATACTATATTGGTAGTTGTTAACCCTAACTCCAGTAGATTAACCCTAAACTCCAGTAAATAGCGTTCATTGTTGACACCTTTTTCGTTTCTTCATCCTCCCAAAATGAGTTTTACCAGTAAAACAATTAAGTTACTGGATCAAGTTCAGTTTCGTCAAAATAAAGCATTTCTCTGCATGTCAAACATTACCAAAAAAATATGATCAAGTTATCATGCCGTGGGACGAGGTTCATTACTGATGACGTCAGGAGCGGAACTTGATCATTCGCTATTATATATATATGAGGATGAGTCTTACCAGTAAAACAGTTAAGTTACCGGATATAGTTCAGCTTTGTAAAAATAAAGCATTGCCGTGCATGTTAGACATTACCAAAACATATTATCAAATCATTATGCCGTGGCGCAAGAGTCATTGTTGATGACGTCAAGAGCGTTACTCGATCATTCGTCATTATATATATGAGGATTTGTGACAAATTTCAATTCACTTTACTGTCACGGTAAAACAGTATTTTTTCAACATCGAATGTAAAAAAGTTCCGCCTTCATTCAAAACACAAAGAGGTAATTCTTTAGTGTGTAGGGGCAGTTGGAACTCATTAGACACGGGGCAACGTTGGACCAGTCTCGATAGTTTTAATACTATTAATATTTTTTATTTTGACTTATGACCAACAAATATATTACATATAGTTCTGTAAATACTATGTTTAAATCACATGATAGTTATATTGAACATTTTTTTTTCTGAAAGTGTTATTTTGGCAGTGCTGAGTAACTCTCAGAAGCCTGAAACTTTATTTTTACAACCGAATTTTTTCACAAAGAAAGGAACAATGAACTGAAAACCTCTCCTAAAGTAAGCTCTTTTAGTCCACAATTATTTGTAGTTTTTTTATTGTTTGTCATAATGAAGAAAATGATGATGGAATTTTTTCGAACCAATAGCCCGGGGTACGTTGGCCCACTTTTAGAACCTCAGAAAATCGAAATATCTCAAAATTAGAAAGAACAAAAATGTTTTAGTAATCTCAACAGTGAAGTTGAGGAAGACGCAAGTTGTGCTGATTCTTGTGAAAATGTTGATGGTTCTGATATAAATAGCATTGAACTAGAAGTTGGTTGATTTAATATTTGGTTTAACTTAATGTGTTATATTAATCTTTAAACTTGATGTTTTTCATTCTAACCACGTGCGTAAACAATTTAGTTCTAAGTATTGGATTAAATTTATGACTAAAATTTTAGCAGAAGTTGTTTTTGTAATGTAGATCAACGTATCTTGGGGCACGTTGGTTCACTTCACGAATCACTGTTAAAAACTAAACTCAAGAAAGTTAATGAATTGAACATTTTCATAAAAATACGGAATGATGAGAAACATTTAGTGAGGATAATAGTTGAAAAAGTCAAACTGCTCATTTTTTTAAATTTATTTTTTTATGAGATACGAAATGAAAAGTTGAAAAGTGAAACAACGTACCCTGACTCCCAGTGAAATGCTGCTTACCTAAAAAAAATATTTTTTCTTTTACGCTAAGTCTTTCAAAAATGTCCTACATTTTGTGAATAGGTCGCTTTGACAGCCATGTTGCTTAAAAACTTGTCGTGAGGGACTAAAACTGAGATCATTTTTCGCCCCCAGAGACTAAAACGTAGTCAAAAACAAGTCATTAGTCTAAGTCAGTCGTGTCACTGTTCCCCAGTGCAATTAAAGCTCTTACTTTATGGAGGAAGAAATACTTTACTTTAAACTGTTTCATTTTTATGAAAATAATTTAAGTTCAAAATAGGACCCTCATATATCAAGAATAAATGAATCAATTATTCCAGAAAAGGCATAAGTCCTATTGGAGTTACGACCTTTCTGAAATAATCGATTGAAATAAAAAGGACTACAATTAAACTTTAATTGCTGAGCAAATTCACATCTTTCACATACTATGTTTTGATACCTATCAGGGGTAGGGGTGCTCACAGGGAGGAATTAATACGCAAGTTACGCCATCAAAAAACATTTTTTTGAGAGGGGGGATTTTTAATTTTTTAAAAATCATTTATTTAAATTAATTCATTGATTCGTTTTTAATTAAAATTATTCATTTTGTTTTATTTTATTCTCTTTGCATTTTATTTCACTTATTTAGTTTGTGTGTGTGTCATTGGTGTAGCACAGAACTTTTCTAATAAAATAATAATAATAATTTAAAATAAATAAATAAAAAATATTTTTAAAATTTTTTAAAAAGAGCTAAAATATAAAAAGGGAAAGAGGTTGAGATTTTTTTTTGGGGGGGGGGGGGGAATTTGCCATTGAACTTGAGGGGGATTGGCACCTTTGGAACCTGTATAAATTGTTCAATGTTCATCATATGTGAATCTCAGTTCATTTCCTCTGATCCTACGATATTTTACCATCAAATAGATGACCCCCCACACCCCCACTTTTCAGGTATTTTACTCGTGCTGTCTAAAAGAAGCAAAATTTTATGTTCTAAAAAATGTTAAAGAGCATTTGACAGAAGACCAATATTTACCTCTACCAGATGCTAAAAGCAAGTTTATAAACAAATGTCAATTTAAAAGATGCCGTTTACGCACAAAAACATAAAATAATTTACCTCCACACCGTTTTTCTTGTGTTTATTTCAGAGAGCTCTGGCACAACGTACAATAACTTCAACGAAGCTCGAAAATTCGATACCACCAAATTAACAAACTTTGGAAAACGCATTTTATTCACATTTTCTCTTACGTTGTCAATTTTTTTTTATGTATTAATCAGGATTTTAAGCTTTATTTCAGTGGCAGATGATCTTTGTAAAATAATTTTCATTTTTAGTGAGTTATCGTCTTATTCAAAATCAAAAGAAAAAAAATCAAAACAAAAATCAAAATTGAACTGAAATATGAATATAGTTGTAATGGCATTCATACTGTCTTGTACTTGTAAGTAAGATATTAAAAATGCGAACCATTATGGAGCTTAAAATCTTGCAGTTTCCACTTATAGTACGAACTGCAAAGTCTAATGTAGGTTTTGAGAGTACTAATATAGAAGTGATAGGAGCTTAAATTATAAGATTCCTTACATTGTAGAATGTGCTGAATGCTGACTTATGCGTTTTGAAAAATAAACACATGTGTCCAAACCACAAACCTCGACTAATAAAGCTTTTCTTTCATTTCATTCAGGGTCGCAGAGAGCCAAGGCGGGCCCCTTGTCAGTTATGTCGCCGGGCCCCTTTACGCCCCTCCCCCCAAAAAAGAAAAGGGGGAAAAGTAGAAACAGCAAAGAAAAAAGAAAATTAGGAAAAGAAGAAAAAATGGGAAAAAAGGGAAAAAAAATCAAAACTGCTTACTAGAAAACAATTAATTCTATTTCAAGAGCCGCAACAGTAAATACCAAAAGAGTAAATTTTACTTAATCTTTACGTTTTCTCTTATTCAGATACGACCCCCCCCCCTTTTAGTTCTTCCTTTCTTTTTCTTTCTATTTTTATTTCCTTCCTTTCTTTCTTTTTTTTGCGTCAGTGTCGCCCCCCCCCCTCGCAACGCTCGGGCTCCAAGTTTCCGACTAGGCTGACATGGCCTTTCGTCGGGCCTGATTTCATTCAGTGTTTGTATTATTTTGTCACACATCTGCGTATTGCTCAAAATTATGTATAATAATTAGTTAAGCTGAAAGATGTTTTTGCTCCAAATTCTTTACGGAACATTAAGAAAAACTTTTATCTCAATCAATATGAAATTGGAACTTGCGTTCCAAGTTTTCTTTCACCATTGAAACCAAGAATTGCACTGCCCCATGACAACCACTTTAATTGAAAGCTCCTCTGTCAGCTCGAAATTCTTCCCATTCATGGTTCGAAAGAATCAGATGCCTTCCAGAGAAACCTTTTCAGTTCTCTTTTTGAACAATCGTCGAAAAGTCTTTTTCAGAAAGCCTCTGCTCACATTTCAATGTCCAAAAGCTCGTTTTCTGATCCTTTTCACAAAGCAATTCATAAGAGAGTAAGAGCAAGTGAGTTGATTCAAATGCTTCACGGCCTCTCTGCTTCGAAACGTCAAGCATATAATTAGGAGACTCAGCAGCTATTTTTATTCAGAAGACTACCATGGCAACGAAGTACGCGTCCGAATGCTTATTCTGTTGGTCCTTCATGGATGGTGCAGTACTGGTGGAATGCAGCTTCAAATTTTTAATTCACACTTCAACTGCGATACAGCAAAATCCATTTACAAAAAACACCAATATAGCGAAGCACCCGTTTCACCGAAATAAAAGTTCAGTCAAGCGTTAATTGCCATTACATTGCTTGAATTATAATGCATAACAAAATTCTCATTGCAACGAGCAAACATTCTGGAGAGAATGCATAACACTCTCTTACTTACAGAGGGTGGCCAAAATATTACACTCAAACTTTTCTACATTTTCATTATTTTTTTTTTATTGTTGCTGCATAGTTATAGTATTCGAACACATTTTAAAACTTTTTTTAAATATGAATTAAACATATTAAACATCTGGTCGATGCTACAAATTAGGTAAAAAACAATTATTTAATATTTAGTAACTTCGCCTTTTGCTGTTATCACTGCTTGAATGGGCGTGGCATGCTTTCAATGCCTGATATGGCTACTTATTGCAGTCTCGGAGTATTGTACCATGCTTTGATGATATTCTCAAACCGGGGTGCTCACCTAGAGAGGGGGGGGGGGGGGTGATGGCGCGGACTGCGCCATTGAAATTTTTAGAGGGGAGGTGTTTTCAGGGGTATTTTTCTCGTCTTTTTCGGAGGGGGTTTTTGCTTTTTTTGGGGGAGGGGGGTCTCACATTGTTCTCAACCACACTCACAAGAAGAGGCTTGCAACTTGAAATTTTAGCGGACACTGACACTGACGTCTGTCATATTTACAATAATTAAAAAAATAAATAAATAAAGTGTTGCCAGAATAAACTTTAAACTTTTAAGTGAACATTAAAATGTGTTGAAATAATAAAAATGTATAACAACAATAAAAAAACAATAAAAATGCAGAAAAGTTTGTCTGAATATAATAATTTGGACCACCATCAACTACCAACTACAGCAATAGGATTAGCAATGCGTAAAAAAACCAAGAGCCAGGGGGGTTGTCCTCCAAAATCCCTTTCGCTGTAACACTGTCAACTACAATAAACAATCCTTCGAGATTTTTTAGGGGATCATTAACATCGACCATGTACGCTTTTTCTCCATCATCAAAAATGTTTTTTTTTATCTTTTAGACATGGAGGTTTTTTTTTTTTTTTTTTTTTTTTTTTTTTTTTTTTTTTTTTTTTTTCAGTCTTGAATTTTCTCATGACACCCAATTTGTCACAAAAGTCGAAAGAATTATGACGCCTAAAATAGAAAGGAACGTATTGAGATGTCACATTTTTGTTGACGCTTAGTATCCCTTTGGTGATGATAGCTTTTCTGCCTTGGGAATGATAGGTGTTTTTTTTTTTTTTTTTTTTAACTATGCTACGACTAAATTGTTGCTATATGTTTAATGTCAACAACGAAGTTTTTGAATATTGCTATGAATTATAAGTATATTTGAGTACGTTCAAATTATGGTCGATCTCGCATTTATTATCTAAACGTATTGGTGCTATAATAGGACCTTCCGGTATACTAGATAATTTCGAATTGAATTTAATTTGAAAAATTTAGATTGAATCAACTGGTTTCACTGTTACAATAAGAGGAGCAACAAATGAATTCATGCACATCCTCAACCTTCTGGCTGCTTTTTTTTTCCCTAAAGGAAATGGCTTCAAAATACCATTTTTTAAACAAAAAACAATGTAAAAATATAGGTACTACTTGTAATACAGAGTGGTTATAATTAAAGTGACCCTATTCAGATTCCCGTAGAACCCGTGCTACCAGTCGGATTTCCATGAAACTTGGTATATACGTTATATGGACCACGGGGAAAAGATTTCTGCAATAAAAAAAAATGTTCAAGTTTTGATCACCAGATACATTGTGGCGCCTAAAGAAGGACAGAAAATCAGTCAAAATCTTTAAAATTTATTAAATTACAGAACGTGCTCAACGTTTGCTCCATTGGCATCAATTACGTGTTCAAAGCGCATCATAGCGTGCTCAATGGTAGCTCAAGAAACTCTCCCAGGGCTTTCAGCAACATGACGTGTAATGTTGGTTTTCAACTCAGGTAAAGTCCTAAGTCCTCCTCCGTCAACACGATCTTTTAGGAATCCCCACAACCAGAAATCACAGGGATTAAAGTCGGGTGAACGAGGAGGCCATTCTGACAAAACAATTTTACCAGTAAAGCCCGATCTTTCTTCTGTGAGGGCATGATTAACGATTACAAAGCACGCAGAGTGATCTTCTAGTAAAGATTGCAAGTCTCTTTATAGGTTTGACGAATTTGCATAATGTATTTTTGAAAAGCTCCATCTGGTGGCCAAAATGTGAACTTTTTTTATTGCAGCAATTTTTTCTCCTGTGGTCGATAAAACGTGTGTACCAAGTTTTATTAAAATCCGACAGGCAGCGCAGGTTCTACAGGATTCTGAATAGGGTCACTTTAATTGTAATTACCCTGTTATATTAAGTACTCAAATCACACAAATAAAAAATTACGTTCGAATAAAAAATGAATCTTTGAAGAAAGTTCAAGTCCGAACTTTTTGCGTCAAATTTAGGTTTATTTATTTATTTTTTTTTTCGAGTGGATCTTTTATTTTATTATTTTATTAACAAAAATCATACTTCTTGGTAAATTACTCCCAGTTGAAATTGGAGTTATGCGGCTTGCAAAAGGATGAGCTGTGAATTTAAATTCTTAAGAAGATGCATTACTGCCATTTAAACGATGAACTACCGGTGGAAAGTTTTCAATATACACTGTAAAAAAATTCCGAAACGTTACTGAGTATTTTCGTGTAACGTTTAGGGATTTCAATGGGTTTTATCCACTTCCTGGAGAAATCAAGTATCACTGTCAAAAAGTTCCTGAATTGCTATAAGTCGCACGAATGCAGACTTCTCACTGTTGGAAAAAAATATTTTTAGCTCCCAGTTTAAAGATTAACAGAGCGTATTTATAAAGTGTTTTGGCTACAGCTCGGCTGTGGCCCGTCCAGTCTGATAAAGTGTCCAAAGGACGCAAATCAGTCAGGCTACTTAGCTTTTCAAGAAATGCAGATGAGTAAAGTTCTTGATACTTACTTGTAATTCTGTCTTAGCTTTGGCCATGTTTGCAATACTGCTTTTTGAGTTTTTTCTTTTCTCATTTTTACTTAGAGGCTTCCCAAAAATGATGTCACTCTTTGGAGAGGAAGGGGGTTCGTGAAACGTGAAATTGTGACAGTTTGTGACAAGGAGGAGGTAGGAGACAACAAGAAGTGTGTCATTTTGTATGAGATCATGCTCATGAAAAATAGCATGATATGTGTCAGAGTGGAGGGGGTAAAGTGAAGTGTGACTTTGTGACAAAAGAGGGGAGGGGGCAAAAATATCGAAGAAAAGTGTGACATCATGTATGAACAGGCCCTTAAGCTACTACTTTTGCGTTTTCTTTCATTTTTACAAGGAAACAAACTAAAAATATTATTACTCATCATCTTTCTTTCCTAATAGTCACCAAAATGGCACTAGCGGAGCGGTTTGCGAATCAGAGAACTTTACCGCTGCCTAATCTTCCCGAACGTAGACTCATTCTAGGCACCCCCCCCCTACTACCCCGGGGGAAAGAACGATGTTTGGGAGGTGGGGAAAGGGAGAGCTGGTGGCAGCGTGCCCACTCATCTATCTAATGAGCGGAGGCTCGAGAGCAGGGGTGTCACGTGCGGGGGAGGACACGTGCCACAATGGATACCGGGAGAAGGGGAGATTACAAGCGGGGAGCTTATATGTGTAAGCCTGCCTCTTCCTCAGGTGGGTACCTTTTATCATTAGTCCAGTTCTTTTCCGCTGTCTGCGACGGACTTTGCGATGAAAGGTTTTGTGACGAGAGGTGGGGGAGAAGAAGAGGGTGGTGGTCTCCAGAAAACGGAGCAAGCGATAATGAAGTGATCGGAATTGGGTCGCGGGCTGTAATTTCTCTCCACGCAAGTCGTTGCAAAATTGAACGTCCCCGAGACAGCGGGAAGTTTGTTTGCGTCTGCTGATTTGTTGAGCTGGTGGAGTCGTCTGCTGCTGACTTGAGAAGAAGACGCTGAATCGGCATCACGCTTTGTTACTTTTTCCCGGGTATAAAAGTTTGGATTTCGGGAATTTTTGCTTAGGATGGAACAAAATGTAATTTGTTCCGGAAAGAATGTGTGGTAAAGAGTGGATGACGATGTCAAAATATAATGATGATTCGGAATTAAGTGCTATGGATGATGGTTTGAAAAGTCTGACAAATTCGAAACATCGCGACATGAAGGCGGAAGGAATCTTCTTTTTAATTAAAAGAAATGATTACTCGCACACAAAACAAAACCACTTTGAACTCAATATTTTCTGCATATTAATAATGCTTCAGCTGTTTGGTTTCAGTATACGATCCTTTAGTTAAGACTCCAGTCCATCAGGGGCGCAGAGGTTCCCCGAAAATTATAAATTATCGGATAAATTTAGAGTTTCATTCGGCAAAATTTGGAGTTCTATTCGGCAAAACTATCATTATTCGGCAAATCGAGAATTTCCACCTTCCAAAATTTAAGTACGGGGCACACCTACAAGAGTGTCGTACAAGAAACCCTATTTTAACAGTCAATATTGATGATTGTGATCTTCAAGTATTTCACTATGTCTGGTAATTAATAAGAACAGCAATCTCTAAAAATATCAGGTCTAATGAGGACAACAGTTCCAAAAAACCCTCATTGGAATAAGGCCACCTAATTGATCTAACAATTCTGTATGGCTAAGCCGTGGTCAAGTGCCATCTCACGACAGCTAAAATAAATTGCTCTCGTATCTTACACCTTCAGTGACCGATGGTCAAGATCACCAAACTCAGTCAGCCTCTGGACAGCTTACTCGGTAAACTAGACATGGTTAATGCATTGAAAAAGGGAACTTCCTCATGATACGATCACATCCGGTCATGACGCAATACACGGTTTATCGTCGCTGTATATTCTAAATTAGTTAGGTACAGACAAGGGCTCTCCAAACTTAAATTTTTGGGACAGCTGAAATTTTCATTTTGCCGAATATAACTTTAAATTTTGCCGAATGATGATAATTTCTCTGAATGGAGCTCCAAATTTTTCCGAATAGAACTGCAAATTTGCTGAATGATGATAATTTTGCCGAATCGTCAAAGTTTTCTGAATGAGGGAATTTTTAGGGCACAGTGACCTCCCGTGACCTCCTATCGGGGCGTCTCTGGGTACAGATCCACTATAAAATAGTGGGTTCCAACTCGCGGATGTTAGCAGACCACTCAGTCTGAAAATGAGGAAACACGGACTACCCGTTACATTATTACATGCATCTTATCAGTTGTGACCAATTTCAAAGGTGATTAAATACAACATTTTTTTTCACTAGTGGGTCCCTACTCGAGGATGTTTGCGGACCACTCAGTGTGAAAGTGAGGAAACACGGACTATTCGTTACATTATAACATGCATGTTAGCAGTTGTGACCAATTTCAAAGATGATTAAATACAACATTTTTTCCTTCAAAAAACAAACTATTATTATTGACTAAGGAATCATTATAATAAATAGCAGAATCACGTGATCACTGACTGCAGACCGTCTACGCGACGATCGTATATCCAGCCATGAAAGGTTCACTGCATAACTCATAATGTTGTTGAATGTTTGTTTTCTGCAAGATACAAAAATTTTCATGATTGTGTTGCGGTTAGAGATGTAAAATTTCCGGAAATTTTGAAGTGGTGGAAAAAAAACGGTTTTTTACGGGGGATTTTTCTGGAAAAAATGGTTTTTTTATGAACAAAAATAGGGTTTCTTAATAGCTCTGTGTTTCTTGGAACATATAAAGGGTTAAACATTAAGTCCACACATCTTTTTCTACTTGACAGAAATACACAAAAAGGCAAATTTAGCTAGAAAAAAATAGCCTTTTTCTTTTATAACTGAGAGCGTTCTTGGTGAAACACCAGAAATAAATCAAGTCGTTGTTCAACCAATAATATTGAGTAAGGTGTGTCGAATCATAACAATTACATTTTCTATTTTAGATTTCCTTTGAAACTTGAAATAATAATAGTAATTATTTGACTTTCAAACACTATTGATATTGTTTGATGGAAAAATAAGTATGATTTCCCTTCCTTGCAATGTAACTTTACTGTCTTAAAATGAAAACTATTTAGTTTTGATTTTTTCTAATCCAGTTTGAGTCCAAATCAAAACTAAATAGGTTTTTTTTTCTTTCCAACAGAAACCCTAATCCGAAACTGCGTAATGGTTTCTAAAGCTGAACGAGAACTTAAACTGGAATTTCAGTTTATTCATACGACCGTGCTAAGCACAGCAGTAAAAGTAGTCATACCTGGACTTTTCAAAAAAAAACTGAGTTATTATAGCCTAGTTTTTTCTCTGTTTCGTATTTTACTTAATAAATAAAATGTTTTAGGGTCCTTTAATCAAGAATTATTTTTTAACAAATTTCTGAAAAAAAAGACGACATCTGAATCAAATTTATGGAAAAGCCAAACTTTAAAACACAATATCTCACTTGAGCTCAACTGCAGATTCCACTTTTGGGCTTAGCACAGCAGTATACAGGGTGCGGCAAAAAAAAAAAAAAAAAACTTGGACAAAGATTGCGTCATCGAATGGAAGTAATTTAATTTTAATGAGTGTCATATTTATTTTTGTTTCTCACTTCACTAGAAAAGAATTTACAATATATCTCCTAGTATTGTTTTTCAGTTTTCTTACAATTTTAAGCAAAAGACCTGCTATTTTAAAGTTGTTTAGCCAAGCAGAACAACAGTTCGTTTGCTTGTTGTACCTCGGCAAACAGTATTTGATATGCCGCTTCAAGTGGCTTGGAAATGATAGTCAATGTCCGAAAAGTGCACAAAAACGAACAGTGAACATTTCCGTTAATCGTCAGGCCATCCAAAAGTGAGTTCAATGAAATCCTTGAGTTTCCACGAGAGAAGTCGTTCGTAAGATAGGGATAATTTGTGACCGATAAGTGCGACTAAGGGCAAAAAATTGCTCAAACAGAAGTTTTACGAGTTCCAAAAAGTTCAGGCAATTGTATGACTTCAAAGATGCCAGAAACGTTCGAGACAGGCTGCAAGTCCACACTAGAAGAGATACCTTTCTCTGATTTATCGTTCAACCAGCTCATAACCACTAGAACAATAGGATATGGTCTGTAGACACTCCAAGCACCTTAGAAATCGTTAAACATAGCCAAAATCCGAAGTCAAGAAGATGTGATGGAATCAGCACAAGCGACAAAAAAATCACTGGTTTTGGCCCTTGAATGAAAATTTCAAAATAAGCAGTTGCACCTCTGTATTACTTCAAAAGGCGGCCAGTTTGAAACCAATTAATTTATTGATTGCTAAGGGTTTTCTTATATCACTATTTTTTGTGTTTTCTTAATTTATTTATTTTTAATAAAGTTACATGGAAAATTGTTTGCCCGGGTTTTTTTACGCAAGACGCTTGTACATCATTTTCGCACAGTCAGTAGAAACATAGTTCTGTGATTAAAGCTATGCTTGTTTGTTTTATGAAGAAGGAAAATAAATTCTTCGCTTAGGATATTGGTTTAATTTTTATTTATTTTTTTTTTTTTTGAAAAAAGTATTAAATGTTTTTTGATCTGTATGCAAATTATATTATCATACAAAAACTTGCATTATCAAAGTTAGACAGTATTTTAACATAGAAGGAGAGAATGGGGGGGGGGGAGGGGAGGAAATGCATCAAAAATTAAGAATGAGAAATTTCTAATCATTTTTTGCTGAAAATTTCAATTAAAACTTCCTGAAAAAGTTGAAAAAATGCATTTTTTCAATTTTTTCCGTGTGGAAACAAACCCCTTCGAAAAAAAAAACGGTTCTTTTGGTTTTTTTTTTCCGAAATTTTCCGTTTTTTTCCGACTGTTTTCATCTCTAGTTGCAGTACGAATTTTCTCATAATTGTGTTAAAAATGATTTAACACATATCTGATGTTCATCAGGACGATTGTATTTACTCAAACTTGTTCAATGAAGTAGTATTTTAATTTAATAGCTGGAAAATATACATATTACGGTTTTACAGTTGGCTCGTCATTTCGAGCTTAGGAGGAGCAAGGGGGGAACAAGCAACGCAAATTTGTCAGAAAACATCAGAAACCGCACCCATTCATTTTTAGGAAGGTCAGTGTGGGGGGGGGGGGCAATGACCTTCCTAAATGACGGGTCTGCTTTACAGTAGTTTGAACCACACCTACTATCCGCTGACCACACCAAACATCTCACAGACCACCGTTTGGGAATCACTGCTGTAGACTATTCAAAACGTTATGACTGACCGTTTTTGATTTAAAATTAACTCCAGTTAGCAGGGGCGTTCCGATGGGAGGTCACTATGACCACCCCAAAACAATTCTTTGTTCGGCAAATTTTTTCTGCAGACTCGGCAAAATTGGAAAGATTATGCATTTTCTATCTTTTTTTTTTTTTAATTTTAAACTCTAAATTGAAATTAAGCTTAATGTCTCTTCTAACGGTGTGCGGGCGTGTCAATTTTATCATTCAGAGCTATTTGAAATTTTATTCAGGCAACTAAGAATGTCCCCTCACCCCTTCGCTCCCCTTTCCGAAAATATGCGTCAATATCTCCCTAATAATAAAGCTTAAATCTTGGATATCTGTCGGGATATCTGTCCAGATCTCTGTCGGGATGTCTCTCTGTAACGCGCATAACGCCTAAACCGTTCGGCCGAGTTTCACAAAATTTGGCATAGAATTAGTTTGTGGCATGGGGGTGTGCACCTCGAAGCGATTTTTTCGAAAAATCAATTATGTTCTTCCTCCATTTCAATTTTAAGAACATTTTACCGAGCAAAATTATCATAACGTGGACGAGTAAATTACCAAATTATCATAACGTGGAACCGTAATATGGGTGAGCAAATGAACAAAGCAAATTGGCGAGAAATTTATCATCCATTATTCGTAAATATGCAGGCGAACCAAATGACCTTTTAATTTTCTACTATGGGCAAAGCTGTGCGGGTACCACTAGTAGTTAATAAAATCCATCTTTTTGCAGTCGTTTTCTAGGGCATTTGTTGCGACGAGGAGAATAAAAATCCAATGTTCCGTTTTAACCCGCAAGACCTTTATTTTCGCAACCGTTAGTCTTCGATGTATACTTCTAATTGCAAAAATGTCCAAAGCCAGATGTTTAGTTAAGATATTGAAAGTTTGAAGTGAAAATAAAAATAAGTCAAAAAATACAAAATTTAACTTTTTATACGGGCCCCAGGTCCCTTAAGTTATACTTAGGGAAATATTCTCCATTGAAAACTATTACTGGCACATAAAACTTGACATTTGTGCGACCAAAATTCAAGGAGATATTCCATTTAAAAGTTTTAAGGGACCATACAGAAGATGAAATAGGAACTTATCGCCCTTTCAGAGTAATGACAGTCCGTCAAAAGTAAAAAAAAAAAAATGTGTATTTATATTTTTGTTTTGCCGTGATACGTAAAAACACGCCAATAAACCTCGAACAGTTTGAAAAACCACACTCTATGGACACATATAATTTTAAACACTTGTTAACCGCTATATTTTCCCCCAAAAGGTGTTATTGACGGTAAGTGTAAAAAGGTGTAAGTCACAAAACGCTGCGTTTCCTATCCCGATGAATATTGGTCGTACTAATTTCAAACTTTTTGTGTTGAATTTATTTTTCAATGGAGAATATTTCCCTAAATATAATTTAGAGAACCTGGGGCCCGTATAAAAAGTTAAATTTTGTATTTTGTGACTCATTTTTGTTTTTGCTTCGAATTTTCAATACCTTAAACCTGCATCTGATTCTGAACATTTTTGCAATGGAAATATGCATCTAGGACTAACGGTTGAGAAAATAAAGGTGTTTCAGGTTAAAACGGGACACCCTGTATAAAGGTCCATCTTTTTGGATCTTTAACAAGCAATATGCAGTGAACTTCCATCAGAGTTCATGAAGAAAAAAAAATTCTGGACGAAAATAAATTGTGATTAACAGTTTAGTAAATGCAAAACAATAGTGATAATTGGTGAATTAATAAAATTAAATGCGCAACAGTGATTAGTTTAATGACGAAGCAAAACTCGCAATGTAGACTTAAATTATAAATTATAATAGTATTTGTGTAAATGTTTTCATAAAAACATTTGCGACTTGAATAATAATAATTTGTGCGGTCTGGTTAAAAACTAAAATATTTATTTCCTTACCTTGTTAGAAGAATAGAAAGTGTAATTTTCTAACTAAATAAATTGATTTTGATGCTCAAAATGTTCTATAATTTGAAGAATTTAAAAAGCTGAATCTGTATCTTATGTAGAAAAGAAAAATGAATAAAAAGGTTATTATATTTAAGAGTTTTATATTTAGATTACAGAGGCGCCTCCCCCCAAAGAGCAAGGGCGCATCCCCCCTAAATTTGACGAAAATCCGCCCCAAAAGCAAGAGCCCCCTAAAAATGAGAAAAATACTCCTCAAAAAACCCTCCTCTAAAAATTTCAACGGCGTAGCCTGCGCCATGACTCCCTCCCCCCACAGGTGTGCACCTCTGTAGATTATAAATTTAAGCTATTAAAAGAAGACAAATGGTGTGAATGGGAATAGAAATCGAAAAAAAATATTGAAAATGGTTATTTACAATTTCAACTTCCTTAAAAAAAATTCATCGCATACTTTACTGCCATCTATGTGAGAGAAACGAAACTAAATTTAAAATGGGAAAGTTATTTTTTCCTTTTGTAAACATAGTAGAACAGGAGAGTGTCAAGAAGTTTTCCTAATAATCACCCTGAATGATTTCACGATATCGGGACAAACTCAAAGAGTAAATATGGCTTCGTTTGGATCAGTCATAAAATTATGCAAAAACACGAATTTTCGAGTTCTTACCACCAATGTATCAAGTATGAAATCGATATGGATTGATAGTAATTGGGTTTTATTTTAGATACTACATATTCTACGTTTAATCAAATTATTTTTAGTCATGTTTATAGTATGAAGACTTGCATTTTTCAGACATTTAGCCCTTTATTAAAAAAGAATAAGAATGTTTTACATCGACCTATAACCATGGCCGCCAAGAGTCACGAAGGGTCCCTAGTCAGTTTGATCGCCGCCCCCCCCCCCTCCGCTCATAAAGTGAAAAAATTTAAACTACAACGATTCTGAACCGGGTCCCCGCAAGGGGCGGACCCCTAGTTTTTGACTAGACTGATATGGCCTCTCGTTGGCCCTGCCTGCAACAAGCGATTGAAAATAATTTTCTATAGATCTATCAGCCCTCCCCCCTCCCTCGCCCCTAAAAGTGATGGCGCAAGCTCTCAAATACTACAAAGACCCCAAGAACGAGGCGTCTCAAAAGAAGAAGAGGAACATATTCTTGAAAACATCAAAAAATTCAATAGTGCAGTCTGTGCCATGACCCACCCCCTCCTCTCCCCCGTCGCGGGCACCTCTGGACTTACATACTTGTAGAAAATACTGACGCAAAAGATCTTAAACTATACATTCCAAAAATAAGCTTAGTATTCAAATGAATTAAATTTTAAAACACACCTTTCTTTTCAGATCTGCAATAACGAAAAAAAAAAAAAAATAATAAAAATAAAAGAACGCGCTCTATAGCTCTAATAGCGCGCACTGTATTTTTTGAGCAATCACATTGCTTATTGTTCTCATTTGACTGTTTTGGCGTCTTTGATTTTATTTTCCCTCCGCCTCCCTCTGCAGTACCACCGTCGACCGGCCTCACGATGCTGCTTCTCCTCTAGCGAAAATCCGTCTCCGGGGTTGCGTCCATATCCTACACACACACACACACACACGCATACATGCACACCTACACACACACGCATACATGCACACCTACACACACATACACTCACATTCATACACCTACACACACACATACCCACACTCTCATGCCTGCACACAGATACAAACACACACGCCTACATACACACGCACACGTGCTTGCGAAAAACATAATTTGAATTCAAGATGTCAAAATTCAAATTAATTATTATTATTATTATTATTATTATTATTATTATTATTATTTTGTTCCAGGGGAGTAGCCAAGTGGGAGAGGGCTGGAGGATAGACCCCCCCCCCTTTAAACGTGTCAATTTTACTTTTTTGACCAATTGAAAAAGCAAAAAGCTAACCATATCCTCCTTCGAAATGTAACTATATCCTCACCAAATTTTTTTCGGGGGAGCACTCAGTGGAAATCTTCTTCTTTCGGTAGTAGGGAAGTTGCAACCTATTAAATGTTCATATTTTGACTATTGGATATTGTTAATTGATCCTCAAAACTAAAAAATTCACCATCGCCGAATTTTAAAACACCGTGATTGATTTTTAATGAATTTTTAAAAATCCACGCGCAAAAGCGCGCTTTTCTGAAACGTCACAAGCTTACGTCACAGGGCACTAATGGGCAGCCTTCCGCCGAAGATCCCTTGTTTTCGCTACGGACATTTTGAGCGCGCTGATATTTTTATTTTTTAGAAATTCAATAATCCTTTTGAACACACTATGGAGGCCGGATTCGTTAAAGCACAATTTAATAATCTTCCTCAAGTAACATCAATGATGGTATTCGAATATTTCCGAGAGGATGAGAGGTTTAATGTTCCAGAAACGCGAGGAGTTAAATGCGATGAGGTAAACCTTACGTTTCGTCTTATTCGATGCCAGCTGCACGTCCTTCGGCTTCTCCCTCTTCGGAAGAGTGCATGGCGTCATTTCCTGTGCCATTTGACGTCACAAGCGCTTGAATTTTAAAAATTAATTAAAAAAAAAATACTTATCGTATCGCAAAAATTTTTTCACCTATGATGTTCATACATGTTACTCTATCATATAAAAATAAAATTGAAAAAGCGAAAACTTCCCTATTAAATCTTTTTCCAATGTGATGGATGCCGCTATAGTGATGTAGATTTCAGCGCAACTATATTTTCATGAACATAATCCTTTTCCTTTGATGGTATTTTAGGATCAATTATTAACACCTCTGGTCCACGGCAAGCATGTCCCTCCTCCTGGGAAGTTGACATTCCAGACTATTATTGAGTCCTATGCTTCCGCGAACAGCACTGTCTACCAGCCTCCGCGACCTACTCCTGGGCGGGAGCGTGAATGAAATCCAGTGGCGTAGCTACAGTTTCTGACGCCCTCCATTTCCCATGGTTCCTCCATTTGCCACCCTTTCATTAAGACATATCTAATACTACATTAAACCGTCTAAAATTATTGTACAAATTGTAAACTACATTAAAGAAAGAAAAGGGAATTAATTTAATCCTTATTCTTCCTGCAAAAAAAAAAGGGGGGGGGGGTGTTAGGCGCCTATCTCGGAGACATATTCCAAATTTACATCAAAAATCGCAGAAGAGTAACGTCAAGGGGGATGGAGTTCTCTCTCGAATCTTCATCAAAACTGAAGTCAGTATTAGCAGTTTTAGCTTTTGATGACGTTAGGAAGTCAGGGTCTTTTCTCGAATATTTTCAGAAGTTTACTTTTTAAAAGTTCAATTTAAGTCTTAGTGGACGTTAGGAAATGATGAAGGTTCAGGGGCTCACTGCGGAAATATTTCAACTTTGAATGTTGAGAAGAGCAGTTGTAGTCACAACAAAACCATACATTTCGAAGGGGCTTTTTTTATTTGCCTCCAGTAATAGATTTAAAGTATAAGTCCCTTATTTAGATTTTTTTTTCCTTATCAAAGGCGCTAAATCGTCGCCCCTAAAAATATGCCGCCCAGGGCGGACCGCCTCCTCCGCCCCACCTTAGCTACGCCACTAGAAATCCAACAAGTATGGGTCACATTGCAAATCGTGATTGCGAAGAACATAATTTGAATACTGATCTCAGAATGCAAATTAATGCCAGGGGCTGGATGCTAGATGCTGCTTGCTGGATACTGGATGTTGTGTGGTGTATGTTTTTTAAAGCAATCACAATTTGCTTATATGTTCAATACATCTCTAGACATGATCGCCCAAATGTCATGTCATTATGACCCATACAACGCCTTGGATGACCATCTCAGTTTAAAAAGTTTAATTTCGACAACCCTGTAGTATAGTATACGAAAATGGTACTCAAGTGTAAACAGGTTGCTAAAACTTTTCCTTCCTGTTTTTGAGACTTTCAGTTTTTTCCGCCCTCACCATTTCGCGAAACGCCCTTCGAAGCAAAGAGACGCTCTTCTTTTGCGCAGGACGAGTCATTAGAAAAACTCCTGGCGTGAATGGGGGCTGAGAAGGGACGTAATAAATTAGGTTATCTGGAATCTCTAGCGTTGCCATGGGAGCCATCGGGAATAGAGGGACCAGAGAGTTTCCAAACTAGTTTAAGCTTCCCACTCGCAGGCGAGTAACTCACCAATCTCTGGATCAGCGAGGGATTCTGTTCCTCGTCCAAGTCCCGAAGCCATTTTGATTAGAAGGAAAGTTGTGAAAAATCGCGACTTTATCAAAGTCGTATAAAACTAACAAAATAGACTAAGCCAGCTGTGTACTAAATACCATTCAATTGAATAGAACAAAAATAGTTCAAAAGTACACACACACACAAATAAATAAATAAATTATTAAATTAGCATTTATTTTAGGGATGTGTCGTTCATGAACGAACGGGTCAAACAGAACAAGAACGAATCTTTAAAATGAACGGACCCGTTCGTTCACTTAAAATATGAACGACCGTTCTTTTGAACGGTGAGCAGTTTGGAATATTCTATTGATTGATGCACATGTGAGAAAATCGCATTAAAAAAAAATAATAATTGCATTTATTTCGGCAATTTTTTTTCAAAATTGCAGATGTTTTATGTCTTTCTCTCCTTGAACAATTACACTTTTTTTCATCGTTTGGCCCAGTATAGCCTATTAAGGCTCTTGCGCCATAAAAACCCAATATAACCAACCAACCAAACAGAGATTTTTAATAAGGATTATTACTATTAAATTTCTCCCCATTTAAAAAAAGTGTTACGGGTTGTTTTTTTTCTGTTCTCAGCGGTACTGTGGAATAATTTTGAAACTCCCTAATATTTAAGGTGAGTCTTCTTTTTTTTAATTAAATCATCCGGTACGAGCTACCGATATATTTGTAGTTACTTTTTTCGTTATATATGGTCTATTGGTAGACTTGCCAGACTTCTTAAATGTTCATTCTGGATATTGGAATGCCCCCCCCCCCTCCTGCTTCGTGAGTATTCAAAAGCGTACAAAGTACACACACATGGTTGATTTTTAGAATGTTTTAGAGGGAGTTCATTCTTAATGGTATGAGTAAATAGTTATCAATTCTGAACCTAAACCAGGGGATAATAATAAATAACACAAGCAGATAAGTTTAAACATCTAACTTCCTACTTGTTACTGTTTGTAAATTACTGGAGTAAAAAGAATCATTTTTGAAAAAGGAATACAAATTAGAATAATATTTACGTGTACTTTTCATTGGTAAATACTTTTTTTTGGAAAGTCTTTTTGTTTTTAATCTTGTTAAAAATATCACAAGTTAATCCGATATTAATTCTGCAAGTCAATGTTACAAATGAAAAAATAGTTATCCTAAATAATTCTTCACAGATAATTATTTTTAGACATATTGTTCATCTGTAATAATCAAATTTATCTTTTACTGGGAGGTGAAGTAAACCGGCCGGGACTGTGGGATTTTGTCTGAAAACCGAAACTATCCCGGTTAAACCCGGACGTCTGGCAAGCCTATCTATTGGTAATACTATATGTAATATATAGTGCTGTAGGTGGGAAAATATAATAACTTAATTTTTGACATGCTGAAATGAACCTGCGATTTTTGGAATAGAAAATATATCTTACCATTCGGCAACTGAGAAATATCTTGCAAAATGAACTATTATTGCTGAATACATCTACCTGATTGAATTCTTTTTTTATTCATCATTCTTCATATGTATATTTTCTTAATTTTAGGTCACTTTAGTTATTTTTCGTTCAAAGAATATTATTGATCTAAGGAAACATTTCCAATGTACGTGAGTATGTCGTGCACAGAGATCACCAGGGAACTTTTTTAAATGAACGAATTCGTTCAAATGAACGAGTTAAATGAACGGATCAAAAGAATGAACGATCTTCTGATGAACGGATCATTAAAAAGAACGACATTTCCCACCTCTAATTTATTTAAACTTCAGAAAATTAGGCCTATACTATATGGGTAAAGAAAACGCATAAATGTTAAAACCAAACACTGTATTTAAAAAAAAAGAAAAAAAACTTAAGACAAACACTTTAACATAAAAAGGTAAAAAATACACAACTGTAAATTATGCTACTAGAATAATTAAAATAATAAAATTCCAAAAGAAATTAGATTGTTTTTATTCTTTGGAAAAAAACGAGAACTTAAAATTAAGGAACTAAGTAAGTAAATAAATCGAGAGAGTTTTCAAGTAAATAAAATGTACTTAAGTCAACACAAATCTTTAGCGGACTACGATCCCCTTTGCAGTGGAGCAACAAGACTTAGCTTAGAGCTGGAGCGGAGCCGGGCACAGAAATTTGTTGCATGCACTCCTCACTTCTTAAGTCTCCAACTCAGAAGTGAAATTAAACCCTTGCCATCGTGGACGCTAGGAGATTCCGCCCCCTGCTCGTCCACCCCCGTACACCATCTTTGGAAAAGTGCTCAAGATTTGGCACCAGCAGATTTACTATTTACCTCGGTTCGCCTCGCTTACCCTGTGCTATCGCTATGATACTTTCATACATATAAATACAGAGAGCTGAAAATAACTTGCAAGTTATTAGTTGCAATTATTATTATTATTATTATTTTACTTCCGTAACAGTTTTTCTTTTTTTTTTTTTTTCTGTTTACTCTCAAGAAGAAATTAACTCGCTCGCTTCTTGCAGCAGTGGCGGTTAAAAGATTAAATACTCTTTTAATCGCCATTGTTTCAATACGTCGATATGCACCGATCGTCTCGGTTAACTTCTCTCTTGTTCTTTGGAACGTAGAGCGCATCTGTAGTCACATACGTACATGTGTAAGTGTGTGGGCATTAGCGTGCATACACAACTGCACGATTTATTCCAGCATCGCATTCGGAAAAAGAAAATACTGGAATATACTATATTTGTTCTTACGTGGAGTTTCAATACTATCTCATTCTATCGCAGTTAGGGGAGGATCACGATTCCTGATGGGAGTACCCAGCCTCTGTAGATCATTTGCCTTCGACCGCACGTGACAGCTTTTTATTTTCTCCCTCGTGTTTTACCCGGGAGAGGGCGAGTAAATGGACGTGGAAAGTGCAGGAAGAGGACCATTATGCTCTCGGCGGATTGACGCCCGTGTAATATCTCGTTTCATCGGGGGGAGGAGGAAGCACGTACAATGGAACATATTCAGAAAACATATCCGATAAATTTAAACACAGTACGTACATGTGTCGTATCAATCCGTCTTTTCAATAACTACCGCAACAAATTTAAGAGATTGAGTGTCGTCCATTATCCCCCCCCCCCAAAAAAAAAGTAATTAGGCATCTATTGCACAATATTGAATGGATATCAGCAATAAAATATACCCTGAAACAATAATTATTTGAATTGCAGAAAAACTTTTCTTGCATTAATTTTTATTTGAAATGCAGAGATTAAAATTACGTAAAGACTGGCAAGTAATCATCATTTTGAATAATAATAATAAAAAAAAGATACATGCAATGTACTTAAGAACATGTGAGAAAAGTTTTTCAATTACGGAATTTACTGAAATTTAAAACCTTTTTACTGAAAAAAGGGAACAAGATTTACAACTTTTTTTCAGTAATTTCAGTATTGCAATGACTAAAAGTAATAGCAGTTTCTGAAATTCTTCAGGAGCAACTTCTAAAGTTTAAGAATTGAAAAATTTAAAAATGAAAATCATTAATAATGTTCCAGAATGCGTCTGTAATTAATGCAAAACGGATTGCGAAAAATAAATAAATAATTATTATTACTATGATTTTTAACTTAAATGACTTTTTCTCTTTTCTTAACTTTTTTTTTTCTTTCCAAATTGATAAAATTTCTGAATACTTCAGTATTGTACATGCGACTCGCAAGTGTGTACCCGGATTCATGTGTATAAATAAACTGTGGTAAGCGTTGCTAACATTATAAACCTACATCCAAATTTACCCTCATCCTCAGTGATTTCTGACTCCATCTTAGGGCATGAGACTGCCCTTTTGAAATTTACGTGATTAATTCGACACATTTGCTGTAATCCACTTACTGTAAATATGTGTTTCTTACTGAAATAGTTATTATTGCAAAAAACCAACTCGCAAAGAAACTGTTGCGCTGTGCATGATTCTAGAAATTTTGGCTACGAAATGAAAAATGATTTTAGATTGTCCAAAGAATGATTAGCGGCACATACTATAGATATGCTTTTTTTTCTGAAATATCTATTATTGAAAAAAAAAAGCAACTTGTAAAGATACTGCTACGCTGTGTGTGATTCTAGAAACTTTAGTGATGAAATGAAATTTAATTTCAGATTCTCGAAATATTGACTAGGAAAAACAAGAAATGATCTTGGAAAACACAGAATGCCAGTTAATATACTCAGATAATTTCAAAAGTAAATATTTTTTGTATTCTTTCATCAATTTCATACTGTTTCATATTTAAGTAAGCAGCAGATTATAATAATTTTTATTAAAAAAATGAAAGAAAAAGGCGGTAAAAAAAGTGTAAGATAAAATAAAAAAGGAAAAGGGGAAAGAAAAAATTGCTCTTATAAATTTTAAATTGATACAAAAGTAATCATTTTTAGCAAGTACATCTTTTAGATCAGTAGCGCCCAATCTTTATTTACCCACGGGCCGCAAATCATGCTGGAATGAATCTCACGGGCCGGAACATGCATAAAATTATAATACGCTTTAATTGTTTTTATAGATAGCATTTGAAAACACGGGAAAGAAAAAAAAATTACAAACCAAGAACTGTTGTTATCATTACCACAAGCTAATTTTATTGATACGAAGTCCCCATCTATTTTTTAGCAATCAATTTCCAACTAATAAGCTTTAAATTTTGTACAAGCACTCGTAATACTAAATAAAGACTAGTAGGTATTTTGGAATTTTCCAGGCTATATTTTTCGATTCATAACATAGAAAGTAACAACGGTCCACATAGTTTAGTTTCACGGTCATATCGGGCTCACGGGAAGCAGATTGGGCACCACTGTTTTAGATCATTCTGTAAGATCATATTATTAGTTTCATTGCTTTTAACTTGAATGACTTTTTTTCCCGAATTGATAAAATGACGGAACATACAAGTGGTAAGAGAATCGTAAAATGATCGATTTTAGTACAGTTCATGCGGCTCCCAAGTGTCTACATGGACTCACGATTCATATAAATAAATAATTTGTACTTAGTGTGTCCAACACTATCACTCTACATTTAAATTCCCCCCCCCCCATCGATTTCCTATTCAAACTTAAGGGGCATCATGGTACTGCACTGCTCTTTTGAAATTTACGCGATAAATTCGACACATTTTCTGTAATCGGAATCACATTCGAAAATGGCTCACTGTAAATATGTTTTCCTTACTGAAATCATATTGTTGCAAAAAAGCTACTCGTAAGGAAATTGCGAAGCGGCGAATGATTCAAGAAATTTTTGGGAAAAAAAGAAAATGAGTCTTAGAATTCAGAAGAAAAAATTTACAGAGAAAAGAAATAGCACTGGGAAGCAAAGAATCTCAGTTAATGTATTCAGTTAAATTTAGAAGCAGATGTTTTTGATCTTCTCCCATATTACTCAAACTGTTTCATATTTAAATAGGCAGCATATTGTAATATTTATTGTACGTAAAAAAATTGAAGAAAAAAACAACATTAAAGTATGAAAGAAATGAAAAATTAAAGTAAAATAGTGCTTAATAACTTTGACAAAATGAAAATGAATCTTAAAATTTAGAAAAAGTAATTAACAGAAAAAAGAAATAACTTGGGAAACAAAGAATCTCAGTTAATACTCGTATATTCAATTAAATTCAAAAACAACTGTTTTTGATAAGGTCTCATAGCATTCATAACTTTTCATATTTAAATATGCAACAGATTGTAAGTAAGCCTCTCCCTCCCCCCCCCAAAAAAAAAGTAAGAAAGAAATGAAAAATATAAGAAAAAATTGAGCATAACAATTTCGACGAAATGAACATGAATCTTGGAACTCAGTAAGATTAACTAACAGAAAAAATAAATAGCATTGAGAACAAGGAATCTCAGTTAATATATTCGGTTAAAAACAGGAGAAAATATTTTTTTGTTGTTTTTTTATAGTACTAATACTGTTTAATATTTAAATATGCAACAGAACATAATATTGTAAGTTTGAAAAAAAAAGCACACACAATAAAATAGAAAGAAAGAAAAAGAAGGGGAAAAATAGTCCATAACAGCACTAATAATAAGCACTAATAATAAGGAAGTTTTCGATTTTTATATTTTATTTTTATATGATAGAGCAACATGTATGAACATCATAGGTGAAAACATTTTTGCGATACGATAAGTAGTTTTTTTTAAATTATTTTTTAAAGTTCAAGCGTTGTGACGTCAAATGGCACAGGAAGTGACGTCATGCGCTCTTCCTCCGCGGGAGAAGCCGAAGGACGTGTAGTTGACTTCGAGGGCGAAACGTAAAGCTTACCTCCTCGCCGCATTTAACTCCTCGCGTTTCTGGAACATTAAACCTCTCATCCTCTCGGAAATATTCGAATACCATCATTGATGTTACTTGAGGAAGATTATTAGATTGTGCTTTAACGAATCCGGCCTCCATAGTGTGTTCAAAAGAACTATTGAATTTCTAAAATAAAAATATCAGCGCGCTCAAAATGTCTGTAGGGAAAACTAGGGATCTTGGGCGGAAGGCTGCCCATTAGTGCCCTGTGACGTAAGCTCCTGACGTTTCAGAAAAGCGTACTTTTGCCCGTGGATTTTTAAAAATTCATTAAAAATCAATCACGGTGTTTTAAAATTTGGCGATGGTGAATTTTTTAGTTTTGAGGATCAATTAACAATATCCAATAGTCAAAATATGAACATTTAATAGGTTGCAACTTCCCTATTTTTAACAAGTACATCCGTATTACGAAAATTTTAAGGTAATACGTTATATTTAATGTTTTCCCGTAACTTTGGTGATTTTATTGAGTTTTAAATGGTATCCATACTTCAATATAATATTTTTAAAAAAATGTCAATTATTAGTTTTAATTTTTCCATAAACCTGATTAGAGCAACAGATATGAACCGATAAGAACAACAACGCAGTTCACTTTAAAACAATAATAATCATAAAATAATCTCGGGTAAATAAAACCAAATGTTTGATTCTCACTGGCCATATAGTACAAATGATTTCTGCACTATCCACTATTCGTGGAACTATTCTGTTCTTGACGAAAAGAAATAGGCACAAAAGAAAAGATGCGCATGCGCGTGTTTCAGCCCAATTGATTACTTTATAGACATCGTCTGGTTTAGCTTCTTGCAATTAGAGAAGACTAGAATTCTTACGGCTGCACGAAAGTTTGATGTTGTTTCCGTTCTACAATTTTCTGAATAGAAATAATTTGCAGTAATTTTACCGGAATATATCTTTTCATGAAGATCATGATAAAACTCTTCAGGAGTTTTTGCTAAAATTTGTTTTTTACACGACGAAACATATGAAAAAAATTCTCTTGAGTTATTTTGAGAATTACTAAATTGCTTTTTGATACATAATTATTCTTAATATGATTTGTTAAAATGTGTGTGTCAGTGCCCCCCCCCCCCCACCAACTTACTCCGCCTTATTTCACCTGCGTGCTTTTAGGAATCAACAGAAGGAAAAATGCGAGCGTTTTACTCAAAACTTTAAAAGATTATCTTTTCTTCTTGCCTCATTTTGAAAAGCCAGTTTCATGAACAATCACTGCTTTCTAGCTAATATTTTTTAGCAACTGAGTATTTATGCGCAAGTTGTTTTCTTTTTAACCAGAGAAAAATACTTGCTTCACACAGAGGCGTGCACGGGGGGGGGAGGGTGAAGGGACACCTATAGGCCTCGGCCTGAAGGGGAACCGAGATTTTTGAAATGAGGGGTGAAATACATGTAAGGACGTAGGGATAAACAATATAGAGGGGGACCCGTAAAGTGACGGGTCCCAAAATTTCTGTGCACGCCCCTAGCAATACATGTGAGCCTCCTATGGGTAATGGGGAGGGCTGTTTCCCCATCCGGGAACATACAGGGTGTATATACAGGGTATCTATCTATCTATCTATATATATATATATATATATATATATATATATATATATATATATATATATATATATATATATATATATATATATATATATATATATATATATATATATATATATATATATATATATATATATATATATATATATATATATATATATATATATATATATATATATATATACAGAGTGTTCCGTTTTAACCTGCAAGATCTTTATTTTCGCAACTGTTAGCCTTTGATATATACTTCCAATTGCAAAAATATTCAAAATCAGATGCAGGGTCAAGATATTGAAAGTTGGAAGTAAAATTAAAAATGAGTCAAGGAATAACAAATTTAACTTTTTGTACGGGCCCCAGGTCCCCTAACTTATATTTGGGGAAAAAAATCTCCATTGAAAAAAAATTTCAACACAAAAAATTTGAAATTAATACGACCAATATTCACCGAGATATGAAACGTAGCAATTTGTGACTTACACTCCTTTACCATTGAGAAGGAATAGATGGAGAGAGTGCAACCCTACTATCCCGCTACGGCAACAGTGCCATGTGACCTGGGGAGCAATTTCGAGTTGACCGTAACCGCTCAAGAAGTTTTCATTAGCTGAAGCCATGCATGATAACAACCTTTAACTGTAGAAGGGAAAAATTAGATTTATAGTAATAGTGCAGTATTCTAGCATTGTAAACTGTGAGGAAAAAGTCACACCAGGAGGTCCAGTAACTTTTCCCTAGCATGTACGAATGTTTTTTACTTCTAAATAAAGAAAAAAAATAACATTTATATGCATTCAACGAGTACATTTTCCACAGTTGCCTATAATTTTTAAATTTTTGTACTTATTTTACCTATAAAAGTTATAAAACATTGTATATCTTGAGTGAAAAAAACATTTCAGTTCCATAAAAACACTTTTTACTTAACTAGTAATTATTTTAACGGCTCTTAAGCATTTTGTGTACATTTGCTTTGTTGGTGAGTATTTTCTCGCAAGAATCAGATGCGCAAGAATCAAGATTTGCTATTTTTATGCTTCAATTTAAATACTAGTATGCCTGCGTATGAAATCATTTCAAAACATTGATTACAATACATATGAATCCATAAATTTTCAGTCAATAACAGAACATTTTAAACTATTTGTACATGCCCGTCATTTTAGGGAATAAACATCAAAATACATGAAAAATGCAATTACATTATATTTTAAAATCCGGAAAGAAGTGGGAAGAGGGAATATGAATGATAGGCCTGTATTTGCATCCGTTATTTATTTATTTATTTATTATTATGCGGTAAAGGAGTTGGAGCCAGAGTTGCTCTGATCTGTAGCCCCGACTTCATAATAAGCACCGTCGCGTCGTCTGAAAAATATTTAATGCCAAAAAAGTGATCGCGTGCCAAAACGCGACAACTTCCCAGCCAAAAAAGTCACCTGACCTGGGAAACATTGGATCCCAAGCTTATTTCACTGAGACATTTGCTATGGCTGCCTCCATTAGTATTCCTGCTCAATGTCCTTTACACTTGCCGTCAATAACACCTTTTGGGGGAAAATATAGCAATGAATAAGTGTTTAAAATTATATGTGTGTGGAGTATGGTTTTTCAAATTGTTCGAGGTTTTGCCGCGTGTTTTGCGTCATCACATTTGCATGAATTTTTGAATAGCAATGAAAAATATAATTACCTTTTTTTTTTTTTTTTTTTTTTTTTTTACTTTACCAACTTGCCATTTTTCTGAAAGGCCGAGAAGTTCCAATCTCATCTCCTGTATGGTCCCTTAAAGCTTTGAAATGGAATATCTCCTTGAGTTTTAGTCGCACAAATGTCAAGTTTTTTTTGTGTCAGTACAGTGAAACCTGTGTAAGTTGACCACTCGCGGTGCAGTACTTTGGTGGTCAACTTAGACAGGTGGTCAACTTATAAAGGGCGGTAATGTTTTTTTTTTTTTTTTGTCATTTCTAGCACCATGTTTTCATTTTTTGAGTAATTCACCCTTATTCTTTCTGTTCAACCCACTTTCATTGTTTAACATCATTGAAAGTGAAACAATAATTAAAAATATTATTCAAATAATTTTGTTACTTTTTTCCTTGTTTTTAACTATATTAGACACTGTAGTTTTAGAAATTCCATATGTGTCGACTAATTTTCTCTGGCTTTTTCCATTTTCAATTAATTTTAATATAATATTTCATACTTTTTATTAATCTCAAGTTCAACTAACTTTCTTTTTCAAGCCTTTTTTGTACAACTTATAGCACAAAGAGCAGTAAGCGCGACTCTCCCAGTTCATAAAGGCAAAATTAAAATGTCCTATCTCTTAATCCCTTGCACCAGAAACATGTCACTTTACTCATTAGCAGGCCCAGATCTGCGTACCCGCAGAGCAAGGGGCCCGCGTCCGTAAAGGGGCTAACGGTCTTAGAAATTGAAGAAAAAAAAAAGCACTAAAACTTATTCACTTTACAAATAGACACTGCTGGCCACTAAGGAGGGCCCCTACATATTTTGTTGCAGCGGGGCCCAAAATGTATAGATCCTGGTCTGCTCTTTTTAGCACAATTCCTGTATTGCCACAACATATTGGAACTAAAAAAAGACTTTGAACTTTTTTATGTTCCAATACTTAGGTTACTTTGACACCTAATTTTCATTGAACAGAGTACAAAAAACTATCTCAAATAGAACAACAAATGAAAAACAAGTTTGGAGAATGAAGAGCAGCATAAGCTTTATGCTGCTGGTTAGTTAGTAAAATGCTTGTCTCTCATCAAAGCATTAAAAACATTTTTGGAGAGCTATCAAAATAATAATAATAAATAAATAAATAAATAATATAATAAAATAATTTTGTAAAGAAAGTTTAAAAAAATAAACCAAGTGGTCAACTTAGAAAGGGTTTTTTACAATACTTCAAACCAAATTTGGCGTACATTAGTGGTCAAGATAGACAGGTGGTCAAGATAGAGAGGTGGTCAAGTTACAGGGGTTTACCTTTATTATATGAGATAGGACTAATTCCGTTCCTGACAAAAGCGGTCAACATAGACAGGTGGTCAACTTACAAAGGTGGTCAACTTTACAGGTTTTACTGTAATAGTTTTTAATGGAGATTATTTCTCAAAACATAAGTTAGGGGACCTAGAACTCGTATAAAAAGTTAGATTTTGTATTTTTTGACTCATTTTTATTCTTGCTTCAAACTTTCAATATCTTAACTCCGCATCTGATTTTGAATATTTTACAATTGGAAGTATGCATCTAGGACTTACGGTTGCGAAAATAAAGTTATTGCAGGTTAAAGCGGAACACCCTGGATATTTCCAGAAAGGAAAGAAAAATCGGGGAATTTATCGGAGGACTAATCGGGGAGCGGGGAATTTATGTAAAAGCTAAATAATTCTTTAATTCATTAAGTTTTTATAAGAACAATTATCAATTTTTGAATTTAAAAAATTGAATCGTAAAGACACATGATGAAGTGAAGCTTTTATACTTTCTTTTTTTTTCCACATTCCGAACTGTCACTTTTGCTCCAGAAGTTTTCTCTCATGCCTCGCTCTTGTTCTTTCTGTGCCTGACTTAGGCATATTCACAACAAAATTGTATATTTTAATAAAGAAAACCTATCATAAACATCGAGGGAACTGAACAATACACGAAACTCAATTTTTAATTGCTGTCAAAAAAAAGGAAGAATAATAGTAATTTTAAAGTTAATTTAGTTAATAAAAGTTAATAAAATAATTTCAAGGTTGAACTTAAGCAATGTGGATTGCGCATTTAAACTAATGACTTGATTTGATTCTAATAAATCTTCGATAGCCTGAATTATTTGAAAAGTTCTAAAATGCCTCAAATCCATAAAAAATATGCTTGCTTTTAACTTCTGCCTTGAAATTAATTTGTTAAATTTATTGAAAAAAATAACTTTGTAATTATTTTAATTGCTTTTGACAGCAATTAAAGAGCGAAAACATTTAAATTTTATAATTTATTTTATTTTTCATTGTTTTTGGCAACAATTAAAAAGAACTACGTCATTTCCGTCGCACAAAAAACAGTTCAGAATTTCAAAGTCCTCGGATAAAAAGTTTCACTTCAGAAATGGAAACTTTTTTGACACTGAGCGTGAAAGCGTTTGTTATTACAAAAATAGAATAATTTCCCCAGGGCTGTGGAGTCGGAGTCGGAGTCGGAGTCGAAGAGTCGGAGTCGGACTGATTTTGGGGTAAAGGAGTTGGAGTCGGAGTCGTTAGAAAACATGCCGACTCCGACTCCGGGTTTCTTTTTTTCTTTCCTTTTCTTGACTCTCCTTGCATTTTTTAAAAACGGACTACCAATTGGTTCGATTACACGTATAAAAAGATACTAATAAGGAAATAACTGCCATTATGGCAATCAGCTAGCTTGAGTGCTTATCGAACTTTCTGTAGCTGTCCCCTAGTTTGCTTGCTTTTTAACTTAACTAATAGCAACTGTCAGCAAACGGTTTTGTTGCCTAACATTTTCAAGTAATCACTTTCAAATAAAAATAGAAATATAGTGTTTTGTTCGATCTCAATTATAAAATAGTAAAAGAAACGTAACAAATTAGTAAATTGAGGCCAGTAGCTAAGGTTGAAGCGTTTAAGGGTAAACGGCAAATTCAAAGAAGTTCTGGCGCGAAAGTACGAATCCAAAAGATTCGATGAAATAATCAAATATTTTTTTCTTTATTAAGACTATTTCTATAAGCTTGATTCCCACTAAAAAGTATGGAACAAAATAAGTGTAAATGATTTCTTGATTACAACACTCAATAATTGCAGTTAATCTTAAAATCTTCATATTAAGGTTAATTCAAAGCAGCCAATAAAATTTAAATTAAAAATTTAGCGAAGAAGAAATATAGGTATAGTAACAGCTATTCGTACAAATTTATATACCGCCGCATTTTGTGTAAAATTAGCTCCTGACGTATATGTGCCCTATTTTCGTTGAAATTTTATTGATAAAATATAATTTAAAATATATTCGCAAAAATTTTCAGAATTAAAGTATTTGTATTTTTTATAAACTCTGAAATTAGCTTTGGGTGTCATCTACCAGATGGGTGTCACCCGGGGCAAACCACCCCCTCTCAAGAACTTGGATTTAGAAAAAAAGCTTTTTTTCTCTCAAGTTACAGCTTTAAAAAATTGAAAGCACACGATTTGATCAATATCTATTTGCTAAACATTAAAGGAGGGCAAATTACAGATAATCCTTTTCAAATTTTTTAAAAGGGATTTTTAAGTCGTCTCACTTTTTAACTCGTAACTATTAGAAAATTTGATCTTTAAATTGAATTTCTAACGTTGTACGCGTCTTAGGTTTACAATAAAAAACAAAATGCGAAATTTTCATAAAATGGAATTAATATTTCAATCTCTGTTTAGAGGTTTTCCCCCTTCCCCTGAAGGGAGCGAGGGAGTTGAAAAAATACAATTAAATTTTTTTTTAAAAATCCGGAGTCGGAGTCGGAGTTGGAGTCGGAGTCGGGCGTTTCAAAATCCAAGAGTCGGAGTCGGGGTCGGAGTCGGTCATTTTCCTTCCGACTCCGCAGCCCTGAATTTCCCAGAAAATAAACACTGAGCATTCTCTCTCTCTCTCTCTCTCTCTTTTGGCGTTTGGATTCGTCGGAAGAGAAGTGAATCATTGACTGTGAAGTTACAATTATGGTCACAAAATTCCAAAATCCTGAATTTGTTTGTTATTTGATATTTTAAATGAAAGAGAAAGCGTAAAAAATTATTCCTAATACACTAGTTATATGGAGGGCCACCCAAAATGTTTTTTTTTTTTGCCCATGGAGATGCAAAAATGATTTCACGAAATAAGTTCGACTTTTCAATGTTTACCTCATGAAATTCAATTTTATGGCTACGTCTAGTAAATTATTATTATTAGTTGATGACCAACCACTTTTATTCATTACTAGAAAATCGTCCGTCAAGGTATGACGAGTGAAAACTGCTTCTACATTTGAACGAAGCAATTGCCTACTTGGTGATACTATATTGATAGTTGAAATTTAACCCTAACTCCTGTAGATTGACCCTAAACTCAAGTAGAGCGTTCATTGTTGAAACCTTTTTCGTTTCTTCATTCTCCCAAAATGAGTCTTACCAGTAAAACAATCAAGTTACCGGATCCAGTTTAGCCTCGTCAAAATAAAGCATTTTTCTGAATGTCAAACATTAACAAAAAAAAATATTATCAATTTATCATGCCGTGGCGCGAGTTTAATTGTTTATGACGTCAGGAGCGTTACTCGACCATTCGCTATTACATATATGAGGATTTTCTCAGCTTATTCTACAAATTGTGAAATTTTCCTTAAATTAAAAAAAAAAGATATTATTTTTTAGAAATTCTGGAGGTGAAGGGTGAGCAAATACCCTATCCAACTTCGCTCTCCTGGTACTCGCCCAAAAGACATGTGACTAATTAATCAGCTAACCGCTTTTTTAGAGCAAAAATGGCGTCTATAAGTCGATTTGCATCGGCTAGTGCTCCAGATAAAGCGAGGGTATAGATCGATATCCCTTTGCACGCACACACACACTATACTTTCTCGTCCCTCGATCGGTCGGAATATATTAAAGGGCACGCGCAATAAAAGAGAGGCGCAAACAAATCCGGCGGAATTTCTGCAGCGGGGTGCACAAGGGGGATTTTCGATTATGTGTCGAGCCGCACGCCCGCATTCGACGGGATTAAACTCCGTATCCAATCGTGGATTCGGTTGGAAACGGCGCTATTAAAGCGAACGCGGTGGGCTTCACTTCGGAGGGGTATGGGCACGGGTGTTGTCCGGGATTATAGTTTGAGGTTCAGGCTTCCAGACCAATGGCCTAGCCTAAACAAAAGGGCCCGCCGTTCCCGCGCTGGACTAATTTGCGGCGGGATATTTCCGGACAAAGTCGATTGGAAACCCTGAGGGCTAATCAGACTGCCGAGCTGAATAGCTGCGTGGGAAATTAGCAGAACGTCTCAGAGCAGTTCTTCAGTCCATGATCTTCATAAGTTCAGAAGAGAAGAAAATTTTCTGAAGTTGTTTGTTTAATGAGCAATTTCAAGCACGTTATTAAATGGACCATAAACCTAATTATATATTTCTAATGGGGTTGTTTCTTTCAGTCAAAAGAACTACTTTTAGTCACTGAATTTGATAGAATGTGCAAAGAAAGTGTCATGGAGCCAGAGAAAAACTGTTATTTTCCCAACTGTTATTTTTTATTTATTTTTTTAAATGTCCGATTTTGGAAATAGGGCGTGGGCTTTATGTGAGCAAAGTACTCAAGTGATGTACTTTGGCACGCTACTCCATTGGCACGCTAAATGTTTACGCTTTGCTGTCAACCACGTCACCAGGTTCTCATAATTTCCGCTGTGCGCTAATGGCATTTCATCACTTGTGATGTCATGTGCAGAAGCGTGAAAAATGAATTTTAATCTGCGCACCAGTTAGAATAATTGTTAAAAAATATTAAACTTTGTCAGATTATTTTAAAAATGATCAAATCCTATGTTTTTAAGCATGCTCTTTCAGAAAAAAATACTTTTGATACTTTGGAAACGACCCCATTCACGAACGAATAAATTGCCATGCAGATGATTTAATAATAAAAGTTTACATTTATTGGACAACACAACACACGCAACTGAAACTAAACTAAACTCTAGTATCCTAAACGAGTAAAATCCCGTTACAACAAACGTAAAGGGATCGCAAATATTCGTTGTAATGGGAATTTCGTTGTAGTGGAATTCAAACCATGTAATGACAGGTAAAATGAGATTGAGCATGTATTTCGTTGAAATGGATATTTCGATTCCGATTATTGCTTAGAAAATAAAAAAAAACCGCAAGAATAGAAAGACCGTTCGTATTTTTATTCCGATATAAAAACTTTTATTTGAATGCACAAAAAAAAAAAAAAAAAAAAAAAAACTTGGATCAAATTTTTGGAATTTTTAGTACATATTTTTTGAATTTTTAATTCGTATTTCAGAAATGTTTTGTACATATTTTAGGAATTATAGTGCATAATTTAAGGAATATTTAGTGCACAGTTGCATGTAAATTTTGGAGATTTTGCTCTGCATATTACCCAAGCTCTATTTATAAGTTATGCTTGAGAATCAATCTGTATTCAGGCACTGATCTATATGAAAACAATATACTGGAAAGCTCACTCGGCAAGCTACTTGCGAAAGCCAAGCAGAAGCAAACTTGGTCATTCAAACTTCAGTATTCGCAACTTGCCCGTTCTGAAAGTTAGAACTGGAAACTCAACTTCATGTAAATCATTATTGTTCATATTCTTTGACCTGCATCAAATGTTCCAGGTCTTTAAAAATTTCCCACGCGTTTCCTTTTGAAAGATAATTCAAAAGATAAAGAAATAATAATTTTTCAGTGATTCCAAGAAAAAAAACTAGTAAGTAATTTTGATTTTTCCTGAATTTCACAGCACTCATAATAGCGGAATCACACGAAAATGATAGTCATTCTTGGAACTCAACAAAATATATATCGAAACAAAAGCCTGAATTTGAACTTAACAAGTAACTAAAATAAAAATTTAAAATAAAGGCTTAGCCGTATTTAAAATCCGCTTTAAATAGCGTTGTAATTCGAATTCTATATAGCATGGATGTTCCAAACACATTCAGTCAGACGCAGAAAAAAAATCTCTTTTTTTTTGGTACTAAATTTAAAAGTTTTTAAATATATTTTCACTGTAAAATCGCTAAAAACCTTTTAGGGGTTTTTAATTAATATCTTCGTTAATTAATATCATCCAAAGACGCAACCTAACTAAGAACACTCTCGATCAACTCTCCTTTCGACATTTTTTTTTTTTTTTTTCAAAATTGATCCACCCGTTTAGGCGCTAGAGTGCCACAGACAGATACACAGATACAGTCACACAGATACAGACATACACAGACACGTCAAACTTATAACCCCTCTTTGTGTGTCGGGGGTTAAAAAGAACTTAAATTGAAATGTCGTACTTATTGAGTGGCGTAAAAATACGTAAAGTATTTTCACCATCAAAAGTATCTTTTCAATTGAAAAACTTGAAATCGACAATGCACATTATTGTTATTGAAACCAATTTCCATTGGTTTCAATAAAAGACATAATTTAATTGAAACTAATTCAATAAAATTTATACTTTTATTGAAACCAATAGAAAAATCTGTTTCTTATTTAATGTTTTACATGAAACCGATTAAATCTTAGAGACACGGTAACTTTGTTTAACGCCTTCCCCTCCCCCCTTCCCCATCCAACTGTGACTTCAGTTGAAAAAAAAAGTGACCTTATACAAAATCCTCGTGACTCAAAAGATTGAAAAGAGAGAGAGAGGATGTTATACAAAATCATTGTGACTTAGAAATGTAAAATTTCCGGAAATTTTGAACTGGTGGAAAAACACCGCTTTTAACCGTTTTTTTATGGGGGAGGGGGGGGGGGGGAATGGAAAAATTGTTTTTTTTT
This sequence comes from Uloborus diversus, assembly GCF_026930045.1. Classification (NCBI taxonomy): domain Eukaryota; kingdom Metazoa; phylum Arthropoda; class Arachnida; order Araneae; family Uloboridae; genus Uloborus; species Uloborus diversus. The sequence continues at coordinate 63,111,435 of NC_072732.1, read as the reverse complement.
TTAAATGAATAAAAATAGGGTTTCTTAATAGCTCTGTGTTTCTAAGAACATATAGAGGGTTGAGCATTAAAAATAGTTTTGCAATCTACACATTAGAAAAAAAAAAGTTTTGTTTTGTAACTGAGAGCTTGTTTGGTCAAACGCTAGAAATATGTCAAGTCGTCGCTCAACTAGTAACATTGGGTAAGGTAAAGGTGTGTCTAATCATAACAGTTACATTTTCTATTTTAGATTGCCTTTGAAACTTGAAATAATAATTGATATTTTTGACTTTTAAACATGATTGATATTTTCAGTAAGTTATCGCCTCACTTCCTATGCCGGGCTGATGAATGCCAATAAGCACGAAACTGCAGTCCTCGGCTGAAATGACTGAGCTGGCGGTGTATTTCATGATTGCTATTGTTTGAAGAAAAAATAAGTATGATTTCCCTTCCTTACAATGTAACTTTACTGTCTGAAAATGAAAGCTATTGAGTTTTTATTTTTTCCAATCCAGTCTAAGTCCAAATCAAAACTAAATTGGTTTTTCTTTTTCTTTCTAACAGAAACCCCAAACCAAGCTTTGTCATGGTTTCTAAAGCTGAACTAAAACTTAAACTAGAGTTTCAGTTGATTCATACAGCTGTCTAAGCACAGGAGCAAAAGTAGTCATACCTGCACTTTTGAAGAAAACTGAGTTATTATAACAAAGTTTTTCGATTTTGTATTTTACTTAAGAAATAAAATGTTTTAAAGTCGTTTGATTAGGATTTTTTTTTTAAATTCCTCTTTTGTTTTTAGCACGGCAGTATACAGGGTGTGACAAAAAAGAAAAAAAGAAGAAAAAAAAAAAAAAAACTCTGACATCATCGAATGGAAGTAAAAAATTTCATTTTTATGAGTGTCTCATTTATTTTTGTCTCTCACTTTATTAGAAAGTAATTTACAATATATATCCTAGTTTATGTATTGTTTTTCGAGAGAAGTTATTTGTTAGATGGGGGAATTTGTGACCGATAAGAGCGATTAAGTGCAAAAACAGCTCAAACAGAAGTTTTACGAGTTCCAAAACGTTCAGGCATTTGTATGATTCCAAAGATGTCAGAAACGTTTAAGACGGGCCGCAAGTCCATGCTAGAAGCGAAATACCTTTTCACTGATTTACCATTCAACCAGCTCATAACACCCAGAACAAAAGGATTTGGTCTGTAAATACTCCAAGCACCTTAGAAAATGTTAAAAATTGCCGAAATCAGAAGTCAGCCTTTGTCTGTGATGGAATCAGCACAAACGAAAAAAAAAAAAATCTCTTGTTTTTTGTGGATGAGGGCCATAAAATGAATCAAGAAATGTACCAGAAGAACATTTTAGAAGCTGTTGCACTTTTGTGGACTTAAGAGTACTTCAGCACAGCAAATGTAGACTGGACATTTCAATTTGACTCCACACCAGTTCATACGGCCAAAAAGAGAAGAGTGGTGCAAGGCGCATCGTTTTCGACATATCATTAGAGAGGACGCTCTACTCGCTGGACCTCAATCCCATTTATTACACTGTATGACCTGTTTTAGAGTCAAAGTTCTACCCTAAAATACACATAAGTTTGGACTCTCTAAACCAATTGCTTTATACGGAATAGGATTAATTAAAGGACTTGCGGCCCTTGAATGAAAATTTCAATGAGCAGTTGCACCTCTGTATTACTTTAAAAGGCGGCCAGTTTGAAACCAATTAATTTATTGATTGCTAAAGGTCTTCCCATATTATCAGTTTCTGTATTTTGTTAATTTATTTATTTTTAATACAGTTACATAGAAAATTCCTTGCCCTGTTTTTTTTCCCCCGCACTTTTACCATTTGGTTCGCATAGTCAGTAGAAACATAGTTCTGTGATTAAAGTTATGTTTGTTTGTTTTTGAAAAAGGAAAATAAATTCTTCATTAAGGATATTAGTTTGATTTTTTTTGCAAAAAATATTAAATGTTTTTTGATTTATATGCAAATTATATTGTTATGCAACACTTTGCATTATCAAAGGGAGGGGGTGGGGTTAAGTATGAGAAATTTCTAATCACTTTTTGCTGCAAATTTTAATTAAATATCCTGAAAAGTTGAAAAAATTCATCTTTTCAATTTTTCTGGAGAAATAAACCCATTCGAAAAAAATTTTTTTTTTCCGTTTTTTTCCGAAATTTTTCGTTTTTTTCCCGATTGTTTTCATCTCTAATTGTAACTCAAAGGATTGAAAAGAGAGAGAGAGAGGATGAGAGTGGTTACTTTGTAGATTCGAAGGTTAAGTAAAGTTTGACCACAGAGAGATGGCGAGTGACCTTGAAGCAAAAACATGAAGTGTATCATTTGTAATAGGTTGTTTGTTACTATTTTGTAATAGCTAGGATCAGCGAAAGCGCGCCTCTTGCTACTTGGCGCTTTCTGCCTGATGTTACCTATTACAAATGATGCTTCCGAGGTCATCCAACATCTCTCCGCGGTCAAGCTTTAATAAGTACTGTCTGCCCACGGCCGCTATGGAGTTGGCAAACGTCCAGTTAAGACGAGTCTATCTGAATGAGGGGGGGGGGGGGAGTAAAAGTTTGATGCATGGGTTTCGGTTCTTATAATGTGACTCTGCCTGCTTAATTTAGAAGCTAACACACATCTGCAAAAGATGGTATCCCTAAATAAATAGATGCTTCCATTTCCACCTGTAAACCGGATGCTAGCCTTTCCATCTCATCAGTGGCCAGACAGTAGAGTTAAAGAACATTTTCTGGATTGTCTTTTAAAATGTTAATCAGCAAATTAGTGAAACTGATTTAAAGCTAACGATAAACTTTGGTGATGTATATAGGGTGCAGTATTCTTCTCAATTTCATGCAACCAAGACTGAACTAGATCCACCTTCATTCAGCAAAATAAAAGTTTCATCCGAGAGAAAACAACTCCTCAGGATACTGCAGTTGGGGTTTTTTCTGTTTTCTTTTTACCCCCTTTCTATGTCCCTCTTTTCTTTTTTTTTTTTTTTCTCTCTGCTAGTTTTCTTAGCCAAACATTTCCAGTTTGAGCCTCGTTTTAAGAAATATTTGGAAGAATATATTCGTTTAGCGAAAACTCTGACTTTATTACTAATTTGATTTGTTTGGTTATTCCCCGCACCTACGTGTCAGAACGTTAAGTTAAGCGTATTTTTCTATTCTTTTTTATTCTCTCGCGATTCATTTTTTCCCGCCCCGCTATGTGTGCGTGTGTGATTAAGTTTTTTCTTCTCCTTTCAAGCCACCGACGGCGCCAATTAAGATGGTAGGATTGCACTAAGAACGTTAATTAGTTGCGCCGAAAAGAGAAAAGGCAGACAGTTTTCGGCGAGAAAAATTTCTCTCAGAGAATATTTCTGGCGTGTTTTGCTGCACTTTTTGAGAAAGTTTTTTTTTTTTTTTTTTTTTTGCTGGTTTTGTAAAAGTGCGAATCGACGAATTTTCGCTCGATGAGCAAGTAACGCCATCTAGGGACATTCCTTTAAACGCATCAAAGAAGCTTTCTTTTTAATTAATGAAAGCTAATTAAGGTGACTAGTTTTCAGGGAATTAAAACTAGGACGCAAAGTGAGAATGTTATCCTTCTTCACTTGGAAGCATACGGAATGATAAGGGAAAAAAAAAAAAAAAACAACGGAGTAGGAGAAAGGAGGGGAACATTTTTTAAAATTTTTTTTTCGTTAGTTATTTATTGTTACTATTACTTTTTCTTGGTGAGAGCAGGCAGTGCATTTCCTTCGTGCAGAAAATTTTTCTACAATCTTTTTTTACTAACCTTTTTTTTTTTTTCAAAAGGATTAGCAAAAATTAAAATGTTTTACAAGAAATTGATTCTTTGTTTTAACTAACAGAAGGTTTTCACTCCGACGTAAATATACCGCTGTAAATCAAACATGTCATTGAAATCCTTTTTCTATTTAAAAATATCAGAATACAATGACAACAGCATTGATTCTGAGATTTTATTGGAGCATCTTGCCATAGCAGTGACTTCAAACGGAAAAAGCTTCAAATGTGTAAAAATAACGCTGTACGTTAAGTACAGCGTTTTGTAAGAGTTCGTATACACGCGTTTTGGATTAAAAAGAATCCCTGCCAGTTCAAAGCAATGACGGATCCAGACGATCCTGTTGGGAGGGGCGATTGAGTAAATGCATTAAGGGGGGGGGAGATGGGGGACTAATGTAACTAAAACTTTTAAAAAGTTTTAGAACTAAAGCATTTTTTTTTTTTTTTTTTTTTGTCATTCAAAGAGTTTCGAAGGCTTTGTGTACGTCTGGAAGGTTTTTGGATTAAAGAAGATCTTTCATGAAAACTGGCAACCGTCGAGCATATAAGTTACTAAAAAGTTTATGTTCATCGTTTAGTATAGCGATATAATGGGGAAAAAACACAGAATCAACTCCTTCAAAGTTTCTGTAAAGGTATTAAAGTTGGTTGAAAGCTGTGATCTAATAAACATTAGCATTGATACAGTGCTCTAAAATTTGAGCATTGGGATGGTGTTTCCTTTCTTAGATTTCTAAGTTATAAAAACTTCTTTGTTAAAAGTGTCTTCATTGCATCGATGTGAATCTTTTTGTAAAAAGTAGTTTGAGATATTGTATTGTACACTTTAGGTATGAATTTTTTTCTCATCTAAAGATCAATCTGGTAACGGAGAATTAACAACAGCAACAATGGTAATAACAGTAATAGGAAGAAGAAATTTAAAATTCAAACTTTAAATTTCTATTAGAATTATGTTGTCTTGACATTAATTTCACCCTTTTTTTTTCAAATCCTTATTCTCTTATACCCTTTGAAATAATTTCGATTATGCGCTCAGTCATAAAAAAAAGGGGTGCATCATGGCCGGATAATTGGACATTTCGGGCAATTAGAGTTCGAATAACTGGAACCCTACTTTGATATAACCCTTATTAAACGTATCTTTAAATTCAGAAACCAGTATTTATGTTATGAGGGGGGAAAATTCACGTCAGAGAATTTACAATTTAAAAATATCGATTTTTTTAAAACCACTTTTTGTGAAGTTATTTCTGAAATTAGACGTTTAATGGAGCTTTAAACGGTAAAAAATATAATTAACATCTATGGAGTGATGCAACTAATGATTTAAAAAATTATAATAAATTTTAAAAAAAATTGTTATTTTTGGTTTTGGACCAAAAATGGCCGCTAGGGGGTTTTGGGGGGGGGGGGGGGATTTCGGAATGTCTCCGCTTCCTAAAATATTTGTAGATACAATGTCTACAAACATGCCAAGTTTCAAAATTTTATCACAAAATTCAGTTTCTTCCCCCGTATGCGAGTCATCCTGTTTTTCATCCAAGTTTCTGTCGCCTCTTTGCCGAACACACACACATTGCAGATTTGTCAGCTAATTCATCCAACATAATTTTCAAAGTAAGACCCACATTTATAATATCAGCTTCATGGTGACAAAAAAAAAAAAAAAAAAAAAAAAAAAAAAATCGGCAGGCACTTTCTACAGGTTAGACAGCATAAATAATGATAGGTTTTTCATTGCTTTCTTCTTCGAGTTTTTTCTAAAGCACAAATTTCAGGGAGAATTTTAGTGACGGTTTTCGAAAGCGTTTATAATTTCTACGCATTTTCTCGATTGCACACAATGCAGAAATGCGAGGAAGGTGATTCAAATTTCAAATGATGCTTGTGAAAATATTCGTTTTATGAGCGGCAAAAGTTGGAAAGCGTTTGCATAGAAAATATTACGGGGATTGGAAATTTTGCTCCTAAATCGCGCGGGATTAACCCCACAAGATATCACGTTGGATCCCGTAGGATTCGAGATTGGAAACCCTATTTCTAACCAAGCCACATGGCCTTGTTAAATGCTTTTTTTTTGTGTGTGTGTGAAAATCACGGAAGTTAAGAATAAATGCGGGAGGCCTACGTATTGTTTATGACAGTTTTTTTCCCCTTACTTTTTTCTCCGACTTTATTGTGTACATTTTTCAACTTTGAAAGAATTTTTTCTGTTATTCAAAAAAAAAAAAGGAAAAGAAAAAAAAAAGTGATTTTTTTGATGAAAATTATAATTTTTAGGCCTTTGGATAAATTTTTTTATGTAATATGTGGGTAGGTAGAGGCAACTTTTTATCAACTTGATGAACTGAATTTCGAGGATACACCCTATTAAGCACATAATTGAGACTATATGCAACAATTTCGTACAAAAAAAAAAAAAAAAAAAACTGGTATCAATGTATTTAATTGAGTCTTGCACCAGTACATACGGAAGTCATGGTTTTCAGCGAGGTTTTTCCATTATTTTGGAAAACATTTGTACATCCCTAAAATTCCCATCTTCCGGAATTTACAAAGGGGATTTTCAAAACTCCCCAAAATGAGCAACTTCAGTTGAAGGTTAGAGCTTTATCATGTTGTCATTATTAATAACCCCCCCCCCCCCCCCCCAAAAAAAAGAAAGAAAAGGTTCATGGAAACTTTTGTGGAAGAATTAGACGGCGTTGACGTACGAGACTGCAAATCAAGATTGGGGAAAATACGTACGTGTTCTTAAGTCAAAAAAAAAAAAAAAAAAAAAAAAAAAATGTCGATTAGTATTTTTAAAATCTTACTATTTTTTTAAATTTTATTTACTTATTTATTTTTAAATATTTTATAAAATCTTTGCTTGCTCTTTTTTGTGTGCACGCAGATGCATTTGGGGTACAATTTTTTTGAAGCGTTAGTTTAAAAAAATCCCAATTGTTCACAGATCATTATATGCGTTGTGATGAGTTTTTAAAAAAGTGCTCTCCTTTACAACTTTTTCCCTACTAAAAAACATCAAGTTGCTGAAAGACATTTTTCCTTCGTAACCCAGTAGCGTAGAGAGACTGTTCTCCTACCTTAGGGCGGGACTGGGATTTGCAATAATATGGCTCGAGGCCAAGGGTTTTCAAATGTTCTTGTCACCCCTCACTTAGCCCTTGGTTTACGCTAATTGTTCATCCCTTTTCACTTAGAAAAGAAGCAAGAGGAACGAAGTTGCAGAACTTGGAAACTTCTGAAGTTAGTATAATTGCATCAGTTTGTCAGCAGTCATTCAGAATTCTCCTGTGACTTGAAATTTATTATTTTCTCTGTAGCCAGCTTTCCAGTAAAAAAAGTAAAGTAAGTGAGGGGTTGGGGTTTGAAAGAGTGCTTTCGAAAAATAAAATAAATACAAAACAAGCAAAATGTTTTCAAAGAAAGAAAGAAAAAAGGGAAGATAGAAAAAGTTTAAAGGAAGTTCATTAATAAAAAATAATATTGACAAATGACAATTTGAAAGGAGTGTAATTGAATGGGGAAAAGTGTGTCTGCCAGTCTGTACCCGCCCTCAATAATTTCTAAATGAGAGTCTTAACCGAATGAAGTTTATTGTGTAAAAGAATTTAAACAGGCAGTCATGAAAATATGTTTAATTGCTTTTCATATTGAGTCTATAAATGAAAATTTATTGGAGAAACGCCTAAAATTTGCTATCCGTTTTACTGCTGCATTCAGTCAAGCAATGAATACAATAAAAATTTGGCCCCCTTTTTTTTTTGTAAAGAACTTCGAACCATAACTTTTCCTGTTAGAAGAACCAGTTCAGTTTATTTTTATTTTATCAGCTTGAGAATGATTCCATAAAAGCAGTTCTCCATTTTATTTTGCCATAGTGAGGAATTTCAAAAATAGTTCTGAGTAGAAACCTTCAAAAATTAGTCGATTTTTACGTCGTGTTGAGTGTCACTGTAAATGGAACATAAGAGCCACTCTTTACCCCATGTGCTCACTTTCCCCCACCTGACCCTAATCAAAAGATGAAAGTTTCAAGTCTCCCACTATCGGAGAAACCTAAAACCACTTGGAAGAATTTTATTTGTTCTCCATTTGAGCAAAAATGGCTACGATTCAAATGTCGAATTTAAAATTGATTTTCTCTTACTTAAAATTCTGATTTCCCCCCCCCTCGTTAATTAAGGTCTTCCACCCATTTCGAACGTGGGTAGAAAATCTTCTAATGGGGTATTTTTTCCTCGCTTTCCATTTAAACCAAAATCAGTACAATACGATCGTTATTTTGAGTAGAAAGATTCGTTTTTGAATCCTAAAATTAAATTTTAAATAAAGTAACTATTCATCGAATTTTTTCCAAAATGGTCTATTCACCTTCCCAGCAAGCACTAACCAACACAAACTGAAACTTACAACGAAATCGGTCTGGTATTTTCCGAGTTTATCCCGGACATACATATTTTGGAGTTGGTGTTTTATTTATATAAAGGTTTCAATTCCATTTAATACTATTGCTCCTAGATGGCGCCAGCTATGTTCGTCCTTCTAAAATGAGCCATTGTGTGCAATCAGAATCATGGCGTTGTATTTATTTAAAGAGAACACGAGGATTTCTGTGTATGTTTTTGTGACAGGTAACTGATTTTATGACAGAAATGGCAAAAATTTGTAGTCCTGTGTAAATATGAGGAAGTTCCACCGCTGTGTCATCAGGTTTTCTGGTAGATCAATGAAGGTAATGTGCATTTCGTTTTGTCTTGCAATGTAAGGGTTATACTCGTAAATATTTTCTGAAGAACGTTTGCTTTTATGTTATTAGACTGCAAGAATATGGTTCCTTTCGGCAACTTATAAATAAGAAAATAGTGAACGCTTAAATTAAATTAAAACATAGAGTATGTATAGGTAAAAAGACTCTCAGGTAAGCATGCGTTCCGGCATCAGAGCAATAATTTGAACGCCGGTTCTGCTGCAACTTTCGTCAGAGCCAGCTGCCGGCTTTTTTTTAAAAGTAAAATGAAATCTTTTCCAAAAAAAAAAAAAAAAGTTTATCGATCAAGTTTCCTCTGTTTTTGTTCGGCAATGAATTTTTATTTTATGTTTTTACACATAAAATAAAATTTCAGTGTCATTTTTGTTTCATATTCTCAAAAATGATACTTGTAACAATTCCAAAATTAAGATTCCAGAAAAAAAAGTATATTTCTTCATCATATATGCACTAGATTTTTTTATTAAAAAAAATTCTATGAACTAAAATTTGTTTTAAAGATTGTAGTGAACTTTTTGACATAAAAAAAATAGAATTTGATTGATTTTTTTTTATATCAACGAGTATTCGTTCTTTTTTTTAAATAGTCAATCACAGTACCACGGTATCTATAGATCCCGATCATGACCACATGGTGCTCAAGGGGATGACATTTGGGGCGGGGGTGCTATTAAACTTCACCAGGGCTTTATTTATTACAAAGTAGTGTGGGAGCAGTGACGTACATAGCACCACCGCTGCACGGAGGGGGGGGGGGCTTAAGAGATATGAGGGCGCACTTTCTTTAAAAATAAGACCAAAAAAAATAAATAATAATAATAAAAATAATAAGACCTAAAAAAATAAGACGGGGAGGAGGCGAATCGAGGTCTATGTACGCTACTGTGTGGGAGCCCTATTAACACCCGAGATTATTTATGACCTGAATTCCGTCAAATGTATGAAAATTTTCAGAAAATCTAAGAATAGAGCAGAAACTGAGCTCCCGTGAGCTCCCATGCAGTCTAAGCATTGCACTTAACCCTTCTTTCATGTTTTACATTTCTGCTTAACTACAAAATTTGAACACTAAAATTTTCCCCATATAAAGTTTTTTCTTCTTTTATTTCGCACTTTCAGTTTTGCCTATAATAATAATATCGAACTGAAATACTGAAATTATTGTACTTCGTATTTTGAAAATATAAATTAATGCTAAATTCTGAACCAAGACCGTAAGTTGGTCCTGCTCTGAACACACAATTCCTTTATTGTGTCGGTAGTATTTTGCAAAATTTAAACAATAACATTGGGCTGTCATTGGTAGTCTGGGTTTTTACAACAAAGAAAGTTTTTACTCGACAGTTTACCTTCTAACTCAGAAAATGGGTAATCAACACTTGCAGATAGGACAAAATAAGTGAAAATAATGTGTAAACATTGTTGTAAATTGTTAGACTAGCTCGGTCCCCCCCCCCTCTCCCCCCCTCAAAAAAAGCAAAGCGTGGGGGAAAAAAGTTTTTAGCTTTTGAAGTACTCAAAAAAAAAAAAAAAAAAAAAAAAAAAAAACGCGTCCCCCCCCTTCCTTTTATTTTTGAGAGAGTGGGGAGGGGTCAATTTCAGATTGGGGATTGAAAGAGACGCGATATGGATTAAGGCGCCATAACTAATCAGCGGCAACCTTGCATTTTTTTTTTTTTGTATTTGTAAGCAATCAATGTTGTTTTAAAAAATTTATTTCTTGAAGGGAAGTATCGTTACATTCAATTACGATTCGAACTGTTGAAATTATATAAGTGAAGGAATTTAATTCGAAGATCATTAAAAAAATTGATTGCATTTTATAATTGGGGCAAACCTAACTTTGCATCATTGTTAAGGCTCCACAAATCCTAATTACAGCATTACGGCGCTGCCAGTTTAGGTTTGCCCCAACGATAGTAATAATAAGGATCAACCAATATTTTTAGTGTAAAACAAATAATTATGGGAGCGGCGTTTTCACACAGCTAATAAGTCATATGAGGCAGTGAGAAGCAAAGGGGTGTAAGTGGACATTGTCAAGTTTTGAGTGAAACGCGTATAAAAATAACTTCCTAGGTAGGCTTCCATTTTTTTTCTAAATCATGCTATACAGCAGCACCTACCAGGGCTACTAGTACTATCTCGTGCCCCAAAACAGAGAAGTTCACCTACCATTTGTACTGGTTATCTCCAATTTTTTATTTTTGCCACTTACACACATCCCTTTGCTTCTCCACTGCCTCATATATTATCAGTGTCACAAACGCTTTTCATTACATTGGTAAAAAAAAAAAAAAAAAAAAAAAAAAGCTTTTTATGTTCCATTTTGTTTCGAATCACACAAAAGCTAGTTGTTGTCTTGCGCCAGCTAGGGGCGTGCACGGGAGGGGGGGGGGAGAAGGGACGCCCGGGGGGACGCCTGAAGGGGCCCAATATTTTTAAAACTAGGGGTGAGATATAGGAGTAAGTAATATGGAGGGGGCCCAGAAAAGTCATTTGTGACGGGCACCAAAATATCTGTGCACGCCTCTGGTGCCAGCTAGGCTGGCAATTTGGGGTGCGCTGCTTCACTTTTCTGACATAAAAGCTGGGTGCCAGTCCTTAGTGAAGCCTAAATTTAGTCGGAGTTTTTTTTTCCGCGCAGGTAAAATAAAAAACCCGAACGAACAGATTTTAATGAAAGCATTTTTTATCAGGGCTGCGGAGTCGGAAGGAAAATGACCGACTCCGACCCCGACTCCAACTCCTGGATTTTTGAAACGCCCGACTCCGACTCCAACTCCGACTCCGACTCCAGATTAAAAAATATTTTTTTAATTGTATTTTTTCATTTCTCTCTCTCCCTTCAGGGGGAAGGGGGAAAACCTTTAAACAGAGATTGAAATATCATTTCTTTTTTAAGAAAATTTCGCATTTTGTTTTTTATTGTAAACCCAAGACGCATACAACGTTATAAATTCAATTCAAAAATCAAATTTTCCAATAGTTACGAGTTTAAATGTGAGATGACTTAAAAATCCCTTTAAAAAAATTGAAAAGGATTAGCTATAATTTGCCCCCCCCCCCCCTTTAATGTTTAACAAAAATATATTGATCAAATCTTGTGCTTTCAATTTTTGAAAGCTGTAACTTGAGAGAAAAAAAGCTTTTTTTCAAAGTTCAAGTTCTTGAGAGGGAGTGGTTTGGTCCGTGTGATACTCATCTGGTAGGTGACACCAAAAGTTAATTTCAGAGTTAAAGCAAGCAAACTGAGGGACGGCTACAGAAAGTTCAAGCTAGATGATTGCCATAATGGCAGTTATTTTCTCATTAGTAGCTTTTTATACATATTTTATTGCCTAACATTTCAATTGGTAGTCAGTTTTTAAAAAATGCAAGGAGAGTCAGTGAAAATGAAAGAAAAAAAGAAGTCGGGAGTCGGAGTCGGCATGTTTTATAACGACTCCGACTCTTTTACCCCAAAATCAGTCCGACTCCGACTCTTCGACTCCGACTCCGACTCCACAGCGCTGTTTTTTATGGCTTTTTATAAATTACTAACCCAGAAGACAGGCACAATATTTTATCGCGAGTGTCTTGTTGACTTAGCTTTTTCTTCGTACAGAAATTATAGTAATGAAGTTGTTTTTGCTCACTGCTTTTCCTCTATATTTGCTTTGACGAATGTTATTTTTTCCTTACATTTTATTTAAGTAAACGTGTTTCCAATGCTTGAACTGCTTCTCGTCTTCATTAAACAAAAATATAAGCAAATTAAAACTTCTTCCGGGCTGTTGATTGCATACTCCATCAATTCTCATAGGAATTGAAATCGTTTTGTGGTGACTAAATGAGTTCCTCTCTAATGTCTAGACAGACTTCTTCCGTTGCTTTTGAAAGCGGAGACATTTTATTCTTGTTATTATTCCTTGCAATATGAAAATTAAACTACTACTTTTTAGAAATTTATGCAAGAAAGCAGAGACGCCCTGAACTAGAATTTTTTGAAGGGGTAAGGAATATTCTGTTTACCAAATGAAATTTTGAGTTTTACTGAATCAGAGTCGTTAGTCATTGTCATTATTTTTTTTAAAAAAAAGGGGAGGGGGGGGGGGGCAATGATGCTATTCTGTCTCCAAAGTTTTGGAATCGGCAGTAAATTTTTTAGGAGATTACACAAACTTGCTACGATAGTCTCAAATTCATTAAATATATATATATATATATATATATATATATTACTCTCTTCAAAATAGTGCCGACTCTAGCAATTTTTACCCTGCGGCGCTCTTTGTACGACCTGTAACCCCCCCCCCCCCCCACCTATTTTTTGTCCGAGGCACCTTCTGTACATTCCGCATCGTTTCAAACGCTCGAAGTTAATTAAAATTGCATTTTGAACTACTTTCGCCCCTCTAGTCTTGAGTGCCATCGATAACACTTGTTTTAGAAAAATCATTTCAAAATTTTTCCTTCAATACGAAATGTGCAGAAATAATTGTCTGCAGCTTTCTCGTGCTTTGAATTCCCTTGATTCAATCAATTAATCTCAAAGGCTACGGAAAAAATTGCATTACGATTTTCAATCACAATTTTTTTATATTTCTTAAAATCGAAACACATTCAGAATGTATACAATATTTTCGGTACTTAAAAATAATTTTAGTGATATTGTTGTAATAGATATAGAGGTTTAAACTTCTTCCGTAGGCGTTGAGGTTGAAAATCTTAGAGTTAAAGTTGCTCTAAAGTAGCCAAATTATAAAAAAAAAAGGGGGAGGGGGCTTTTTTTTTCAGTACCAGTTTTTTATCAAGAACTTTTTTAAACGAAGTTTGTTAGAAGCAAATCCGCCTTTTAGTTAAATATGGGAGGAAAAAAAAAACCCCAAATATGTTCAGTGTTTTTTGAACTGCCCAAAAAATACTCTTGAAATAGTCAAGTCAAAAAATATTTTTTGTACATGTATACGTCATCGAGAGCTTGATTCAACGAAGTTTTTTTCAAAGCAAAAATCCGCTTTTTAGCTCAGGATTTATATTTGCCTTAAATTTCTGCGTAGATGCTAGTGTGAAGATTTTTTTTAGAATTCAAATGGAGCGAAAAGTGATTAAGATCAAGTAGTAAAATCTGAGAACTTTTCGAGATCTGTCCGAAAAATTTGTTAAAATCGGAATGTATCGGGAAAAGTTGTTGGGAAAGGGCAAGGGGTTGTACAAAAAAAAAAAAAAAGAAGAAGAAGAAGAAGAGAGTGAAGGTTCATATTAGTTTTTCGTTGTTACCCCCCTCCCCCCCGAAATTTTTGTTCCGTGTGTTACCGTTTATAAAGCTTGATATTTGAAACTGTGTATAATTACGATAAATTCTGTAAAGTGTATATGAGTTAAAAATCAATATTTTTTTTTAATGGAGAGATGCATTAACAAAGGTGCATTTAGAGATTTTTTGAAGTTTTTTTCTGGGTAAATATTTTTAAAACTTGATGGGATCGGGGTGTTACGTCGTGCGTTAATAGAACGTCATGTGTGTGTCCCTTTCTTAATATTACAACTGAAAAGTCACAAATACTGCACAAAAGCACTTATTTACTTGAAATTAACAGAAGGAAAACAATTTATTTTCACAAATGAAGCAGCTCATGGTTTGAGAAGAAAATTAGAAAAGCGTTCCATTTAAGTTATTTCCTTCCTTCCTTTGTTTCTTTTTTTACATTACTTTTGCTGGAAAGTTGGCTAAAAATGTCATTTAATAATCCGTTGACATTTTTCGTTGCGGCAGTTTTTACAGAATGAACTTAAAAATTCTATAAATACCAGAATCTTTTACAAGATTTCTATCAAGTGGCATTGTATTAGAATACAAAACAGTTGTGTCTCCGTAGATGCAAAAGTTATTTTTATTTCATTCTACACTTTCTTTCTATAAGCTTTTTGTTACTAGGTTTTGTTTTTATTGGCATGACTTTTACGACGCTCTTACATAACTTTACTTGTAGATCAGGTTTTAAAGGGCAACACACAGAGCAAACGAATTACAGCTCTAATTTCTCATGCGCGTTGTTCGCTTCAAGTGTTGCGGTCTTTTTTTTTCCTCTTCGTTGGATGTCAGCTAAATCACCCAGAGCTTGAATAAGAAAACAAATGAAATCAATTCCTGGTACAGTAAAACCTGTAAAGTTGACCACCTTTGTAAGTTGACCACCTGTCTATGTTGACCGCTTTTGTCAGGAACGGAATTATCCTATCTTATATAATGAGGGAAAACCTCTGTAACTTGACCACCTCTCTATCTTGACCACCTGTCTATCTTGACCACTGATGTACACCAAATTTGGTTTGGAGTATTGTAAAAAACCCTTTGTAAGTTGACCAATTGGTTTATTTTTTAAAACTTAATGTAGCAATTTTTTTTATTTTATATTATTATTTATTTTATAACTTTCCAAGAATATTTTCGATGCCAGACCAGCATTTTACCAACTAAATAAAACAACAGCATAACTAAACCTCCTTGTGAATTTAACAACGTAGGAAAACTATTAAGAACCCTTTTCTTCTCCAAACTTGTTTTTCTTTTCTTCTATTTGAGATTGCCTTTTGTACTCTGCTCAATGAAAACATGTGTCAGTAGAAAAGTACAAAGTAATTTTTTCCAGTTTCAATATTTTGTGGCAACACTGGAATTGTGCTAAAGAGTAAAGTTACTTGCATTGCAGTATTTCTGGTGCAAGGAATTAAGAGATAGGACATTTTCATTTTCAACTGCCTTTTTGAACTATGAAAGTCCATCTTGTTGTTCTTTGTGTTATAGTTTTACTTAAAATGCCTTTCAAAAAGAAAGTTAGTTGAACTTGAGATTTATAAAAAGTATGAAATATTAAAATTAATTGAAATGGGAGAAATCCAAAGAAAATTAGCTGACACATATGGAAATTACTAAAACTAGTGTCTAATAAATGCGCCAAACTTTAATAAGGAATTATTTTGTTGAACAATAGATCATCATGGTTATAAATGTATATGAGAAAAAAAAGGCGAAAAATTTGTTATTTTTGAATAACTATGAATTTTTAGGAACTATTAATATCAAACAAGTAACTTTTCATAGACAATAAGATGTAACATTTTTTTTTGATCAATTTACTGAAATTTTAAAATTACATGACACATTATGCATCATTCTGGGAAAATTATCTCTAAAAGTATTTGAATAACATTTTACATTTTTGTTTCAAAGTAATGTTAAACATTGAAAGTGAGTTGAACAGAAAGAGTAAGTGTCAACTAGTCAAAAAATGAAAACATGTTGCAAGAAATGACAAAAAAAAAAAAAAAACATTAACCCCTTTATAAGTTGACCGCCAAAGTACTGCACCCCAAGTGGTCAACTTACACAGGTTTCACTGTACATCTTAGTGGCTCCTTCCACTTGCTTGCTTAAAAATGACCGTCAAATATTGCCACCTAGGTGGCTCCGCCTCTGCTCGTTTCGCTCAACAACCTACGTATGCCGCTTTAAAGCGTCCACGGGTGGGACTAGGAATTGCGTTATGAACGAGAAAATATGATTTAAGAAATTCCTCTCAGTGTCCCCCCCCCCCCTGTTGCTTTAAAGCGTTTACGTTGTGCCCTTTTCGAACGTGCTTATTTTTAAAAACGAACTGGGGGGCTAGTAGTTTCTATAACCTATGACGTGAGTAGCAGTGCCTCAGTTAGAGAAAAAAAAATCGGGAAAGGGGGGGGGGGACGTACCAAAGAAATGGTGGTTGGAATTCGAAAACAAATTATATTACATTTGCTTTATTTTTTTAACCAAATAATGTGGGGTACGGTACCTCCCCCCCCCCTCTCACTATTGAAAAATCTAGACAAGGAATTCTGAATAATAACCAATAGCTGTTAAATGCACAAAAATGGTAGTTACTTTTGCACTTTTGGTAGTTTTTTACTTCCTTTTACAAAAAAGGAAGCATTGTATTCGCAAAAAATTTTTCACTTGAAATTCGGCCTTAATTTCCATTTTGCTCACCCGCGAATTGTTGTTGAGTTTTTTTTTTCAACCCGACCACACGCGGATAAGTGCCTACGAACGTATAAAAACCCGAAGTATCCATTTTGACATTCCCCGAGTTAATTACAACGACTTTTCTCGTGATGTCCGCATGTACGTATGTATGTGCGTAGGAGCGGATGTGCGTATGTATGTCGCATAACTCAAGAACGGTATGTTCTAGAAAGTTGAAATTTGGTACCTAGACTCCTAGTGGGGTCTAGTGGTGCACTTCCCCTTTTGTGTTCATTTCGGTGTTTCTAAAGGGGTCTTTTGCCCCTTTTTGGGGGGAAATCATTGTTAATTTCGATGTCATTCATTATTAATCTCAAGTGCAGTGTTGCCAGATTGGGGGAAATCTGGTGCTCTCTGGGGAAATTTTGGGGAAATGGGTATTGAGGGGAATTCTATGGGGGAAAATTTTTTTCTTGGGGAAATCCTGGGGGAAAAAAGATTTTTTTTTTGTATTTAAATTCGCGTCAAGAAGTAGTAGTTACATTGTTTGTATCAAACAGCGTTGGTTTAGCTTTGCTCAACTTTATGGAATTCGCATTATTGTTCTGCGTGAGTAACTAGTTGATAGGTGAAAAAGGTAAATATAAGTGCGATGAAGAATGTTCTTGGATAAATATATACAAAAATCACAGTTTAAGTGTGCATACAGAAGCATTAGTAAATGCGAGTAGAAAAAAAATATTTGGTTATTTCTTATCTTTCGGTCAGGCGCTTGTATTTATGACTTGTGGCACCCGCACGGCTTTGCCCGTAGTAGAAAATTAAAAGGTCTATTGATTCCCCTGTATATTTACAAATAATGCATAATGAATTTCTCGCCAATTGGCTTGCCCATGTTACGGTTCCACGTTATGATAACTTTGTAATTTACTCGTCCATCTTATGATAATTTTGCTCGGGAAAATGTTTTTAAAATTGGAATAAAAAAAAAATTGGATTTTCGAAAAATCGCTTCGAGGTGCACACCCCCATGCTACAAACTGATTCTGTGCCAAATTTCACGAAAATCGGCCGAACGGTCTGGGCGCTATGCGCCTCACAGAGATCATGACAGAGAGACTTTCAGTTTTTTTTTTAAAGTAAAGATAAAGAAAGATAAAGATAAAGAAGACAAAAAAAAAAAAAAAAAAGGAAAATGGGAAGAAAAAAAAAGTTGAGGAATTTTATAAGAAAATTTGGCTATTTGGGGAAAAAAATTTTTTTCAAGAGACAAAATATTAGAGGGAGTCGATTTATGTTATGAAAATATTAGTGGAAATTTTTTTTTTGAATTTGGGGAATTTTGATAGAAAACATCACTTTTTGGGGAAAAGTTGAAAGGGAATTGGGGAAATCTGGATTTGACCATCTGGCAACACTGCTCAAGTGGTGTTATAATTTGGCGGACACTTGGCGATATATCGCCAGTCTTTTGGTCGTCAAGTTTTTTCGCCAAGTAGGCAACAAATTTGGCGATTGATTTTTTTTTTTTAAATCTGGTTTCAATTTGGCTACTGGTGGTGATATTTAGAGAGTAAACTATTGAATCACATTAAAATTGCCAATAATGGGAAAATGACATTAAAATTGGAGTAAAAGGAAGTCATGTGATGCACACATCAGCTCGTTTTTTTAAGTATGCTCGCGCAAAAAATAAATAAAACCTATTCGATATTAGTAATATTAACAAGTTATCAAAAGATTGTGATAAGTTACAAAAATTACAAACGAAATTTCATTGAAGATATTTTTTTTTTCACTGGAAAACGTTTGCACGGAAAATTTTTGCGGGAATGGAAATACCTCAGGATTTTGCTCTTAATCCCGCGGGATTAATCCCGCCAAATATCGTGCGGGATCCCGCGAAATTCGGAATCGAGATTGCGGGATTGGAAACTGTAGTTGTTAACTCATCGTAACTGCAATGATTTTAATACTATATGTAAAGGAGTTAATCGTTTGAAAATTATGCTGAACATTAAATTTCACAACCACTTTAATTTTAATGAAATAATTTTTCTTCCTTTTCCTAAAGTAATCCTCAATGGATGTTACTATTATAACATTTTGTTATTATATTTATTTTTCATAGAACTGCGCAAAATAAGGGGGGAGAGAATGAAATTTCACTGATAAAATTTTATTTTTATTTTCTTTTATCTTTATCAATAATAAAGCTGAAAGTCTGTCTGGATCTCTGTCTGTCCGACCGTTCAGCCGATTTTCATGAAATTTGTCACAAAGTTAGTTTGTAGCATGGGGGTGTGCACCTCGAAGCGATTTTTCAAAAATTCGATTTTGTTCTTTTTCTATTCCAATTTTAAGAAAATTTTACCGAGCAAATTATCACAACGAGGAATAGTAAATTACGAAATTATCATAACGTGGAACCGTAATATGGGCGAGCCATTTAACATAGCAAATTGGCGAGAAATTCATCATCCATTATTTGTAAATATACAGGCGAACCAAATGACCTTTTAATTTTCTACTACGGGCAAAGCCGTGCGGTACCACTAGTTATATTATAAAAGTCCATTTGTTTGAAATTGAAATGAACTTCATTCAAAAAATTTGATTAGTTGTCATTTCGTTGTTTTCGTTTGTGTTTGAGGCACATGTGGAAACGAGAAATCGCTTCGAGAGCGAAATTCGAATATGTTGTGTGATGGAATGTGTGGGTCACTTCCCTGCGCTCTTGCGATCATCTGATTCCATTACATCACCACACCACCTCGTGATGATTAACTGGGAGGGAAGGAGAACGATTTTTTCAAGGTAAACCACTCTTGAGCAGAGGGGTTTTTACATCACAGCAAAATCTTAGAAAATTTGCTCCATATTTTTTTGAGGTAATGCAAGTTAAAAAAGAAGAAAAGAACACAAATTTGCTGTTTTTTTTTTTTTTTTGTACTTTTGTTGAAATAAATTATTTTTTCATAGTAGTGATAGGAAGGTTTCAAAAGAGGCAATAACTATGCTCCTTAATATTTTTAAGCCGTTGGTAATTTAATTTATATATTGTTCGCCGATAATTTCAAAGGTTCTCTTCCGTTGTAGTAGCTATTAATTACTTCCTTTTACAAAAAAGGAAGTATTGTATTCGCGAAAAAATTTTCACTCAAAAATCGCCCTTAATTTCCATTTTGCTCACCCCCAAATGAATGTTGAGTTTTTTTTTCGATTCGACCACATGCGGAAAAGTGCCTAAGAATGTATAGACACGCGAAATATCCATTTTGACCATCACCGAGGTAATTACAACGACTTTTCTCGTGACGTCTGTATGTATGTGCGTATGTGTGTATGTGCGTATGTGCGTATGTGCGTATGTATCTCGCATAACTCAAAAATGGTATGTCCTAGAAAGTTGAAATTTGGTACATAGACTCGTAGTGGGGTCTAGTTGTGCACCTCCCCTTTTGGTTGCTTTCGGATGTTCCTAAGGGGGTCTTTTGCACCTTTTTGGGGGGAAATCATTGTTAATATCAATGCAAACTTAAGTGGTGTTACAATTTGGCGGACACTTGGCGATATATCGTCAGTCTTTTGGTCGCCAAGTTTTGTCGCCAACTTGGCGGAAAATTTGGCGATTTTTTTTTTATCTGGTTTTAATTTGGCCATCGTTTTTAATATTTAGAGATTAAACTATTGAATCACATTAAAATTGCCAATAATGGGAAAATGACATTAAAATGGAGTAAAAGGAAGTCATGTGAGGCACACATCAGCTCGTTTTTATTGTTGTTCGAGAGCTGCAGATGTTTCTCTGCGGCTTTTAAATAAAAACGTCAACTGCACTTCCGCTTCTTTTTCAATCTTAATATTCTGAATTAGATCATTACAGCCAACGACATACACAAACAACCATTTCGGGGGGGGGGGGGTAGGTTAGAAATTCGTCCGGCAGTGAATGAAGTACCAAAAATGCAATTGTAGACGATCTCCCATGACTATTATAGAAGGGAGTTCGAGATCTCAATTTTTTGAAATTGTAATTGTAAAAAAGCAATTATAGACGATCTTTGGTGATGCTAGGGTCAGGGGGCCTTCGAGGACCCTCCCCGGGAAACTTTCCAAGTTGAAGATTTACAGTCGTACAAATGCAATCGCGACCTTAGAAACAGCAGGATGCATTTTTTTTTACTAATTGAAAATCGTTAAGAATTTTTTCTTCTTGTAAAATATATTTGTAGAAAGAAGTTATTGTTGATTACTTATCTTTTTTATGGCTCGAGGCCATTGAAGAATTATATACCTTCTCGCCATCTAACGGAACTTTTTATAACATGTAAAATGATTCTACTAAAACTAGTTCGAGTAGACTTAACGAAAGCTGACTTTATTTTTTCCTGTAATAAGTTCAGTTTTTAAAAATAAGTAAAATAAAACTTCATAGAAAAGAGTGTGTAGTTACTCAAAAAGCAATTCGAATAAAGTTGGAAAATATTAATTTGTTACTGTATTTCTAGATTAACATAAGACGCATTTTCCTTATTAAAAGAAATATTTCCGTACCAGAAAATAACCCGTCATGGTATGACGGGGGCAAATTGCTTTTTGACAAAGAGATTGTCCTTACTTTCCCTACCAGTGGCAGATCTAGAACTCGAGCGCGGGGGGGGGGGGGGGGGGGGGGCTAACCTCGGTCCAAGTGGGGAGTCACCGTTTTAGAAGGTCTTTTTCGTCGTTTTTGTGGATACTCTCAATCTCGGTTGGGGAGAGGGGACATCGCTCTTAGAGGAACATACGCCCTTGTTTAAACAGTATGAAATTTTCTCTACAAGGGGTCCTTCTCCCGCAAAATTTAGGACTTTAAATACGGTTTTTTACTTGAAATAAACTAATATAGTATACTAAAGAATATAAATAATTTCGTGAACATTTTAAAGGTCAGAAAACACTATATGCACCTCAGATGGATATAAAGCTACAAATTACGGCCCCATGGCCAGAGCTAAGACGGAGTTGCGAGCAAACACCGAAAATGTCAGTTACAGCATCCAGAGATTGCAGCTGCGTTCTAGCTTTATGCTCATAAGTCTGGAGTAACTGAAACCATGCTCAGGCAAAAACCTCTTATGAAGCTGAGTAGATTATCACACTGGTAGATAAAAATACATTCGCATAAACAGAAAGAGGTGCGGAAACATGGTATAGCTCCCTATCGAAAAAACGAAGATAAAAGCTGAGGTATAAACATTATACCCCAGCTATTGCTAGAGAAAGGTAGTAAAATGAGGCGGATGTGTGAAGGGAGTCAGGACTTTCCCATAGAAATTAGAAAAATTGATGTCAAAAGCGAAATTTTCGGAACGTTTTGGCGGAAAAGTTAGGTGAGATGAAGTTGAGGTTCCTTCTCTAGTATTTTCCCTTACTATAGTGAATTTCAAGCTTGCTTTAGCGATATAGGGAATTGAATGCTCTTTCCAGAAATTTGTACAAATAAAAGGTTAAAAATGCAATTTTATGCTATCTGTGATGGTCCAAGGCAGTCCCAGATCTACGTACCCGCAGACCCCACGATGCGGGGGGAGGGGGCGTCCTTAAGGGGCCCAACGACCTAAGAAATTGAATGAAGAAAATTGAAAAAAAACTATCATTAAGACTTATTAACATTGCAAATATACACTGCTGACCTGGGGAGGGGCCCTAGAGATTTTGTTGCTCTCCCTGAAAGTTTTCCCTTGTAGAACTCGGGGAAACAAGTTATCTTTGGGGACGCTAGGAGAGAAATTCTTTCGTGGTTTACTTTCAAAAATTTTCAAAATTGGAGTCTTTAAGAAGGAGTTTTACGCAACTTCCGACGAATTTACGTTACTAGGCGGCTCTCCTCCGGAAGTCTTTTGACATTGAACAGTCCAATTTAAACTGTAACTGGTGACGTTAAGGAAATTAAGAGGGTTTGGAGACCCTCTCTGGAAAAGTTTTCGTCAGTGAAGTCTGAAAGACACAATTTTAGTCGATGATTGGTTAAGTTTAGGAAATAAAAAATTTTGGAAGCTCTCTATGAAAATATTTTAACAATTAAGTCTTCTAAAGGCTGTCCTTGGTGGCGTTTCGTTTGGGAAATGGAAAAAGTTCACGGGCTGTCTCAGAAAATTTTTTGAACCTAAAGATCGAAAAAAAAAAAAACTCAACTGTACGCCTTCATCTCTTAATGTCACGAAAGTGATGTCAGGTCTTTATTCCGGAATGTTTTCAAAATTGAGGTCCTAAAGATGTGACTTAAGGTTTAGGTTAGTAAAATACCAGTTTATATACGTATATGATGGCGGCAAGCAAAGGAAAGCATTTCTCTATCAAATGTTTGCTTAAGAAGGGCGCAAGTACCATTTTAATGACTTGTATTGGAAGCTGTTGTATCACAATAGAGAATTATAACTTTCTCTTCGAGATTCCAATCTAAAACTGCGTTCCAAACAGCTTGTGCCTGTTCTTTTCCTGTATAATTATCCATCTTAGGCATAGCAATCAGTTGTGCCTTACATCCATATGAAATAACTGTATAGGTTAGCGATCTTCAGATTTTTGTGCACTCAAAGCTTTTGTTCTTTCCTCGTGCTCCTTCTGCTCGTCGTCTGTCCGAATTCTTTGAAATTGAAAAGATTTATTTATCGGAAATTTATCAATGTTACACCCAAGCAGGGTTGTCCTATTTTGTCTACCCCGGAATAAACCGCCGGGAAAAACCGTCCCGGATAAAATGTCATTTTGTCCACTTCGTCCGCTTCATCAGTAAACTGAAAGTTTTGAGTTAAAAATTTGTAGTTTGAAAACATTTAATTATATAGATTTTTCCTATTCAAGTAATATTTTAATTTAAAAATAGCATACATAAATCTCCATATAAACAATTGATGTTAAAATATTTTAAAGTGAAAATAAAAAAAAAAGTAAGATCAGTTGAAGTTTATGTAAGTGTGTTAATAAATCAAATGAGTGTTAGAATAAATTATAAGCATGTAATAGCATTTATAAAACAAGCACATCAGCTGTAAATTTTATGATGTTTATGTGTGATGTGGAGGTTCATTGCCCATAATAAGTGCATTTATAAAATTAAAAAGTAAAAATAAAAAGTTTTTTAAGGTTGAAGTTTCAAAACATTAAAAATCATATTAAAAGAAAGGAAAAACTACTTGATATTAATAAAAGAAATGTTGGTATGAAGGCAGGGGCGGCATTTCAGCATTTCATTTGGGGGGGTCGAGTTTCTTAAATATGTATTGCAACAGTGCGGTCCCAAACACACATTAGCTAAGAGGAAGTGGTCTGAAATCGGTTTAATATGAATAAAAATTAGTGTTTAGAAACAATTAAAGTTTTGATTCACTTTTTAATAAGTTATCATACAAAACATCTCGAAAGTTTTTATTCCTTTTGTAAAAGTTTTATCGCGTGATTTTTGGAATTCAGACGAGCAGGGAATCGTGTTACTAATCTATCAGTGCCCAGTGTCGTGCTGTTTTGCCAGTACAACTAAATATAAAAGTTTTTTTTTTTTTTTTTTTTTTTGCCCGTTGTGCTTCAGAAATAATTCTTTAACCTCCTGAGACATAAAAAAAAACTTTCTCTACTAGCTGAGCTGATTTTAATAGTTAAAAAATAATTGAAGTAATAAAGTTATGTATGAAAACATTTTTTATATCTTGCTCTTCAAAATCACCCAGGCAACTTCGAAAATTGTGAGGGGCTTAATTTTTCATCATTGAATAATCTAGTCTCGTCGGCGCTCTCAGCTTCAATGAGATGTCATCTGCCTCCAGCTCTGTTATTCACGATTCCAGACTGATGAGTCCATAACAAGGACGAAACTGCAATCTCTGGATGTGAAAACTATTCTGTCTGTATATCGCTTGTAATTTTTCTTTCTCATGCTAAAAATTTTACTCATATTTGAAACATTTTATTTTTTGTTTTCAAAATCCAATCCAGATAATATAGAGCCAACCATACAGAAAAATAATTATCATCAAATCTTTCATTAATTTCATTCGAAACTGAATCTATTACTTCATACAAATATTAAAAAATCAATGTTTGAGTTCACATCATGTGGATTTTTGTCACTTTTTTTTTTTTTTTTTGATTGCATTGTGGTTTGAATAGTCAGAAAATTAAGGGTAGCGGATTGGAGATGTTTTGATAGAGTGAACTTTTTTAAAAATTTTCCTCAATACAAAAAAATTGAACAAAAATTCAAACGAAGTCATCCATGCTAAAGGGCATGAGCTTTTCCACCATTGAAGGAATCGTTTTGCAATAATTCTTCCAGTCGTCAAATCACTGCTTTGAAGTTACGGAGATATGTTTTTATGGTTTTAACTCTTGAAGACCATCTTGTGTCACTCCGAGATTGCATAATTATAGAGCTCCATAAAAGGTATTTGTTGATATTTTTTTTTGAATTCAATAGCCACGTGTATTTTTAAGAAGTTTCTATGAAAGCATATGATGCATGAGCAGCTGAAACGTGTTTCTAGCAGAAGAAAGCGATGAACACTCATTAAATAAATATACACTTTAAAAATGAGTGTAAAAGTGAATGTAAAATATCAAGGAATTTTCTTGTGAAAACCGTGCAGCAACACCACTTTGCATGAGCCTCTCATATTGGACATACCATCGATGCATTGGGCACACAAGCATGAAATATTTAGCCTATATGAGGAAATGTCTTTTTTAGCCAAAATTAACCATGGTTATCTATCAGTTTTTTATGTTTTAAAAAGGCCGGAAAATACTTCATGAATTTCTAAGTAATCATCCAAGTAACAAAAAACTATTCTTCTAGTCTGGGAATGTGTGGAGTTTCATCAAATAGTTACTGAGAACCAGTGCGTTTTTTTAATGAACATTGATTACCGACTTACCTAAATTGAATTCACCCATTTTCTATCATTCTGCTCAAAAAATTTGGGGGTGCGACCGCCCCCTCTTGACCCCCCTATTTGCCGCCCCTGTATGAAGGGAAATCTGTTCTTGCAATACAAATACAAATGTGATGATCAGCAACAGGCTCTGACTAGTCAGACTCAGGCTGTTCCTAGTCAATTTATTAGTCCCCAATGAAGATTAATGGCCCTTTTAAAGCTATCTACCCTCTTGCCTATTATAGTCTCTTCCGGTACACTGTTCTGAGTACCCACAAACCTACTAAAGTAGTAATTTTTCTTAATTTGTATGACATTAACATATCCATAAAATATGCGAGTACATAAATATTTTACTATGGGGCGGCATCAATGAAAACTCGGGTGGGAGGGATCATTAATTCATTTTGAAAAATGCTGCGAAAGAAAGAATTACCTAAAAAAAAAAAAAAATATGATTTTTCATTTTTATGGCACTTTTGTTACTTGCACATTTTCTAGTCCATTTTACTTATTTGCTTTACTTCAGCGTTATGAAACTTGAAAACGTTTAATTTTCCTGCCGTTGGTATTCCGTTGAAATTGCATCTAATTACCATTTTCTATCAGTGAGAAAGTGATTAAACCTTGTATTCTGCTCTAAAATTCTTATTACGTAATTCGGATTGTCGCAAGTTGTAAAAAAAAAGTGGATTGCCTTGAAATTCATTTTTGCCCTCTTTCTGAGAAAAACTTTTAATCGTTACTTTGGAATGATACAATTCCTATATTTCTTACGTTGTTTGATAATGATCGTTGTTACTTGATTCTTTTTCTGTCTATTGTTGTGGATCGTGTTTTACTCCGAATTTAGGCTGTTCATACCGCTTTAAACTATTAAGGTTTTTAAGTGCTTTTTGGGACCGCTAGTCAGGGCCCGACTAACTAAACGTGAGGCCCAAGGCTCACAATAATTTGGAGGCCCCCTGAAGGCTATTATTTTTAAAATGTGTGTATTTTTCGTATATTTGTAATGGCTATGCATAATTCTTTAAGTAATTTGGGGCCCCTTAGGAAGAGGAGGCCCCAGGTCCAGGCCTAGTAGGCCTGTGCGGTAATCAGGCCCTGCCGCTAGTGTTTCGGATGTCTGAAATCTCGGTTAGTAGAAACTTTGTACAAAAACTTATCGGGATCTAAAAATTTTAAAATGCATTAATTAAAAATACAATAGAACATTTTAAAAAGCTGAACATATAAAAAGTATTGTTTTACAGTTAAAAAACTAAAATGGAAAATAACTTGTAGTAAGTTTTAAAAAGTCAATTGAATTTTTCTTAATGGGTCTAAAGGACCCTTAACCTTCAAAATTTTCGATTTTCTGGAAAAAATATATGTTATGCATAATTTAATTCTGAACAATTTGATGTCTTATTTATTACCATACGCAAAAAACTTTTCCACTTATCGTAAAACTGCATAAACTTTCCCCATAGAGTTATGTTAACAGCAGCTGTTTAAACCTCTTTTTCGCAGGTGCCGGTTTCTCGTTTTGCGTGCATGATATTTTAGAAAGTTTTTTATATATTTCCGTAAAACTTTTCATGCATGTTTGTCTGGTTTATTTTTATGATCTGAACTTATTTTTAAAAATGAAAGTTAATATTAAAAAATATCTATATTTTCGCCCAAAACTTTGATATTAACTTATAAAATTTCAAAAAAATAAATAAATAATTTAAAAAAATAATAATAAATTTAGGTTCAGATCATAAAAACAAACCAGACAAACATGCATTAAAAGTTTTATGGAAATATATCAAAAACTTTCTGAAATATCATGCACGCAAAACGCGAAACCGGCATCTGAGAAAAAGAGCTGCTGTTATATATATAACTAACAGCTGTTGTTAACATAAATCTCTATGGGGAAAGCTTACGCATTTGAACGATAACTTGAGAAGTTTTTTGCGTATTGTAATAAATAAGGTATCAAATTGTTCAGACTTAAATTATGCAGAGCATATAATTTTCCCAGAAAGTCGAAAATTTTGAAGGTTGAAGGTCCTTAGACCCCTTGGCAACACCAAGTTAAATATTGAAAGATGCACTAAAATAATAATAATAATAATTAAAACACACACACACACATGTACACAAACTTCCAGAAAAAATTAATTTCAAATTTAAAATTCATTTGTTGATTAAATTTACATTATTTAAAAAAAATAACTTCATTATCGCCTCGGTTAACAGAAACCTCGGTTAATCGAAGCTCAGTTAATCGAGGTTCTACTGTAGTTTCACCTAGCTTTATTTTATAGAAACCTTAACTACGTTTAATTGCATAGAAAATTAATAATTAATTGATATTTGAAACTTGTAATTATGGTTCTTTCCAAATTGCCTCCAAATTATTAGTAGCTCCTTCTTTTTCTTTTCCTTTTTAAAAAAAATATTTTTGTAATTAAAAAAAAAAAAATGTTTTTGTTGTTGATTTATTTTAAATTTCAGAGTGCATCAGTTTCAACCCAGCCAGATATCACATGATGAATTTGATAAAATTTCCTGACGAAGAGTTGATGTTGAATAACATTATAAAGCTCGCGTGCGTAATTTATTTTCTAATTTGAATTCGAATAAAATGTCCTTTAAAGGAAAGCGCATGCTTGTACTTATTTTCAACAGAACTATAAATTTTATAGCATTTTATTTTGCTCTGCGCAATTAAAAAAGTATTTTAGAGAAGCGTCATTCGTGTACGAACTACAGCATCAGCCTCATATAATCCCGAACTACTGTTTCAGTTGAGAGTACAAAAATATATAGTTTCGAAATAAGAAAGCAGATGGCGCCAGATGTCTCTTGTTTCTAAATTTAGATTTCGGTAAGAGAGGAATATCATGGCAGCTGAGAGAGAAGCAGAGAACACCAAGATCTGTGGAATAATGCCGATGTAGAGCGCAGAATGATGTTTAAAACCAAACAATGTCTTTTCTGATAAAAATGACACCCGCAAGAGTTATGAAGGTATGACCTGTTTTTTGAACCTTATAAATATTCATGCATTGATTTCATGCACTTGTTAGAAGTCTGAGCAAAATATTTGTCAGGAACAGTGCGATTACGTTCCAGGGTATGGTTTTTCTCATCGTGCTTAATTATGTCGATTTAACGGTAAGAACTAAGAGCTATATTGAATTTGAACAATGAAAACTTGTTTCCTTTCAAATGCATCCCTTTCAAAATCTAATGCACCAAATTAAATCAGCTCAAGAAACGGATTGCTTTGCTATGCATTCTCTTAGCTAGTTCGTAATCATAAACTGTTTCCCTAATTCGTTACGTTGTACTTTCTTTTGGTGGTAAATTAAAATTTATTAATTATTATTTCAAGCGTCTTCCTACTGTATTTTATAGCTCTTGATAATATTTGATATCAATGGCGTATCTAGAGTTTGAGTTTTAGGGAAAAGGGTTAATTTCCGAGAAATAAAAGGGGGAGGGGGGGGGGTACTATTAAAATTTAAATTGTATATACAAAATAAACTAAATGCTTGAAAAGGTTGTAAAAATAAAATTTATTTCGTAATTGTTTTTAGAACAAATTCATCTTACAAAGAAAAAGGTACGTTATCGTACCGCAGAAAAACGGAGGCTTTGTCTTACTTTTTGTTAAAAATAAGAATTTTAGGAAATTTTCTTATAGATTTTTGAAGAACCATTAATTGCGCTCATAGTTTTTATAAAATGAAAATGTTATTCTCTCCAGAATGGTTTAAATTTAATGTTAGTTACTAATTCTCAAGGACTACACTAAACATGTTAATGTTCCATTTTCCTCTATCCGCTTTGAATGTAGCTGGAATCCTGCAGGTATTTAAAAATATTTCGGACAAAGAGGAAAAAAAAAAAAACTGGGAAAAGGAAACAAATACTAATTCCTCCGATAAACTGATTAAAAACTAGGATATTTAAGAAAAATGAGTTGAAAGTCCGACAAACGTAAGTTTATATTTTACTGGTTACATTGATTTCCTTATTTATTACTTCGAACAAATAGTTTGTACCGGGGTGCAACGAGGGGCGTGGAAAGATTTTAGGGGTCAACTCCTCCCGAACCCTTGGGTTTAACACATATTGCAATCCAAACGGTGATTCTATTCATGCGAAGCCTACGACACACCCTCGTGTAGAATGTAAATGATGACTGTCCGAGTCATTCTATGTATTACTTTATAATTCATCGTTCCCCAACCGGTGGTTCGCGAACCCTGGCGAGAGAGTACAAAGGGGGTGTGCGAAAATAATATTGTAATGGCGAAAATTTAACATGTTTCTTTGAGATGAAGTCTCAAGTTCAAGCGTTTTTTGTTCACCATTTATTCATTTGTCTCCCGTACATTCGATTCTTTTTGGATACAAATGTTAGAACACTTGCTGACATTCTATTTTGTAAATTTAAAGAATGAAGTCTGTCATTACAAGGCACGGGCTTTTACCGTTTTCGTTGAGCATGGTAGAATTGAGTCTGTGCCGATAAAATTTATTTAGATGAAAGCATGTGAATGCTTCAGTTTTCTCCGTTTGATTGGAAAATTCGATTGAACTTGATTTAAAAATTATACGGAGCATATGAGAGCGTTTGAAACATCTTTACTTAATTTTCTATGCTCAGTTTCTTTACCATTTGAGTGCGACGAAGAGCTATCGCGCTTCGCCGAAAATGTGAGTCACACAATAAGCGCAATGGTATTGCTGTTTGTTGCTATAGTGAGGAACATCGTAAAAGGTCTCACGGAATTAAAAAATGAAAATCCCCCCTCCCCCCACACACACAAACAGTAAAACTTGCAGTAAACTTAGTGACAGGACAGGGTGCTTGTCACTTAGTACTAAGTGTACAAGGGGTTCGCTAAACTCATACAGATTTTGGAAGGGGTTCACAAGGCAAGAAAGGTTGGGAACCGCTGTCTTTATATCCTTACATTATATTTTGTCTTGTTCTGGGCTGGGGGAGGGAGTAGTTGTAACCAAAATTCTTTCTTGCTTGATCGTTCCTAGGGCTACGGGCTCTAATCGTACCGTCGTTTTTTTAAATTTATTTATTTATTTTTATTTTATTTAAAAGCGTTCGTGATAAAAAAATATTTTGTCCTGATTACCTGATTTGTTCTGATTTTTAGCTTTTTGTCCTGATATTCTTGCTTTATTGATTTTTTTAATCAATTTCAGGGCTTCCAACAGGCTTTCAGTTCGTCCTTAGGGAAAAATGGACCAAAGTTATTTAAAGAGGAGGACTTCAATCTTAACTTTTAATTTTGAAAAACTAGTGACGCACTGATTAATCAGCAGTAATCGGTAGTTGGCCGCTTTGTTGATTAATCAGCTGAAAAAATATTTTTGTTTTTCAATTACTTTTGCTTAGAACAAGTAACTGCTGAATTAATTTTAGGCAGCCCCGAAGACGGCTTGTTGCACTATATTTATTGCTGTCAAGTCAAAGATGTTGCTTGAGTTTTTTTTCATTCAAGGCGGTTAAATACTCCTGGTTATTTCTTAGGGGAGCGATATTCATTTTGGAGGCGTCCTCACTATTACGGTCCCCTATTAGGATGCACTATTAGGATCACTGTTACGGTCCTTACTGTTTTTTGTAAAAACAGTAAGGACCATAACAGTGATCAATTTCATAAAATGTTTTTGTAGAAGGAGGAGATGAAGTCAGGCAGGGATAGAAAAAATGTATTCTATTTTTAGCATTCAATTAGCTTGACGTTTTGAATTTGAAAAAATTTTTGAAACATTCAAATGTAATTTTTTTAAAAATTCTATCCGCTAAATTTTTATTAGCAATATAAAACGGGAAAATGCTCTATACATATTTCCGATTTTCAATGCAGGAACTACGCTTGTATGGGCGTTAAAAATGTCTGTGATTGTTGTTATGATTATTTAACAGAAATTGATCAATCTTAAAATGAATCTCTGCTTATTGATTCTGGTTGGTGAAATTGAATATCTATGCGTGGATTTGGGATCTTTTCTACGTGTGCATAAAAAATAAAATACATATAAATACAGTAAAAATGATTCTTGGCCTGTTGGTTATTTGAATCACTTTTTGTTGAAACGGCGTAGAACAACATTCGTACAATGTTGACTTAAGCCCTTTTAACGAAAAACGATTTATTTTACGAATTTCCAGTGGATCATTTCAGTTAATCACAAAAATTTGCAGTTGAATTGCCTGTTGGCGAGCGGTTATTTTCAGTTCTAGTCTAGCTACTAATGATGACCAAGTGTGCTCTGGAGGTGTGACAGTGCGATAAGAATCACACTGCCCCATTATCAATATAATGTGGCAGTGTGATTCTTATCGCACTGTCACATTATATAATGTGACAGTGCGATAAGAATCACACTGGCACAGGAGGAAAAACTAATTTGCGTTTTTCTCAAAAACGGTTACATAACTTGAACCGCTATAGAATCCCCCCTCCCATCCCATTACGCTAAATTTCTAGGAAAAGTATGTGCATTCTAATTTAGTGCACCATTATCAGTTTCTGTTTAGAAGTTCTACAATAGAAGAAAAGTGCCTAGCTATCCAATGCTTGTTAGTTTCAATTTTTTCCTTGCCATACTTTAGATGCACGGTAATGACAAGAATTTATTACCAGCAGGGGGGGGGGGGGGATTCAGGGAAATAAATCTAGTTTTCTGCTTATTCTCTAGACCTTTTGCTATGCCGCTCAATTATTATATTTTTTTAGGCGGCAGTATAAAACACGAGGTTTACCATTGTAAATCATATAATATGGAAGCACTTAGGAATGAGATTCAAGATGTCCATGCAATTATGGAACCGTTTTCTTCAGACTACAATTAAATGCCAAGTTTTCTAATTTCAAGAAATAAATCTTACATTGTTTAATAGGGAATATGATGCTTTTCACTAAAAGAAATATACTTAAATTTATATCACTTTCAATATAATAATTGTAATCGCTCCCGAAAAAAATAATATGATGAGGAAAATGTTTTGTTTGAGATTTGACTTTAGAAACTATAAGTTTTGTGGTGACTCTAGAAATTGATGTTCCCAACAATTAAAAAAAAAAAAAAAAAGTTTATTTTTTTGATCAATAACTTCTCTTTAATATTAAGAATATATTGTTTCAATACGATGAAAAAAATATGATTTATATCAATTATTTTTATTCGATATTCTTATGTAATTAAAAACTGAGCGTATGTATCTATGTATGTATGTATCTATGTCCAAGTTACTTCTCCCGAACGACAGTGAACTGACCATCAAACCAGGTATCGATGGATTCTTAATCTTCCCGTCTTTGGCTATTTAACATAATCCTATGATAATAATTAGCGGAGATATGAATTAAAAACTATTAATTATGACACTTAAATTTCGACATTAAATCCGTATTCTTCGAAGGCTTTCCTCCATTCAAACTATTATTCAGTACTTCATCTCAACTTTCTGTAACAATGCTTTTATTAAAATTTCTAGCGGGTGAAGGAAGTCATTGAGAAGATTTGTCGCCAACCTGACGACAAATTTGGCGATTTTTTTTAAAAAATCTGGTTTTAATTTGGCCATTGTTGGTGATATGTAGAGAGTAAACTATTGAATCACATTAAAATTGCCAGTAATGGGGAAATGACATTAAATTGGAATAAAAGGAAGTCATGTGATGTACACATCAGCTCGTTATTTATATATTGAGATGCTCGTACACTTGGTTTCTCTATACCTCTAAGTACCTAATCTGTCGGGTGGGTCTACGAATGGGAGACTTATTTCAAATGTAATTCGTATTCGCCTGCTGTGACTTGACTATATGTATTTCTGTGTGCAATTAGCAACTGCCATAACTTTTAGCTTAACTTGAAACTAATGGACAGAAGTTAAATTTTGTATCAGAATGTCTGGATTCCCGCCCCCCCCCCCCAAAAAAAAATAAATTCTCGCCCTTGAAAACTGTTCTAGGAGTTTCCCTCCGTAATTTTGTAGAGGAATAGTACCATAATGGAAATTCTTCCAAAGAAAGGAATTCCTGATGATCTGGAATAGTGACCTGGAGATATTGTTGTTCTTCTGTTATACACAGAGATATTTTTAACGCCTCTGCAAGCACATTTCATGCATTGAGAATAGGAAGCATGGCTTAAAAAATTCGGCAAACGTGTTTTCAATTTATGTACTTTGAATAAAAAGTTAACATCGTGGAAATCGGGAGGAGGAGAAGGGGGGGGGGGGGTAAAAAGGAAATTGGAATGTTCAAAGTATTACTATTGAATGTCTTGTTATTATTAAATACAAAACGTCAAACATTCTGAGTGTTCAAAACCAAAATAGTACTACGAGCTTTCCCAATTAGTCCCTTTTTTCCAAAAAGTACTTAAGTTCTCAAGGCACGTCTCCATTTGGCCTGTCTATCGTTTAGTGGTGTCAGGTGGTCAATTGCACCCCCCCCCCCCCCCCCCGGACTTTAAAAAGAAAAAGTATTCACATATAAGTGGCCGCGGTTTTTATTATTTTTTTCCCCTCGGAAAAAATTGCAATTGAGTGTCATTCTTTTGCGCTCCCCCCCCCCCCCTCCGCCCAGAAAAAAATCGAAATGCACATGGCCCTTATTCGTTGCTTTCATGTGTAATCTTCAAATCTTTTTTTTTTTT
Source organism: Uloborus diversus (assembly GCF_026930045.1). Lineage (NCBI taxonomy): Eukaryota > Metazoa > Arthropoda > Arachnida > Araneae > Uloboridae > Uloborus > Uloborus diversus. Next base: position 63,077,268 of record NC_072732.1, on the reverse strand, counting down.
TTTTTTTTTAAATAGATACAAGTCTTTTTAATAAATTTCTTGCGAGAAGTATCCTTTTTAAAATCGCTTCGTTTCTAACACACTGGTTTCGTATACATTTGTCCTTCCTCTAGCCTTGAGTTAAAAGCTTTTTACTCAAGGCGAATATAAAACAGCGAAACTAGTGCCAATTTTCACGCTTCCAATTTGTTAAATTGCTCTATTCCTCAGAAATCGCTTGAACAGATATCCTGGAATTTTGTTATTGATTTTCCACGACTGTATTCTCATAGCGTATGGTGTGAGAGTATTTCAGCAGTTTGCATGGAAATTTCATCATAATTAATATGCCATTGAAAAATTCCAAAAAAATTTGGGAAATTACCAGACCGATTGCGTCACAAAAATTAACTTTGCTTTTTACTAATGTAAGTACTTGGAGGGAATTCGTGTTATATTTAGGTATAGTAGTTGTGAAGACACATCAGTAACAAATTCTTCCATGTTGAATTTTAGCTGAAATATCTGAAGTTTTTTTTTTTCAAACTTGCATCATTATACTCGTGTGTGTTGACCTCCTAAAGATTGTAAAGACTTCCCCCCTCAAAGCAAGAGCCACTCCCCCCAAATAAGAAAATACCCCTCAAAACAAACCCCCATAAAAAATTCAATGGTGCAGTCTGCGAACCTTCCCACACGTGGGCACTCCTGCTTGTATTGGCCAAAACAACCAATAAAATACTAAATAAAACTAAGGTTGCAAATCAGAATTACGTTGTCCGATGAATTCAGTAAAAGAACTGTATGAACCGTAGAGTACGGATAGAAAACAGAAAATTGAATAGAAATACAGTAAAATATAGCGACACAAAGAAATATCCGGTTCAGCGAAGTATTTTGTCTCGTTTTAATTTCCATTTCTTTGCTTGAGTTCCATTACAATAAACAAAATTTGCTGTCCCCTGACGTTCGTTATAACGGGATTCAACTGTGTAGGAAACAGGGCGCACCGAGCGAACGGAGTATGAGGGTCAACAACTCTGAACCCTGTTTTAAGCCATGTTGCCAATCCTATTATGATATTTCGTATGTACTTATTAAAGATATGTACATATATGTACATATTAAAGACTTATGACTCCCTAAAGAAGGTAAAATCAAACTGCACTAGTGGTGTGTAAGCCCATGTCCTGGAAATGTTTTGCATCTAAATTATTGAGACCAGAGCCGATCCTAGTAGGTGTGCAGAGTGTGCGCCGCTCAAGGGCGGCCAAAGCAAGGGGCGGCCGCAGGCCGCATCATATAGTTCTTATAATTGTGAGAAATTCTTGAAGAATTTTGCATAAGATAACTTATAATAAGCAGAATAAATATGCTGATTTTTAAATGTTCAATTGTCAAAGTATGTGTCGATTTCCCGACAGCATAGCATACATAGTTTAAGAAAAATAGAATGTTAGGGAACATTGTGTTGGTCCATTATTATCTACTCTTAACACACATGCTTCATTTGGTTGCAAAGTTTGTGACAGAACCGGTAATCAGGCATGGATACAGGGGAGGGGAAAGGCCCCCTTCTAAAGCATGAAATGGTGCCGTCTAAAAGGAGCACCGAGGGCGGCCACTAATGTTTACCCCCCAAGCTTTTATAGACCTAAACAATGAAGACATATTTTATTTATTAAAAAAAAGCATTATTGATTAGATACTCTCGCAAGCATTTCAAACAACAAACTATGTAACAAACTCTGTGTTTAACAATCGTGGATGCGTGGAGAGAAAGTGGAAAATTGCGACTCCCTTGAGAGTAACATATATGAATGACGAACTAAAATGTTGTACTTTTCCCCCTTTTCGACAATTTTTCTAATTAAAATCTTGAATGAACTGCCCGGTTTCAGATCAGGTAGGAGGACAGGACCCTTGCCCCGGGAAGCAAATTTAAATGTAGCTCCAAAACGAAGATCTAAAAGGATGCCATGACCTCCTTGACGAAACTAAAGAAGGCTTAAAATTGCGTTTCTAGGACTTTACTTTTGGAAAATTTCGCTGGTTGAACCATCGATCTTAAGGACCCAATTAAGTCTCTGATTAACCTCTTCCAGCTTAACTTAATCCAAACATAGCCTAAAAATGCTGGCTCCAAAATCCAAAACGTGTTTTCAGACGACAGCCCTTTCTATCATCAAACGTCATATAAAATTGCTTCGGCATTTTTCGAAATTTTTGCAGTGGAGGACCCCGAAATCCATTCGCAAACATTACTACCAAAGACAGTCTCAATTATCGTCTTTAGAGAAGCCCCTAATTCCACCCCCTCTCACTTAACGTATTGAAAAACAAACTAAAATTGCGTTTTTTAAACATCATTTTCAAGAACTTTTTGGGAAAGACCCCGGATCCCCCTTTTCTCCAACGCAATCACTATACCTGAAAATTTCGTTTTTAGACGGTTCCGTGGAGCCACAGCTTCCTGCCTAAACTAGCCTCAAATTGACTTCAGTTTCAAAAACACAGTTCGTGAGGGCACACTGAACCCCCGCCCGCTCTTAGTCCCATCGTTATCAAACAATGCTTAAAATAACGATTTTGGGACATATTTCTAAAGAATTCCGGAGGAGAACTGCCAGGCTTATGTAACTTTTTACGGCGCTAGGGCATATCCATCAATCGTCGAGGTGAGGTGGACAAAAGTCTATATAGTTATATTTTTCATGTATTAATGTTGAAAAATATCCGAAAGATCTGTAGAAACTTCCCAGTTTTGTTAACGTCACCAAAGATAATATAAAATGGCGATTTTAGAAATATCCGCTTAAGAGCTCCAAAATCCTTCCTTCCCCAAAATAGCCTATAATGGATTTCAGTTCCGAAAAATATTTGGTTCGGAATATTTTCACGTTTCCCCTATTGTTTTCAAATCTAGTCAAAAACGGGTTTTTGAAAAAATAGTGCTGAGAAATTACCGAAGGATAGCCGCGAGACCTCTACCGTCACCAAAGACGGCCTAAATTTGCGTTTTAAACTTATATATTTCGAAATCTTTCGATGGGAGACGATTAAATCTCCTTCCCTCTTGCAACGTCAACAAAGGTTGTACCCAAAATTGCGGGTTTAAAATTTCAGTTTCGGAGATTTTTCGGGAAGAACGTCGATCCTTCCTAAAGCTACGGTCTTAAAAAATAGCTTCAAATTGATTTCAATTTTGAAAGAATTTTAGGAAAGAATTGCGACATTACTTTCACCTAAAGTCTCGAAAAAGTTCCTAAAATTGCGATATTTGACGTCAATTTCAAAAATTTCTCCATGCACCTTGATTATACTTGACTCTTTTGTCCTTGCAATCAAACACAACTAAAGATTAACTAAAAATATTTTTCATACGCCAATTTCGATAATTTTCTTGGAGCAATCCTCCTCCCCTTAACCCCTGACACCTCCCCCCACGCTTCCCCTTCCTCCGTTCCTTCCCTGATGTCACCGAAGAAAGACTATAAAATGCGTTTTTACGACTAGTAAATTTTGGTATCTATTACTTTCTTCAAAAATATAACTTGTACCTAAGGAGTTTCTTACTATAAAAAATTTCTCCCTTTTTATAAGATCATTCTTCTGTCCCCCCCCCCCTTTTTTTTTAAATTCGAACTTGGCATAGAAATTCAAAGAAAGATTTATATAGACGTTAAAGATTAGTCAAAATATGCAAATTACTCTTGAGGGGCGGCACAATAGGTCTTTGCACACGGGCGGCCGACACCCTAGGATCGGCCCTGATTGAGACATCCTGTAAACTTGGCAGACAGTCCTAAACCATTGAAACATCCTGTAAACTTGGCCGACAGTCCTAAACCATTGAGACGTCCTGTAAACTTGGCAGACAGTCCTAATAATTTCGTCGTCCAAACATTTCAGCTCGTCGAACTTTTCTGTGCTTTTCTACCATTATGATGGAATAGTTTCGTGATCAAGCTGCTAGGTGAAATGAAGCGATGTTGTCAATCTTAGTATGGTATTTTGTATGCACTTGTAAAGTCTTATGATTCCCCAAAGAAGGTAAAATCAGAATGCATCACTAGTGGTATGGAAGCCCAATGTCCTGAAAATATTTTGCATCTAAACTATTGAGACATCCTGTAAACTTGGCAGACAGTCCTAAACTATTGAGACATCCTGTAAAGTTGGCAGACAGTCCTAAACTATTGAGACATCCTGTAAACTTGGTAGACAGTCCTAAACTAATGAGACACCCTGTAAACTTGGAAGACAGTCCTAATAATTTCATCGTCTCAACATTTCCTCTCGTCGAAACGTTTCTCCTATCATGATGGAATAGTTTCGTGATCAAGCTGCTAGGTGAAACTGTCACGACCTTTTAATTCCGAAAGCAGTAGTTTTTAATACTGCGTGACATATTTTTTTTCCTCAACGGGAAAAGGTGGCTTCTTTTACTTTCTGTTTCTTACCCACTCTCTCCCTTTTTCTCTCGCTCGGTCGCTGATGTCATGTCGATGTCAGATTGAAGGAGGTCGTTCTTGGAAAGGTCAAGGGCGCAGTAAATGACCAAGAGGAGGTGAAATTCGTTCTAATGATTTTTCTGAGTATTTTGCCTCAAGGCCCTCGAATCCTTTGAGACATTGGAAGGATGGTGACTGGAGTTGGGAATTAATAATACGTTTACTCACGTGTTGAATGTTTAAATACAATATTTAATGCTTTAGAAAGGGGTTGAATTATAATTGAATCGCAAATGTCCGAGCTCTGCTAATCTCGCGGTTTTTTGTTCGCAACCGAGGATTTTTAGAAGACAGAAAATATTCGTATTTCTTCATGGGGAAAAAACAAAAAGTTCTTCCAAAACTAAATAAGCCTACTTTTTCGTAAACTATTTTTGATCATTGCTTGATTATTAAAAATATCTTTTTGACACTTAAATCGATACCCGCAAGCTCAGTATGTCTCTTTTATGCAAAAAGAAAGCTTTTTCTGATCACAAAAATGATATCAAAATTATTCTCTCAAACTGTTTGTTGTTATATTTCAGAAAATTACAACCAATATCTAACTTTTTGTTTGATATATTTTATAGAATAGCCTTTTTCCCACACATTTAACTGTGAACTAACTTGCACAAAATTTTTCCTCCATATAAAATTTCAAATCTAGGTAAAAATAAGTCAATAAAAAACAAACAGAAGCAAAAAGGGAAGAAGTTATGCACTGTTCTACAAAGGCAGCTAATTTACAGGTTTTACGTGCAATTTTATTTAATTACCACTTTTAATTTCATTTATCAGTGTGACCGAGGTTGAAATGAAAGTTTGATTTTAAAGCAATTAATAATCGGTTTCGTTTTTGTTAAAGGCAAAAACAGAGCTATCTTCAAGTTTCAAGCCTTCTACAAGGCTTTGATGAAAACTGAAAGTACATTTTCAGCTTAAAACATCATTTCCTGTTGAAATAAATCAAATAAAACTTGAAAAAGTGAAGTGTTCACTTTTTCAAAATGATGTCATATGAGCCGAAGTAGGTTTTTAAGCAACAGGCTCTTCCCTTGCAACTACTTGCAACAGACTTAATTCCTGCTCAACTTAATTCAAGAAGGTCTTTTTCCCCTTAGGTCTTTCGTGAGCTCATCTTTAATAACAATTGCAGAATCATTATTCGTTCATCGTTTCCTTAATAATGAATAAACAGGTAGAAAGGAAAGGAGGCAGTTGCAAGCTTGATTCACTGTCTGACTACCTTGAGTTTTTTCGGTGTATGAGGGTGTTTTTTTTTTTTTTAGCGTCATGAATATTTTTGTTTTCCTCATTTCGTGTGTGTTTGTATGTGCGTTCTAGATAAAGTAGTTCTGGGAAAGAAGTTTCTCTGTGTAAGAATGTGGGAGTTGTATTAAGCTGTGTGTGCGAAATGTTTGCTTTTGAAATGCGATGGAAATTATTGGATTTCTTGTCACGTTTTGTTGAAGTATATTCAGGATTGAAGAGGAAGTCCAATATGTTGAGCCCAAGCAAAAGTAAAACTGTTTTCAAGGTATATGATATTTTTTTCTAAAATTCTCAGTGCGGGACTATAGTCGTAACGTGAGATTCAAAATTTTTTAAATAACAGTTAAAATAAAGAAATATTATGGCACATTCATTTTTGAACCAAACAAGACACTAGATCACCCTCGCCATAAAAAAAAAGTAGCATTCAAAAAAAAAAAAAAAAAAGAACCCCTCTGTGCTGTAAAATCAGGTTTAACTAGAATTGGCATAATTAAAATTTCCCTTTTTTTTGAAGAAAAATTTGCCTTGTAAAATATCACCAGCAGCATTAACTAATAGGTGTAGAATTAAGTTACTAATGTCAGTTTTCAATGTTTTTCGAATTATAAAAACGTTTTTTTTTTTTTTTTGAATTGACGATTTATCTTAGGAAGGCAATAATTGAGCACTTGCTCTCTAGGTTCAGAAAGATTAGTTTATTTGATACAAAACGATTGCTACCAAATGTATTCCCATTTAAAGGAAATGAAAATCATTAACAAAAATACAATAGTAAGTTTTTCTTCCCTTTTTTTTGAAGATATACATAGTTTTATTGAGACAAAGATGTGGATAAAATAGGGGAGAGTTTTCATTCTGTAAATCATTGTTAATTTCCTTTTAAAGCGAAGAAGTGATGGTTTCAACTCTCAACTGGTACTAGAGTTCTCTTAAATGTATTTTACTTTTTTGTCTCTAACCCTTCAGACAAATTATATTCATTTTTAACAAAATTTTAACGTTTAGAAATTAATAGCAATAAGAAATGAATAAATATCTTTGTGCAGAAAAGTAAAATTAAAAGCAACTTAGTTTTATTGCACAAAATTTGCAGATTAATGCAGACGCGTGTTTTGGCATTGCAAGGAATGCCTTTTTCAATGCAAAAGAAGTGAGTTTATGGATGAAAAGGCATCTTCTGCATAAGTTTTGTGCAATAAAACGTTTTTTTTTCTTTTTTCTTTTTTTTTTTTTTCAATTTTAATAGTGAAGTTTCTTGTTCATCAAAAATAAAAACCTTAACGAAATCCAAACACTTCTACGGACAATTCGTTGTATTATTTGATAAAAAGCGAAATGTTTGGAAAGAATTTCAGTGAAGTAGATTAACCCCGAAAAGAAGAAAAAAAAAGTTTATTACACGATATTGAATGTTTAATTATTTATGAGAACCTTTCACTTCTACCGCAATGTTTCATCACAGGTTGGCATCTCACGTTGATATCTTATTAAACGTAAAAGTTATGTTAACTTGCAAAGTTTATTCGAATTAGTAAAAAAAGAAAATAAAGAAGAAGAATTAGTGGGGATGGATGTTAATTTAATGAAAGTCATCATCAAAAAATTTCGCGCCAGATTATTTTTAACGCATAATACAGATTTTCTAAGGTAACGCAATTGATAATCTAGCAGTGAAGAGTGTTTTCTATAGGCTTAATGCCAGTATTTAATTTCTAGATTGCACCTCCTTCCTGTTTGTCATTGTATTTTATCTTACACCTTTGCACTTATTTCTTATCGTTCGATATCAGTAATGTCCCTTTTAGCTTTCAGTTTTTCTTAATAGTTTCTCCAGCTTCGTCTTTATTACAGGGATTAGCTGTTATCACTCAGAAACAAGTAAGCTAAATTCTATTTTTACGTACTTACAGGATATAAAACATTCTACCTACATTTTGAAAAGTGCGGTGACATTACATTTTCCTCTCATTCTCAGGGTAAAAGAAAAAAAAAATGTGATGGCTACGCGAGTTTTGTCGCCATTTATGTATCTTTAGTCGAAACGTGGGAAGCCTAACGTTTTTCTCTATTCGTTTTCTAATAAGGTGTATTTGTTTTACTGATTCCTCTTCTATAGTTTCCCTCCTAGTTATTTTAAGTTCTAACAACTTCACGGAAAATTTGTGTTAAAATACACAAGGTACAACGTTTAAGTACATATGCTAAATGCATTGTTTTCTTCATTGATAAATTCCTGGACATGAAGGAGTTTTTGGAGCATAGATTCTCTACCGGTGGTACGTATACCTTGGGATACCTGAAAATCTGTAAGGGGTATGCTGTTAACTACTGAAAAGTGTATAGTGTTATAGTGATAATGCTAGAATTTAACTACGACAAAAGTTTATATACAGTCCGACCTCGATATGAGGTCACCCCTCGGGATTTCCCGAAACTGACCTTAGCGCGAAGTAACCTTACAACCGACTCATACGATAAGCATGTATAATGTATACAGTGGGTTACGGAGGGAGGGGGGTCCGCCCCGGGTGACACCCGTCTGGGGGGAGGGTACCCAAAGTGGAATTGCAAGTTTTTGAAAAATATGAAGCTAAAATGCATTTTTAAGACAACAACTTTGAACATTTTTCCTGGGGAAAACCCCCGGACCCCCCCTACTTTTATTTGTATTTTGTATATTAGCCCACTTGAAATTTCGTAAAACACAAAGGTAGTTGTGTCCGAAACTTTCATGTTTACATTTTTTTTTCCCCTTTTGTGTTTGTAAGGGATGACACCCCAAATCACTGCCCCGGGTGTCACACATGCTAGGTACGCCACTGATGTATATAAATAGTATTATTCTCTGTAAAATTGATAAGTTCAAAACTATCAGTTTATTATAACTTTTAATTAAGTTGAACCAATTAAAATTAATGAATCAATAAATATTTTTAAAAGTTTTAATTCAAAATGAAGTTGTATATAAAGTATTCTTAAAAAAAGTACAGATGTGCAACTTGCCTTTCTCAAAGTAATCCAGAGTACAGGACTGCTACGATTTTTCTAATTTTAGGTACAATGTTTTCTAAGTTTTACATTTTCTGAAAAGAAGAAAAATAAAAGATAAAAAATGAACTCTCTCACATCATTGAAAAAAATGTCTTATGATATTTATGTTCTGAGGAAGTGTTGGTGTTTGTGTCAACACTTCAGTGTCACTGTTGTTATAGCCACTTTCTACTACATTCTCTGCACTTAATAAATACTACTTGAGAGAAAAAATAAATTTTCACCAATAAAAGATAGTGCACCACGGAAAGTTCTTGGAATTGACACTGTGAGACATAGAAATCACCCAAAGAAAGTCGGACAAAAGTGACCTTATTAGCAATTGCGGTTTTCAAGACCTGACCATATATCCGATAGTTTATTACATACAATTCCTATTTAATGAATCGGGACAAAAGAAAAATGGCCTTTTCTATGGAGCGACCTTATATCGAGATTTGACTGTATTATCGTGTCATCTTACATAGAAGCGAAAGTATTGTTGGTGAGCGTCTGGGACTAATATTGAAAAAAGAACACAAAGCACTAGTTGACATTGGTGTTAAGCATTTTCTGTGGTTAACGTCAGTTTACTTCGGCGAAAACGGAACTTGAGTTTAAATTACAGGAGGAGCAAGTATATAGACACAAGTTTAATATAATGAATGACTTATCGTACTGTCTGACCACGGATTGTATGGAAAGACAAACGTCCATTTTACAGCCGGAAGTGGACAAATCTATTTTTTTTTTAGCAATGCCAGCTTTTACAGAAGCAGAGTCTCATTCAAATGAGCGGAATACCGGCATCAAGTTTTTACTTTTCCCCCTCATTCAGATAGATTCGTCTTGTCTGGACGTTTGAAAATTCCATACAATCCGTGGTTGGACAGTATATTTGACCGAGCCGTAGTCAAATATTGATGAACTTGGTAAACAATCCAATAGTTAACTATTTCTTGACATTTTTGAAAATTTATGCCTGATTAAAAATAACTTTTGGAATGATTTGGTTACTATTCGGAAGCTACTCTTGAATGCTGATTTGATGTTGATGAAACCCTTTGTCCGGCATTATACAGTCCACGCTCATTATAACGACCACACATTATAAAGACCGTCACATTATAACGACCAGTGGTAGAAGTCCCAACTTTGTTCCTATAAACTCTATGTTAATTTGCTTTCGTTATAACGACCGTTCTGTATCGTCTAATCCAATACAGCGACCGAATCAGCGGACGCTATTTCTTGTGTTCTTTCCAATAAAACAAATTTGTAGCTTAAAATGACATTGATTATTGTTTACGGACATGAAGTTTTCAATGTCAAATCCAACTTTGAGAGGGGGTCGGGGGGGGGCGGGGGTTACCATTTACCACAGCTAACACAGAAAAAATAATGGGAGGAAAAATCGAGAAAATTCCAGATTCCTAAGAAAAGGGAGTTGACAGATGTATTGGTAGTTTGGTGTTTGAATCTATAGTATTTTTAAAGATTTGGGGTTCTCGAGGGACTTTTAAATGTTTCTTTGGAAAGCAAGAGAAACAAAATTTATCACCTATATCTGAAACAGAAAATAATGTTTCGCAAAAATCACGTCTGCTAAAAAGGCAGACCTCTGTTTCTGGTTTTATCTTCAGAAACTGTTGTGGTAGTAGTAGTAGCAGATATGAAAGTGTGTAGCATTTTCCTCCCTATATTTTCTACTTTAAAACTAGTTTAATATTCTGTCATAATATTTTGCACACTACTATTCTGAAAATTCCTATGATAAAAAACATTTGGGCATTTACTTGGGCAGGGAGGCAAGGCACTTAGTATGCAGTCCTCGACATAAATACAGTTGAAGTCAGTGTGACTCTTGAATAGAATAGAATACTTGGGCATGCATGATGACGGCGTATATTTTTTAAATTTATACCTCTTATAACGACCACTCGTTATAAAGACCTTTTTCTCTGGGACGGAGATGGTCGTTATATCGAGCGTCGACTGTAATATTATTTGGAATATAATGAATTGTGGAAATCTTGTGATGCTATAAAATGAAAATAAGGAGTTTTTAAACATTTAGCACTTTTTATTTTCTGAACCAAATTTACAGTACTTTTATTAAAATAATTTATTTAGCATCGCATGCCTCACATGGTTAAAAAAAATTACCGCAAGTGTCATGAAGACTTTGAAAAAGTTTAATTATTAACTGTTTGAGTAATCACGAACTGATTATTATCCTCACTTGATCAAAGTTGATGTTGTTCTGATTTGTCCGATTACCATGACAACGGTTGTTTTTAATATTTATTTAGAGAGCGAAAATTTCGTCTTCATTGTGTTACAAATTGTCTTCAGTTTGATTTTATTCATATTTTTTTCAAGCTTAACTATAGCTGAGTTAACTTATGAAAAAGGTTTTTTCGCTTAAAATTACGTTTTTTTTAAGGAAAAAACCACCTTGTAGATGAACTTGAATAGCAAAATTTCATCTAAATGAAAAATTTTCAGATTACTAATTTCCATCATTTAAGATTGATAAGAAATAAAAATACGAAACCGTTATACGCTGTAAATAATCTTTATGGTAAGTGCCCTGGTATATATCAGCCATAAAATCCTTTATTACTGCATCCCAATCGTCATTTCATTTTTATGGATAAACCTTAAGTATTCTAGAAAATCACTAGTCATAATATGCCGGTTGCAGATTTCTTGGCCTTTCCATTCCGTTTCATTTGTTGAAACAAGAAACCAACGAGTATAGTCCTATCGCAATTCGTGGTTGCGAAGAGCACAATTTGAATCCAACACGCCCAAATTTAAATAATTTTTAACTTTTTTTATGCATTTTATTCCTTAAATATGGATAACCTTAAATATGGACTTTCTCCACCAGTTTTGTGCCAATAAATCCAATGACACATAGGTACATTTTAGTATAAATATTTTGGTGACTCACTCATGGCTTTGAGGGCAAAGGTTAATTGAAAATGAAATTTTTAAAACTATTTTTTGCTTTGTTTGGGCCTGGGTGTCTGATAAAGCCGTGAGTAATCCACGGAAATAAGTATATGATAAACTACTCACCACAGTATAGTACTAAGAAAAATATAAAATAGCTTTCGTTTCTCTTTGCTTTAGTAGTTAAACGGTCTCAAAGTCGGTGATTTTTTTTTTAAATGGCCAAGTTTAGAGGTTAATAACTTTGATCGCGACGGGTCAACAACTTTGGGACACAGCTGTATTATAGTCCGAGTGGTGTAGTTTAAGGTCCAGGTTAGAAACACATGGCAACTAATTAACTTTTTTAATTACGCGGTCCCAAAGTTGCTAATTTGAAACAAGAATCAAAAGTATTAGGTCAATTACTCTATAATGCCTGAGTCAATAACTTTGAGCAAGAGCTGTAATTATGCTATACGTGGTTTAGTTTTAGACTCATGTCAGAAAATCATGATATCTAATCATTTTATTTAATTAAACGGTCTCAAAAATGATGATTTCAGTATAAAAGAGCGTTTTTTCACGAGTTTATATGCGTGCTACTCAAAATTTTACGAGCTCAAACTCACATAAATACTAAACGAATCAACAGACAAATGTACTTTAAGCTCCCAAAATTTCATGCTTCCAATGTAATAGAATTTTCTGTAACCTTGACCACAACATGGCAGTTCTTTTCATAAAGCTGATCCGCCATTTTAGAGATCCTAGATTCTCAGGATTCGGATCTCGGAAGCTGAAAATTTGCATAGGCTAGTTTCGCAGACATCTCTACTCCTCTATAAAATTTCATCCCATTCGGGGATGATCGAGCATGGACAGTTTTAAAAATTTAGGTCAGTTGACGTGGAATCACTCTGATATAACATTGTGACAATTCACATGCATCTTTGGTAATTTTTGACTTTATAATGATCATGAATCAATGCTATATTTCAGGAAGAAGATTGCAATTAGGTAAGAGATTGAATTCATAATTACAGTAGAATTTGCATATACACTACCTACTTAGAAATTAACTTTTATGAATAAACAAATTTATTAAATTTGGCTCATAAGTAAAAACATAAATACAAAATCAAAAAAAAAAAAAAAATCAGAAAAACCCACAAATTTGTTAGAGAATAACAAAAGATGCGGATGAAATGTACATAATGTTTACATCAGAGTGATTCCACGTCAACTGACTTGATTTTTCAAACTGTCCCCGCTTGATCATCCCCGAATGGGATGAAATTTTATAGAGGCTTAGAGACTTCTTTAAAACTAACTTGATGCTGATTTTCAGCTTCCGAAATCCGAATCCTGATAATCTAGGATCTCCAAAATATAGTGCTCCAAAATGGCGGATCAGCTTTGTGAAAAGACGTGCCATGTTGTGGTCAAAGTTACGGAAAATTTTATTACACTGGAAGCATGAAATTTTGGGAGCTTAAAGTACATTTGGCTGTTGATTTGTTCTAGTATTTATGTGAGTTTTAGCTCGTAAGATTTTGAGTAGTACATAAAAAATAAACTCGTGAAAAAACGCTCTTTTATACTGAAATAATCATTTTTGAGACTGTTTAATTAAGTAAAATGATTAGATCTCATGGTTTTCTGACATGAGTCTAAAACTACACCATAAAGAGCATAATTACAGCTGTTGCTCAAAGTTATTGACTCGGGCGTTACAGAGTAATTGACCTAAAACTTTGATTCTTGTTGTTTCAAATTAGCAACTTTGAGACCGTGTAATTTAAAAAGTTGATTAGTTGCCATGGGTTTCTAACCTGGATCTTAAACTACACCACTTGGACTATAACTACAGCTGTGTCCCAAAGTTGTTGACCCGTCGCGATCAAAGTTATTGACCTCTAAACATGGCCATTTAAAAAAAGTCATCGACTTTGAGACCGTTTAACTACTAAAGCCAAGATAAACGAAAGCTATTTTATATTTTTCTTAGTAATATACTGTGGGGAGTAGTTAATCATATACTTAATTCCGAGGGTTACTCAGAGTTTTAGCAGATATCCGGGCCCAAACAAAGCAAAAAAAGTTTTAAAAATTGCATTTCCAATTGACCTTTGCCCGCAAAGCCATGAGTGAGTCACCAAAATATTTATACCAGAATGTACCTAGTATCAAGTAGTATACTTATTTAAAAGAATTGGCTCGGTGCACTCATTGCTTTTGAAGCAAAGCAATCACATATTTAGCTCTTTTTCCTCACGACCCTAAACTTTGACCTCTACGCAAGGACAAACGAATCAGTTTTTTAAAAACGAAACTTCGCTTTTTCTTATCATAGTACCACTAACACATCCTGAAATTTTTACGAAAATTGAAGACATCAACTATCAAAAGTGTCCAGCTTTAAAAAAATGACTGTTAATGATTTAAATTAATTATCCAATTACTATCACTTACTCACTCGAGGCCCTTGCGATGATTAAATTTTGAGTGCATTAAAAAATAATAATAAACGTTAATTTTATGAATGCTCATGCAATCGTAATTGTTGTAAAATTTGCATTTTTGAAATCGAGAATCAAAACTCTAATAAGCTCACTGATTTTGTTGAGTCGTTGTGCCGCACTAACTTTTACAAATCCCAGATCTGTACGATCTAAGTAACCTAATCCTCATAATAGCGAATGATCGAGTGACGCTCCTGACGTCATCAACAATAAAACTCGCGGCACTGCATGATAATTTGATAATATTTTTTGGTACTTTTGTCATGCAGAGAAATGCTTTATTTTGACAAGGCTGAACTGGATCCAGTAACTTAACTGTTTTGCTGTAAGACTCATTTCAGGAGAATGAAGAAACGAAAAAGTGTTCAACAGTTAAGGCCATCTACTGGAGTTTAGGGTTAATCCACTGGAGTTAGGGGTTAAACTTCAACCATCAAAATATCATCATTCCGGCATTGCTTCGTCACCCGTCATACCTCGACGGGAGCTTTTCAAGTTAAATAAAATTAGCTATGTTTTTGCAATTTCGATCCACCTTGTAAAATCAATCCGATTTTATAACCTGACCGACCTCATGCTTTAACAGGTGTTTAACGTTGCTGTCCATGACCGCTGTCCGTGCCTCGCGTCATTAAATGTGAGCATAGGAATTGTTTAGTCAAGCAAAACGGTTTGGAATGGATCAACTTCTCGCTTTCATTCGTGTATTAGAAAAGATAAGATTTTATTAACAAAACACACATACATAACAAACAGTAAGCAAAATAAAATAAAGTTAAAACATACAACGTGAATTATAAAATATAAATTTACAAACGTCAATTACAAAACATTAAGAAATTCTTAAATATAGTTCAACATGAGTTAGTAGTATGAAAAAGAGCACAATTATTTACTATGAGAAGAGAATATTTATGCGCTTAAGTAATTTACTGTGCTTCAGAAGCTTAGTGTTACGTCAGAAGCTCAAAAGTTTTTCAGCACTGAAAAAAGTGATTCTTTTGACTTCGAAACCCACAAGTTGTGCACTTTTTTGTAATTGTAGATTTTAATGATACTGTTTATATTAGTTGCGATTTAAGAGGTTTTTTTTTTTTTAATCTTAAGGGATTGTTTTCTTTTTATGTGTACATGCAACCGGTAATGAATGAAACTACGGCATTCAGCCTCAAAGTAAAAAATCTGCATCCCACAAAATGCCAAAGGCATTGTATAGAAAACTGAGTTTCATGCATTGTGGGCAAGATGTATAAAACAGATTTTGTTTCGATACATCACCGCGAGTAATTCACACTAAGCAGTTAGCGTGGACTTAACGTTATTTAGAAAAAATACTGTATTTAAAAGCTAAAAACTTTTTACTCTATGAAACAAGGAGGAATTTTATAAATTCTCTGATTTTCTAAAAAGATACACAAATTGCTGTCTCATGCGACCAGGACCGACGAGAGACCATGTCAGCCTAGTCGGAAACTATTGCGGTACGATCCATGAGGGCATGGAATCGGAGTAGTATTAGTTCAA
This sequence comes from Uloborus diversus, assembly GCF_026930045.1. NCBI lineage: Eukaryota > Metazoa > Arthropoda > Arachnida > Araneae > Uloboridae > Uloborus > Uloborus diversus. The sequence goes on along the minus strand of NC_072732.1, from coordinate 63,061,499 downwards.
TTAGTTTTATGGTGTAGCGGGGCCCAACACCGGAGGCAACTGTGACTTTCAAAAACTTTCCTGATTTGGCAAATTTTGTCTGACGATTCGGGAAAATTCTCACCTTATGGAGCTATTTGGAGTTCTATTCGACCAAAATTTGGAGTTTCCTTTCGCAAATTGAGAGTTTCCGCTCTCCCAAAAATTTAAGTTCAGGGTGCCCCTGGGCCCAACGTCCAAATTGACGAGGGGCCCGCCTTGACTCTCGGTGGCTCTACATGCAAGAAGAATAGAATTTCCGCGAGCATACCGCAATGGATAAGCGATTTTTAAAAAAAGCTTCTCAAAGAAGTAAAAAAAAAAGGCAAAGAGAAAGATGTGGGCATGACATTTTCGAATCCCTCCCCTGTACAGCGCGAGTCTTGACATTTACATCATCCATCGTTTACATTCAAGCAGCTTTCCTGAAACTCCGCACGCAGCTAACTCCTGGAACGATTTATTTTCGTATTAAGTGAGTTATACTATAAATTTCCGAATATATTTCATTGCCGTTCCTAAGGCAACCTTGATGTTTTTTGCCCTTACATGCTCATTATATGTATTATGCATGGATGTGTTATAAATGATAAAGTTAAATTCATTTTATCTCTATTAGAAATGTTTAACTTTTTAGAATGCCAGCTTTTATGTAACCGTCGCTCAGTACTTTTCGAGAAACATTTGGGAAAAATAAAGATAGGTGTGTCAAATTTCATGACCACAAATTTATAGGACTCCGTTCGCCCACAGGCGTTTTATTTTTTGCTTGACTGAGACGTTAACTGGTGAGGTGATGTTTTTGTAATGTCAGAGGGTGAGGTGAGTTGTATGTAACCTCAACATTGTATCATTTGTGCACTCCACAAAATTTTAGGCAATCAAAGTAGAAAAATTGAAGATCAGTGACTCAGTGGTAGTAGCACTTCGCGTTTCTACGCCGGTCGATAAAATAAGAACCAAGCGTGCTTGGGAACTAAGCCATGGGGGTGCCGCGCTCGGTTGATCACTTAACTGGAACATCTGCTTTGCACCCTAGAGCCCTCGGTCGCATTAACTGAGATGGGAGCAGTTGCATCCCATGGGCTATTGCACCACTGAGATTAGTTTAGTTTAAAGTAGGAAAATTTCCAAGAATTTTTGTATTATTTATAAAAATACTGAAACAGTACCGTTAGTGACATTATGAATAGCCACGGGAAAGAACGATCAAAGTACATTTTTCCAATAAACTCGAGTTAACATATGGGAACGATATGATTATTACATACAGTATTTAAGAATATCATTCAAGCAAGAAAAATCATAGTGACTTAGTTTTAACAGGGAAGAATGAGGCTAACTTGGAAATGATTCAGAATTGCAAGATTAAAAAATTAATGAGGAAAACTTGTGCATGATGAACTATGATCGTTCTTCCCTGCTGCCCTTCATACCAGTAGTGGCCAGTGCTTCAGTAGAGGCCATTTCAAGGTTTATATTTGGAAAAATAGGATTCCAGGTCTACCAATGGATTCAAAAGTGTATCAAGGAGGCATTTGCTCCTGCACGTTTGAATACATTGGGACACCTGGAATGCTATTTTTCCAAATATAAACCTTGAAGTGGATTACTTACTAAGCACTGGCCACTACTGGTGTGTTTACCTCTCTTTACATAAAATCATATATATGGAAGCATTAACACATTTTGAATGCCTAAGGTCGAATTCTACTAGGATATAAGACACCCCATCTCACCACAGTCAAAGTTTAAAGATGGTTTCTATTAAATAAAAATGCCGTAAATCAAGATTTCTTCAATTTATTTGAGAGAAATGCACATAAAAAATATACATAATGCATTATTCTTTTCTCGTGTCGTTCATATAAAAGTACACTTTGAGTTTCTGGTACTTGAATTAATTCTCAAAATCTAGATTTTGTCAATTTTTTTCCACAGGAAGCGTAACAAATTGGGAAAGGTTGAAGCATTCATTTTATGTGTGATAAATTTCGATAAAAATTCAAAAGCGAAGATGAAGAACGGACCACGCCTACAAACGCCACTAAGTAAAGACTGCAGATAAGTCAATATTGAGCGTAGATTCTGTTATGCGCAGTTGATGATCGGCGAGTCCTTTACCTTGATAAAATATTCCGTAGAAAAGTTTCGAAATTGCTCCAGTTCGTGTTTGTTCCGTTATGCGACCGCATAATCTTCATCCAAAAGTATTTTATTCTTTTTATTAGAGTTTTTAAAATAATGAAAAATCAATGAGTTATAGAAAATACAGGACATTCCTCCAAGATTTTTAGCTGATACTTTTGTTAGAGAAACTTGTTAACAGTTGAAGTTATAGTTAAGTTTTTGTCTATGGTTAGAAGTTTAAATGAAACGGATTCAAGTTGGAAGAGTACTTAAATTATTCATATTATGATTAGACAGGTCATGTAAACAAAACTTGTTGATATTATCTTCCAAGTTATTATTTTTTTTATCGTGGCAAATTTTGCATGCAGTAAAAAATGATAAATAATAATTTTTCTGTTAATAGCTACTGAAATGTGAATTTCAGTGTAAATTTATTGTATACTTCAAAATTGAAATTTTGCCTTTCTTCAAAAATTTTTCCTTATAATTGGGAAGGTAGAGAAGGGATGATTCAAAATGCTTTCTGCGGAATAACACCCCCCCCCCCTTTCTTTTTATCTGATAGATTGGAAGACCAGTATAAATGTAATTGTGATGTGTGAGACAAAAGTTGATAAGATGGTTCCAACATTTTCTAGAAATGTTATCAACATTAGAGTATTTTTGGAACTGATTATTACGTGCCTGTATTAGACTATCTAGTGAAATACTGGTGAAAAGAGGTTAACATCATAAGTAGAAACATTAAGGGTGGAACTTAGTAGTATTTTCTTCCTCTGCCTTTTATTCAAATTATTTACTAATCATTTAGCGAACGAATTAAAAAAACTATGAATAATATATTATTGGTTTTAGAAACGTTCTTTTAAGTTGCGGTACATACAATAAGTTTCAGAAATACTTCATCTTAAAAGGCATTAACAAAATTACCTTCCATTTTTTACAGCGACGCAAATGGACATTGTAAAATAAACTAATTTACAGTGAGATTAGAGTTGGAAACAGGCAGCTTGGAGTCTTAACACAATTTTTTGAAAAGAAGCGAAAAATGTCCCCATTTCCACCTATTTAATTAGGCAGGAGATAACCAAACACAAGCGACCGTTAACAAAACTCCTGCTAGGCGTGAAAATTTGAATTTTTCAGCTGTTTCTCTTTTAGTCAATCAAAATTTCGGTATTCGAAATTGACGTTCTTTTTGTTTTTAGAAAAAGTAAAGGAAAAAGCGCCCTCATTAAATGTCGAAAGGCATGTCTTGAAAAGCATAGTACGATAAATGCAAGATGTTGATTGGTAAAACAATCGTGCTCCCTACGTAATCAAATTCCGTTTTTGCTATTGGAGAAGAACCACCTGTTGCATCTGCGCTTCACGTAGCGAAAAAAGGGGGGCAGAAACTTAGTATGTCTTGGCAATAGAGCATCTTGAATCTCATCTATAAAAGGGGATATTCCAAGTCAAATCATTCAGTCAAAACATTATTTTAATTCCAACGTGTATCCAGGGCCGTGAACAGAGGGGGGGGGGGGAGAAGGAACACCTGTTGGCCCGGGCTTTAGCCTGAAGGGGGCAAAATATTTTTGAAACAAGGGATGAAATATAGAGGTAAACAATGCGGAGGGGTCCCGTTAAAGTCATTTGTGACGGGCTCTAAAATTTCTGTGCACGCCCCTGGGTGTATCCCGTAATGTCAGTTACTTTCTGATCACAACTCCTCAAAGTTTTTTTAAGAACTCTTAATTGAACAAAAATCACATTCAAAAACCGTATAAATCATAGACATGGGAACCGGTTCGCTAGCGCTCACTTAACTAGATAGTAGTCCAGTCATATTAGACATTAAAATCGCAAAACACGATGTAGTTCTGATTTTTTAATATGCTGTTTGGGTCAGTTACGGTAATGTAAATCTAAGTTTGCAGTTTTCAAGAACCTGTGCTCGCTGCGTAATTCGTGAAAAACTGCGAAAGTTTCGGAATTTTTTTTTATTTTTTCCTTTATAACTCCTAAACTATCCAACTTTTGACGTTAAATGTGAATACCAGTTTTAAAGCATATTAAGTGTTCTTCGTTAAATGACCAAAACCTTCTCCTGATGGCCAACTTTAGACGGTTTACAAAATTGGTGCTACACGGGAAAGTAGTCTTCTAATATAAACTATTTGTGTATGTTTTTATTTGTTTGACTTTGTGTTTAAAAATAATAATAAAACTCGTATTTTATTCAACTTTCATTTGATAAAAGTGACCACCGACGCAATTTTTTTCCTTCCTTTTTCACATTTTTAGACTATTTTAAAATCTGTTATTGAACATCATAGAAAATATTTAGCTTGGGTCAACCGCACTGCCGCCAGAGCTCTGAAACAGATAAAATAAACGGCTTATATGTCTTTGTGGGAAATTGTCAACCTTGAATAATTCATGAAACCAGGGCCGATCCTAGTAGGTGTGCAGAGTGTGCACCGCACAAGGGCGGCCAAAGCAAGGGGCGGCCGCAGGCCGCATCATATAGTTCTTTTAATCAAGCAAAATTCATCAAGAATTTCTCACAAGATGAGATAATAAGTCGAATAAATATGCAGAATTTTAAATGTTCAATTATCAAAGTAGGTGACAATTTTCCAACAGCATAGCAAATTAAGAAAAATGGAATGTTAGAGCAATGACGGAGGGGCAATGACGGAAATCCACCCCCCCCCCCCCCAAAGCATGAAAGGGTGCCCTCTAAAGGCCACAAATGCTCATCCCCAGCCTCCCAGGCTTTTATTGACCCTTAACAATGAAGACATATTTTATGTAAAAAAAAAAATGCTGATAGGATACTCTCGCAAGTATTTCAAACAACAAATTCTGTGTTCAGCAGTCGTGGATTCGTGGAGACTGGAGAGACAATGGAAAATGGCGACTCCCCTGAGAGTCAAACATATATAATAAACGAACTAAAATTTTTAATTTTCCTCCTTTACAACAATTTTTTCTAATTATTAAAATCACGAATGAACTGCCCGGTTTCAGATCAGGTAGGAGGACAGGGCCCTTGCCCCGGGTTACGAATTTTAAGTGTGGCTCCAAAACGAAGATACAAAAGGATGCCTTGACGAGACTAAATAAAGCTTCAAACTGCGTTTTTAGGACTTTAATTCCAGAAAATTTCGCTGGTTGAACCACCGATTTTAAGGATCCAATTAAGTCTCTTATTCACCCTTTCTACCTTAATGTACAGCGGATCCCCCTTTTCTCCAACGTAATCACTATGGCTCAAACTTTCGTTTTTAGATGGTTCCGTGAAGCCACCAAACCCTTCCTACCTAAACTAGCCTGAAATTGACTTCAGTTTCAAAAAACAGTTCTTGAGGGCACACTGAATCCCCAACCGCTCTTTGTCCCATCGTTATCAAACAATGCCGAAAATACGATTTCGGGACTTCCATTTCTAAACAATTCCGGATGGCTTGCGTAAATTTTCACGGCGCTAGGGCATCCAGCATCCCTTATCAATCGGAGACAAGTTTTTAGTTGTTTTTTTTTTTTTTTCAGATATTAATATCAAAAAATAATCAGATAGATCCGCTGAAGCTTCTCGGTTTCCTTAACGTCACCAAAGATAGTAAAAAAATGCGCTTTTTAGAGCCCTAAAACCCTTTCTTCACAAAAATAGCCTAAAATTGATTTTAATTCCGAAAAATATTTCTCTTAGTTCGGAATATTCTTCCGTTTCTCTTATCGTGTCCAAATCTAGCGAAAAATGTGTTTTTGAAACAATAGTGCCGATAAATTACCATAGGAAAGATGCCAGACCCCCTACCGTCACCAATGACAGCTTAAATTTGAGTTTTAAACTTCAATTTTGAAAAATTTCGATAGGACACGACCTAATCTCCCACCCTCCAGCAACGTCAACAAAGATAACCCAGAATTGTTTGTTTAAAACTTCCGTTTCAGCAAATTTTCTGGAAGAGCGCCGATCCTTTCTAAACTAAGGTCACAAAAAATAGCTGCAATTTAACATCAAATTTCAAAGAATTTTAGGAAATAACTCCAACATTACTTTCCCCTCAAGTCTCGAAAAAAATCCTAAAATTGCAATTTCTGACGTCAATATTGAAAATTTCTCCATAGACCTTGAATGTTCCCGACTCTTTTGTCCTTGCAACCAAACACAATCAAAGATTAATTACAGCTATTTTTCATACACCAATGTCGAATATTTTCTGGGGTCGATCCCCCCCCCCCCTTTTTCCCTCCGTCTTTCCTCTGATGTCACCAAAGTCATACTATAAAATGCGTTTTTACGACAAGTCCATTTTTTGTACCTATTACTTTCTTCAAAGATATAAATTGTAGCTAAGGTGTTTTTCTGACTTTTTACATAAATTCATCCTTCTTCTGTTTTTTTTTTCTTTCTTTTTTTTAAAAAATTAGAACTTGATACAGAAATTTGAAGAAAGATTTATATAGATTTATATGGGCGTTATAGTCAAAACATGCAAATTGCTCTTCAGGGGCGGCACGTCAGGTCTTTGCACACGGGCGGCCGACACCCTAGGATCGGCCCTGCATGAAACCCTCAATTATAACATACCCGCAGCACCTGTCACCACTTCAAAGGTATAGAAAATACGTCGCTGTTTTAGAAACCCTGCTTCATCGGTGGAGCGTTCCGCCGCGCCGTGCGACATCGATTTTTGAAAAAAAGAGTTCGCTCACAGAGAAAAAAACCTCTCCGCGCTATAACTATTCCGCAATTTATTGTCCAAGGATAATCGCGAAAATTATGTCAGTACACGCCCATCTGTCAGCGAGATGCAGTGGAGGGTTTTTCTCCTCAAAACTTGTCTCTGAGGTTCGGGTTTTAGTTTCCCGAGTCATTTTCCCAGATGTGGAAATCTGCACGTGACTGGGTAAGGTTTTTTTTTTTTTTTGTCTTGAATAGGAAAGGGGAGAGAGGTATTTTAGGCGTTTCTCTTTTTTAGGACTAAACTACCTTTAGCAAAGTATTTTCGGCGAAGCTGAGACGCGAGAAAAATGGTTCTCTGCCTGAGATGATTGAGAGCTAGTTGTGAGTATATGTAAGTTCTATTCTGCGTTCATGTTAAAAAGAATTTTATCGTAACATAACGGATAATTAATTATTCATCGTGTTTTTCAGTTGTGTCAGTGTGTGAGAGTTTCACCTTTCTCCTCGTTTTGATAACTATACTATCTCCTTTTCAGCAGACATAAGAGTTGAAAATTTGTTTCTGTTACCAGAGAGTTTTTTTACTGTTTTAAAATAAAAGTGTTTCAAAATGTACATGTGGAAAAAGAAAAAATTGAACGAGGAAGAAAAATTTCACTTCATTATCGTAAAATTTGCGACAGACTGCTTCATTTAGTTATTTTTTGAGCAATCACTATTGCTTATTGCTTTCATTTGACTTTTTTGGCGTCCTATCATTTTATTTTCTCTCTGCCACCCTCTGCAGCATCACCGTCGACCGGCTCCTCACGATGCTGCTCCTATAGCGAAAACCGTCTCCAGGTGGCGTGAATATTCTACGCACATGTGCATACATACACCACTACACACACACACACACAAACACATACACACACAAACACATACACACATTCATGCCTGCACACAGACACAAACACATATGCCTACACACGCATACACATACCCCGCCACACGCATACACATACCCCGCCCCCACGCACACAAACACTCATGCACACAACTACCTACACACTCACACAGACACAAACACACATGCCTACACACATACACATACCCCCTACACACAAACACACATACCCTCCACATACGCCCACCCACGCACGCACACACACACACTCGTGATTGCGAAAAACATAATTTGAATTCAAAATGACAAAATTCAAATTAGTTTTCTTTTCTTTTCTTTTTTCATTTTTTGGTACCAGTTTGTTAGTTTAGTGTGTAGATCACGAGCTGCGTTGTTGCGTGATAAAATAATTTTAATGAATTTGGCTGGCGATGGAAGGGAACATTGGCTGTAGTCTACAACACTATGATATAACAGGAGGGTAAAATCTGTACCTCAGAGCCAGAAGGACGTAAGTCACATTATGATAATTTTACAGGAGAGGAGAAAAACTTTTCTGACGCATGCAAAGCATGAGACGCGCGCTCTTTTAACCCTGGTAAAAAATTGAAAAGGATTTTTAAAAAAGATTATGTTCACATAACTCGATGCGGAATAGGCTTCCACGTATAATGCACTAATAAACGGAAAATCGCCATTTTTTGTCTTACGTCCTTCTGGCTCTGATGTAGAGAAATTACATTGATATTAATATGAGGAACCATTCTTTAAAAGCTATATACGTCAAGATACCAACAGGTACAAACTTCTTCATCGTTTAACCCTACTTTAAATATTTTTACTTTTCGATATTTATTTAATTTACGTTTGACTTTCTTTCTTCCTTTTTACTTCCTTTTACAAAAAAGGAAGTATTGTACTCGCGAAAAAAATTTCACTCAAAAATCGGCCATAATTTCCACTTTGCTCACCCTCGAATGAATGTGGAGTTTTTTTCCAACCCGACCACACGTGGATATATGTCTAGGAACGTACAGACACCCGAAATATCCATTTTGACGATCCCCGAGTTAATTGCAACGAGTTTTCTCGTGACGTCTGTATGTACGTATGTATGTGCGTATGTATGTATGTCGCATAACTCAAGAACGGAATGTCCTAGAAAGTTGAAATTTGGTACGTAGACTCCTAGTGGGGTCTAGTTGCACACCTTCCTTTTTGGTTGCATTCGGATGCCCCAATTGGGGCCTTTTGCCTCTTTTTTGGGGGAAATCGTTGTTAATTTCGATGTAAACTCATGTGGTGTTATAATTTGGCGGACACTTGGCGATATATCGCCATTCTTTTGGTCGCCGTTTTGTCGCCAACTTGGCGACAAATTTGGCGATTTTTTTTTATAAATCTGTTTTAATTTGGCCACTATTGTTGATATTTAGAGAGTAAACTGTTGAATCACATTAAAATTGCCAGTAATGGGGAAATGACATTAAATTGGAGTAAAAGGAAGTCATGTGATGCACACATCAGTTCATTTTGAAATATTTTTTAAGTATTTTTTTCTCCCACTTCCACGAAAAAGTAGGCAATAAGGAATTTTTGATGTATTTCTAAGCGCCCTTCAAATTGTAAATCCTTCCTATTTTTTCAGTCCTTGTTTCGACAAAGTCTGAAACTTAAAGTTTGTTTGAAATAACATTTATCTTTTGTAGAATTACTTCATCTCCATTTTAATAACTGCCTGCCATTTAAAGCAAAACTTACACACGCGTACATGCACACATACAGACATTAAATAAAATGGAGAAGCAAAACTTCGAGAAATTGAAATAACTCGTGATTGTTATCAATCATAATACATCATAAAAGCGGTAGAATAGTTTTTTTTTTTTTTTTTTTTTTTTTTTGTCAAGGGTATCGATTTGTTGATATGAAATATTCCAATTATTGCCTGCCTGCGAAAAAAGAAGAAAAAGGGGGAAAAAATCTATCCACTTTTGTACATGAATTGGTTGAGAGAACTTACCGCAAAAGAACGTTGCCACAAAACAGCATATTGGATGAAATAACTAAGTGCATTTAGTGAAATTGTCGCTGCAAAATGACATTAACCATAAACAGGAGTTGTGAATAAGAGAGAATAAGTAGGGGAGACTGCGCGCGGTTATGGTTGGCGAACTTTTTAAATATAATTTTTTTTTAAAGGTGTAAATGAAGTAGAAAATTTTCTTTTATTGCATGGATAATCTGTACAGTAGGGTGGGCCGAAAAACCTTTTTTTGGAAATCTATTTTTGGATAGTGCGGAAAAGTTGCTATATGGGCCCGTTATTACCCATAAAAAATTTCGCTAAATTTGTTTAATATTTAGCCGGCGCTATTTGACCTTAAAAAACTGAAAAAAGGGCAAAAATGCACTTTTTTCCAAAAAAAAAAAAAAGGGGGGGGGGTCAAAAATAAAATTTTGAAGCTAGTTTCGGCAAACATTAGAAGTATCTGTCAGTGAATTAGTTGAAATCCTCAAAGACTTTTATACATTTCGCTCCTTTAAGACTAAAACATGGGAAAAATGAAAAAAAAATAAAAATAAAATAAATAAAAATAAAAATAAAAAATAAAAGTAGTTTTGAAATAAGTAAATACTGAAATGTTACTCAATACGTTACTTAGAAAAAAATCAGTGAAAATTCAATCAATTTTATGCGACATTTGTACGCCAATTTTAGAAAATGCACACTCTCAAATAAAAAATAGTTACATAAGATGCTAATTTTTTAATCTTCGGTTCCAATTGTTTCTCCTAGATAATACACGGCGCTCAACTGCTTCTATTATTATTAAGATTATTTTATAACTATTTTATATATGTTTGACTTTCTGTGTCTCATACAGCTTTAGCAGCAGATCTAACTGGCGCATAAAATAGAGCAGTGGCTAAAATTGTTACAGCAGTTCTCGCTGATTTCGACTTAGTTTCTCCTAAACAAAACAAAAATATGTATTCGATAAAAACAAAGTAATGAGGGAAGTCGATAAAAAAAGGAGCGAGCTAAGAGAAAGGGATTTAAGAGCAGTTAAAGGGGCAGCTATAAAGAGTTTGTATTTTGACGGTGGCAAAGATGACACCCTTCAAAAGACATCTGGCCATCAAAAGTTAGCATCTGAAGCACATGTAGCACTGATAGAAGAACCAGGTAGCAAGTACATAGGTCATTTATCACTAACAGTTGGTGAAAGTGCAAAAGAAATTTCGCAAAGTATTATAGGCTTTGCAAGAAAGTATAATATGAGATTGTTTAACTTATCGGTTATTGGATGCGACGGAACAAATGTAAATACGGGATGGAAAGGTGGAGTAATTCGTTTACTTGAGACATATCTCAAAAGGCCTTTACAGTGGAACGTATATCTGCTGCATACTAATGAGTTGCCACTGAGGCATCTTATTCTGGAGTTAGGGCCACATTCATATTTTGGAGCTATCGGACAACTTCTTAGAGATTGTAAAAAAAATCCGGTGGTCAAATTTGTTAAAATTGACTGCAATCTTCTGGTTTTGGACATGGAAGATATAAAAAATTTAAGTACTGAACAACAATATTTGTATAGAATCTGTCTTTCCGTAAAAATGATAGTTGTCCTTCAATCGTGTCTGAGAGCAGCCCAGGCAAACTCAGTCATGCGCGATGGCAAACCGTTTCTTACGCTTATATATAGACACTCCAACTCCATCAGAAAATCTTACAATCTTGAAAAGAACATATGTAATGTTAGTTTATACTCAAATGTGGATTGAAATAAAAATGAAACCGAACTGCCAGTATAGTGCCCAACATTTTTGGAAAATGATTTCTCTTGGAAGGCAGTTTCCAGACAGTGTTAAGGAAATAATTTTCAAAGTTCTCTTAAATAGTGCATATTTCGCTCATCCTGAACAGCTACTGTTGACAATGTTGTTTGACTCAAGAAAATACAATCGGGAATTACCTGTTATGCGCATTCTGAACTCCAGAAATAAGAAAACGAAGAGCTTGGATGTTGTACGATTTTTTAAGCATCCTAAACTCAATTTTGAAGCCGTTGATTATGTTGATTTAGTTGATTGGGCAAACTGTGTTGTAACAGAGCCACCTCTTACAATGCATCTAAACGACCAACAATTGAAAGAAATGTGCAAAGAATAGCCTACTTTCGAGAAATTTCCCTGTCACACGGAAGCTGTGGAACGTTGTGTGAAACTAATAACCGAAGCTGCAATAAAAGTTCGTGGTGAAACTGCACTAGATGGATACATTCGTGCCAAACTTCAAGCTAGGAAAGAACTTCCATCATTTAATAACAAGGGACAATATTATTCCAAAAAATAATATTCATTATGCATGAGGTATTATAAATTAAATTTGAAGATTTCTTTTTCAAAATGTTATTATCTCTATATGTAATTCTAGAAAATGCGTGATACTATTGCGTGATAATAATTACTGTGATTAATAGTGCTATTTAATTAGTCTATGATTTAATTTTGAAAAACAATTTTAACGATGGTTTTTAAAGAAATTCAATATTTTTTCATTTTTCTCCAATTTTTGATGTCGGAAAGGAGCTGTTATATGCTCATCAAAATCAATGAAGCATTTTATGGACTCGAACTGGCTCATTATATAACATTTTCGGTGCATTCCAGCAAAATATTTGGAATTTAGTTTTTAAAAAAAATCGACAAAAAAAATCATTTTTCTCATTTTTTTCGGTTTTTCAGTGTCAAATAGCGCCGGCTAGATATTTTTTAATATCCAAGAAATTTTTTGTGAGTGTTTACTAGCTCACTACGCAACTTTTGCGCGCTATCCAAAAATTGATTTCGAAAAAAAAATTTTTTCGGCTTATTTCGGCCCACCCTACTGTACAGTATCGGCAATAAAGTCGTATTTTTGTTTTGACAGTACTATGCCCTATGTACTTTTTGCATAATTTTTTGTGAACCTTCGCGGAGTTCGAAAAATCATCTTTCATCACAGAAATAGGTTCAATATGGGGGGGGGGGGAGAATTTAGGCTCTCCGATTATACATGAAGCGGACAACCCAATAGCGGATAATCGAGATTTTACTGTACTTCACTTCATTGATCTATGCTTGCTTTTCCAAACATCACTAAAAGTTTATTTTTTAACTACAACAGTTAAAAGTAAACGCACGCTTTTTTCACTCCTGTGTTTGTTTCAGTAACTACTACGTGTTTTCCGTTTCCATGGTTATGCACTCGCGAATCTTCGATTTAATTCGCCACTCACGCAACATTTACAAATGTTTGTATTTTATGCGCATTTATATGCTGCCTCTTTTGGCCTTTACATTTCTGCTAATGGATAAAAATTCTCTAATGACAGTTATAAGTTTATCTTCAAAATGTGTTTCCATTATTTATTCATTTCTGATTCGATTAACTATCGTAAGAAAAATTCCAGTGCATGGGCATTTACGTCATTAATAGCATATATTTTCCCCTTATAAATAATCTAGTGATTACATTTTATGAGTAACTTTGAATCAGAAATATAAGCATATAGTTAAAGGTTTTGCTTCGGGCAGTTTGCTAAAGGATTTTCTCCTTTTTCTTTATTTTTTTTCTTTTCTTTTTTTTTTTTTTTTTTGAGCAATCACGATTGCTAATTGTTTTCATTTGACCGTCCTTGATGTTTGGTTCCTTTTTCAGCCCCACCGTCCTCTGCAGGCGCGACTCCTCCTGGTAGCCGCTGCTCCTGGTCGGTGGCGTCATGTCGGTGGCGTCACACACACGCACGCTCATACACACTCACGCACATCCACACACGCCCCTTTACACACATACTCACACGCCAACGTGCATACACACAGGTCTACGCACAGACACACAAGCCTACACATACACAACTATGCACACGTAACCGCCCAAGAGGAGAGACAGGAACTGTTTCTAGAAACAAAGCAACTGGGGTAGTAACCAATGTGTAGGGTTTTGTCGCAACTCGTGATTGCGAAAAACATAATTTGAATTCAAAATTTCAGAATTCAAATTAATTTTGAAAATTCAAAAGTTTTTTTTTTTTTAATTTCTTTTTCTCACTCTCTTTTTTGCATGCTACTTTATGCTCATAAAGTGTCAATATTATCTTTTTTTTGTACCTATAAGCTCTCCATTTTTTATAATCAAATTGAAGCACCTAGAAGTCAAGGGGTGTAAGTGCCAAATCATAATTAATTTTAGATAACTAATTCAAGTCGTAAATGAAAATCGCATCTGTTCTGGAACAAAAGCAGGTTCTTGTAGCCCTGGTAGGTGCTGCTGTACAGCATGATTTTAAAAAGATTTCAATTTTGCTCGCTGTTTACTCGAAAGGTTAGAAAGTCCACTAATGTATCTCTCTTAGCTTTTCACTGCCTCGTTTGTATACTCAGCCGAGATCCTAATTAAAATTACTGTATCATATTATTATACAAAGCTTATTTGCATTTTAGTTGAATTTTCGAAATGTGATACGTCCCCCCCCCCCCCCCCCCCCCCCCCGTTTTAGAAAATTAATCATGAAACTTATTTGATTATATTTGTTTTTAATTTAAAATCTGTCACTTAAAAAAAAACTCGTATGGTTTTCATTCAATAATGTAGAAAACCATTTTGGTGTTTCTTATACATTGTTTGTTTAAAATGATTATTTTTTAATCTTACAATTTTTATCTCCAAGGTAGAAATTGTGCTTGAATTGCAGAATTATAATTAGCATGGATTTAGAGCAATGAATGAAAGACTAAAGCAAACCGTATCAAACCTATAAATTGAATAAAAAACAACAACATTGAATAACAAAAATAAATAAATTATCCATACATATCATATTAAAGGGCGTCTCCTTTGTGAAATATTAATCTTCCTTACTAAGCTGAAAGTCTCTCTGTCCGGAGGATGTCTGTAGGATGTCTGGATCTCTGTGACGCGCATAGCGCCTAGACCGTTCGGCCGATTTTCATGAAATTTGGCACAAAGTTACTTTGTAGCATGGGGGTGTGCACTTCGAAGCGATTTTTCGAAAATTCGATGTGGTTCTTTTTCTATTTCAATTTTAAGAACAAAAATAACATAAGATGGACGAGTAAATTACGAAATTATCATAACGTGGAACCGTAACATGGGCACAAGCTAATTGGCGAGATACGAAATTATCATAACGTGGAACCGTAACATGGGCACAAGCTAATTGGCGAGATACGAAATTATCATAACGTGGAACTGTAACATGGGTACAAGCCAATTGGCGAGAAAATTCACCATACATTATTTGTAAATATACAGGCGAACCAAAAGACCTTTTAATTTTTCTGTTACGGGAAAAGCCGTGCGGGTACCACTAGTTACTAATAATAAAGCTGAAAGTTTCTCTGTCCGGATAACTCTCTGTCTGTCAGGATCTCTGTGACGCGCATAGCGCTTAGACCGTTCTGCCGATTTTCATGAAATTTGGCACAGATTTAGTTTGTAGCATGGGGGTGTGCACCTCGAAGCGATTTTTCGAAAGTTCGATGTGGTTCTTTTTCTATTCCTATTTTCAGAACAAAATTATTATAAGATGGACGAGTAAATTACGAAATTATCACAACGTGGAACCGTAACATGGGTACAAGCCAATTGGCGAGAAAATTCACCATACATTATTTGTAAATATACAGGCGAACCAAAAGACCTTTTAATTTTTCGATTACGGGCAAAGCCGTGCGGGTACCACTAATGATAAATAAAGGCTTTGCTCTTTGTTTTCTTACTTAAATAAAATTTGCCTGCTCTATATGTGGAAAAACTATTACTTGTTTCACACTGTGAGTTCTTATTTTTTTCTTAGGAAAAAAGTCCTTCCCTGGCTTTTTAAATTTCTATTAATTTCCTTTTCAGATTTGTCCTACTCTCATTTATTTATTCTTCTTGCATGAGTTCTTCCAGAAAACCATCAACGATTCGCTTAATCGCCCTCTATCTCGGTAATAACAATAAACGACTTGTTCCGGAATTGTTAAATCAATGAGAATGCCTTGTGGCCACCCTGGACACTTGCCAGTGGCGTCATCAGATTGGGCAAAATTTGGATTTGGAAAACTAGTAATAACCCCCTTTATTTTCAAGGGACGTTATCTGCTAGCTTTCATATCTACGAATAGCCAAGTCATTTGGCAGTGCATTTCTATTAATAAACTGCGAACACTTATTCATTTGTAGCAGGCAAGTCGTGCAGTAGCTGAAGTATAGCTGAAGCGAAAAACTGTGTTAATATTTTAGAGTGTAGCTATTCAAATGGGTGTAGCTGTTACGTCATGTTCATAATTAAGGGAGGAAAAAAAAGGTAGAAAGAGACACTCTGAATTCTTTATCGTGCTTCTCACTACCAGTGGCAGATAAGATTCTTTAGTTCTTACATAACCTCCTGCGCTGGATTTACTTTTTAATATTTGTTTTATTTTATAATTCTATTTACATGATGCGTTGCGTGGTTCTGCTGCCGGGCCTTCGACTATCAGTACAAGAATAGAAAACTTTTATAAAACTTTTAATTTATCATTACAACATAAATTCATATTAATGCTGCTATTAAAAGATTGGGGCTGTTTTAAAAAGGAATATTGTACTTAATTGTCACGAAAGAAGGTCTTGGAACTTTTACTATTTGGTGATAGGTAACGTTTCAAGAAGCAATAAAAGCTTGTAAAGTTTTCAGCACGTTCTGTAGTAAGTGAGTTTCAACCCAAGAAGTTCCGTCTAGAACTATACGAGCCTACTTTCCCGCATACCCATACTACTTTCTAGTACCTGATCAAAATTCTCAAAAATAGCTAAAATCGCAAATTGTTTCAAACATATTTTTGCTAATTTCTAGGAATAAAGTATTCCTCACACATCTAAAAAAATTAGATGCGTAAAAAAAAGGAAAAAAAAGCAGCAGCTTTTAACACTAGAAAGACGGCGTTTTGCGTATACCTAGAAAGACGAGCAGCGGTCACTTTGAGCGCCATACTTAAAATAATAGAAATTTCCTCCTTTTGGGATTTTTAGCCATAGAAAAGATTTGTTTCATAATATCAAAGTTTAATTTAACAATTTAATCCTAATATAGTCTGCAAATAAGTCTCAGATAGCTTTTTTTTATTTTACGTTCGATCAAGTGAAATACACATGCTTTACACAATTGGCATTGAGAAAGAGGAAATTTGTACAAAAAAGAGGAAATTTTCTTAGCATGTAATAACTAACAAGTACTATAATCAACCATGCATGTGTTTGATTTAAAAAATATCTTAATATCGCAAGATACCGTACATTACTATCTTTTACAGTATTTCGAAATACTTATGTTATCACGTCACCTGTATATTAGTCATTAACAGTTTTTTGTTTGGAAGTTAGAACAAATGCTCGTAGTTTTAGTTCCGCATAATTTAATTTCACACTATTTTAATCTTTTTCCTGAGGTACTTACTTATTTATATGCAGCAAAATTGATCAGTGGGGATGACTTGGCGGAAATTGAAGAAATAGGAGTTCTGTTTTTGAAATTTTCTCCTTTTTTTCGGCGTCGGACCCTTTTCACTCTTTCTTTCACTACTTTTTAAATTTTGAGCATCAGTTTTTATTAGCGAGGTTTCTTCTCATTCTACACAGAAGAACAATCCTTTTCTGCAAATCTAGGCTCCGAAAAATATTCGCAATAATATCATGAAAGCTAACTATTCTCATCGCTAGAAATATATTTCTCTTCATATAAATATTCATTTATATGAAGATTCTGATTATATCAAATATTCTCTTCTGTTCATTCAAACCATAATCTGTTTTAGATATAAATCTGCAACAGTTTCAGGAGTTAATGTTCCTATAAGTTTTGCTTGTCAACGGTTCATCTCGACATCATGAAGATAATTATGTGACTGAGCACTTCATTATCACCGAAGAAAATAAACGTCAATGCTTCAAGCAAAGCACATGTTTTGGTGCACAAAACAATTCCAGCAAACATTTTTGTAATTTACCTGTTTATATTTCCTTTTTTTTAGACCCAAAGTAATTTCACGTGTCCAGTCACATGCTTTTCAAATTTACCTTTCCCAACTTTGCCCCCCTGTGCAGATAGCAGAAAACTGAAACCATGCAACCAGCAGGTGTTTCGCATTTTCCTAACAGTTCAAAGAATTAAACCTGACCAACAGGTACTACTCAAGCTCAAAAGAACATTACTCACCCTGACAACTAACAATGGTCCATAGTACACACAACTGATAAGCGAAAAAAGAAGAAAAGGGATGCATAAAGAAAGGTTCACTTAGCGGTCAAAATGACCGTAGTCAGTCTTTCTAGGTATAAACATTTATAGCGACTATAATAATAATCTTAAAAGGAAAAAAATTACTGTTGTAAAATCTTAATAAATAGTTAGGAAAAGTCAATGAAGGAAAAAGAGTTTGAAAATTAAACGCAGCAAATATGAGCATTTGAAAATCGTTTGCGGTCAAAATGACCGCTTCCGTCTTTCTAGTGTTAAACAAAGCAGCTAATACACTTTTTTCCCTATAAAAAAAAATTCTTTAACAGCTTTCAAAACGAAAAAATAATAATTAAAATTAATAAGCTTATTAAAATATCAAATCATACATCATATCAAAAAAGAAAAAATCGTTTCTTTTTCCCCTGTCACCAAAAATATTTTTTTAATGAGTTAATGCACTTACCAAACTAAATAAAAACAATAAAATGTCAACTTAAAAAAATACTTTTCATTGTCAAAAAAAAATCGTCTGCGCATATCGTTATGTAGAAACATAAATGACTTCGAGTTTATTCGCCGAAAACTGAATACCTAAATTTTGAATACCTTTAGCGTGAAAATAAAAACAAGTCAGATCAACAATAATTATTTCACAGTAAAAACTATAGCTGCGGAGTCGGAGTCAATCTCATTTTGGAGTAAAGGAGTCGGAGACGAATATCCAAGAATCGTAGTCAGTAATTTGTCCTCTGTGTATAAATTTTTGCCAAAGCTACGAAGTCGGGGAGTCGGAGTCCGGTTAATTGTCGGGCACAGGAGTCGGAGTCGAAGTCAGGTGCCTCTAAATTCTCAGAGTCGGAGTCTGAAGTTTGGCGTTAAGAGCTATTTCCAACAAAATTTGTTTGAAAAAAATCCGCCTTCAAGTACGGAATCTAAATTGACTTTCAGTTTCCTCGTAGGCGCTAATGTTAAGTTTCTTGATCTGTTCAAAATTGAACAAAAAATAGTTCAAATCAAAATGTGAAGTATGGGAATGAGGTGTCCTCGCCGAGATCTTTCGAACAAAAAAAAGTTTGTTCGAATCGGACAATTCATTCAAAAGTTATTAGGGGGAGGGGACAGACAGACATTTTTCCCCATCTCAATACCCTACTTTCCAATTTTTAATTTTTCGATATTTATTTAATTATTTTTTTTTTTTTTGATTTTTTTTTTTTTTTTGTTTTTCGCGACATTTTTAAGATGCATTAAGCCTTTTTTCATGATTTTTTCTTCTTTTTTTGACTTTTACTGGGAAAGTAGGCTAACAACGAATTTCTCTATTTGTAGGCAGCATTTGGAGTTATGTATTCGTTTTCTCTATTACCGCAGAATCGGAGACAAAATGACCGACTCCGGAAAATTTAGAACCTTTGACTCCGATTCAGAATCCTTTACCCCAAAATCGACTCCGACTACGCAAGCACTGGCAGAGTTCCGGACTTCGAGAGAAAATTTCTGACCCCGACTCTTGAAATTTTAAACTTCCGACTCCGACTCCATGTCCTCAAAATGACTCCGACTCTTCGACTCCGCAGCCCTGGTTTTTTTTAGTGATACAGCTTGAAATAATAACTAAGTAAAGAGGAAAAAGACGTATTTTGACAATATGGTGGAGTTAACGGTTTAGTCTAAACGCCATCGATATCCATCATATTTGTAACCAAACAATATCGTGAAAATATAGTTATAATTTGAATGGAAATTCTACATTCAAGTTCGCCTCTTTTCTCGAGAATGATCAGATATCGCAAAAGGATCTTTTTCAAAGCGTCGCAAAAATGACGCGTGATAATAAATATGAAACTATAATTCATATGAATTTCGAAATTGTGAAACTAAAAATAAATCAAACTCAGTTTTTCCATCAATATTAATTAGTATTTTGTTTCATGTCATTTGATATGTTTGAAAATATATTTCAAGAATAATTTCTATATCAAGTTTCGTACTTGGATTTTTATACCGTATCTCGTTGTAATCCCTCGCACTTCGTTATTTCGCTCATTTGTGTAACCTCGCTTTTCCTTTGTCGCCCGAAAAACTCAAGTTTAAAAACATGATTGAGATTTGAGACAACTGATGAAGTAAAAATTTATATTTTATTTCTCAATGAAAAATATGAATTTTCATTTATTTATTTATTTAATCAGTGAACAAAATATGAATACCTTTTATTCGTCTAAATTTGCTGCAGTGTAAGCTACAACTTTGCATTTTCATTTCACCCAAATGAATGAGAAAAATGAAATCACAAAGCCTGGTTAGCCAGAAACATTCCAGATGGATTTCAATCTATAGGCTCAGAAAATAGTTATATTAGAAACATTTTTTATGTCGAAAAACGCCATTGGTGATTTAACTTTCTTTTGTTACTTTTAATAAGTCGTCCAAATATAAGAATAAATTAAAAGTTTTTTTACTTGTATATATATTTTATACATTAGAATGTTGGATGAATCGTACAGATTAGAGTAATAACGAAGAGATACTATGTCAGCTGTTTCACGTTTATGTTCGACATTGTGAAAAGATCTTATATTGATTAGCTTTTTATATCAAGAAATGATGGATAACCCTACAAAATATTACTTAAAATACACCACCAGCTCAGTTATTCCATTCGAGGACTGCACTCATCAGCCCGGAATAGGAATCACATGAGCTGGAGGCGAAAAACCTCTTAAGGGAGCCAAGACATTAGCTACCAGCTTGTTTGCTCATGTGATTCCTACTCCGGGCTGATGAGTGCTAATAAGCCCAAAACTGCAATCCTCGGATGGAATAACTGAGCTGGTGGTGTATTTTAAGTATTTCTGCTTTAGCCCTGGCTGAGGGCGGTAACTTACTACAAAAAAATTTACAAAATATTATTTTGCTTCACAATTAATAAAGCAATGATAATTTTTAAGGGTTGTGTATTTGTTCATTATGGATGGAAATTGATCTTGAGGTAAATATTCCCCTTTTTTTCATGTGTTTACGAAATTACTCGCCTTTTGTCTACGCAGTACGTGGCCTGCACATGGGGGAGGCTAGGGGTCCAGAGCAATGGGATCCGGAGCGAGAAATAAAATTTTAAATATATATATTTCTAAACATGACAAAACTAAAAAGGGACCTTTGCGTGACCTGGCAAGGGGGACATGATGCAGTATGCATCCTACCTTCTGGAGAATGTTAGTTGGGCAACGGTTCTCTCTCTTTTCCAACTCACATACCCTTTTTGTGTATCATTAACTATGTGTACCCCCAACAGAAATGTTTTTGTTTTATTAAAATGTGTTGTAGTAATTGATAAAGTTCATGTACATGTAGATAATTTAAGTTAAAAAAATATATTTTAATGGACATTTCATAACGAAGTTTTTGTTTATTACATGTGACATTTAGAAAAGATGTTTTGAAATAATTAGTGGGAACGCTGCGTTTTTCTTGTTCACAAAGTTCATTAATGTTTGGATCTAGCTAAATCATTAACATAAAGCTTGTTTCTATACTTGCTCTTCATGAAAGTTTAACTTGAGGACTTTTTTTGGGGGGGAGGGGGGGGGGTAAGTTCTTTTAAACCTCAAAAAGTACTTGATAGCAATCAGGCCCGGATCTACGTACCCGCAGTGCGGGGACCCATAGCACTGAGGGGCGCACTGCCCAATCCAGTGAGTGGAAGGGGCCCTGGTGATTTTTTGCAGGGAGGCCCAAAATTTGTAGATCCGGGCCTAATAGCAATGTTTGCATTCTTTTTTTCGTGTTCTTCAATACTGGTCCAGAAGTTGTTGTGTAGAACCACAGGATGTTACTCAAATTTTTGTCACAATTAAATTCTAGCATTCTCAATATAATTCTGTATACATTTGGTAGTTAACCGCATACACCCACCATATTTTCACGACCCTAAAGAGTATGCGTACAACCGGTGGGGAACCACTGCGCTAGTAGACGCTTTTCAGCAAAAGTTTAAATAATCGATATAATTATTGAATGCACTTCGGATTATAAATTACCTAGTTTTAATTGTATAAAAAATATTCCTCTTTGAATGACACAAAAATTGTCCACTTTATTAACGACGATTTTCATCACTAAATCACTAAAAACAGGTCACTGGGACTGATATTCATCCCGTCCCGAGTTTCATTTCTTCAAAAAGCATATTTAATAATAGCTCAAATTTGAAATGGCAAACTTAATAGTCCTAAATGTATTTCTCTATGAGTAAGAGAATACGGGAAATGAAAGACAACAGCTAATAAAAATATTCTCTGCCCTATTTCCATTTATTTTCACATTTACTTCCATTCTACTTTCGGGCATATGCATTTATTTTGTATTCAGCCAAGACGCGTAAATTCTGGCAACAAAAGGTTATAAATATGTCCGTATCCCCTAATGTCGTCTCTGGGAACGGCTTCGCGGAGAGAAAATGTAAAACTTGTGTAAATAATTTTTTTATACTATTTCCTCCTTTAAGTGCACGCAGCTAGTTTGGTTGAATGAGTAACCATATTTCAAGTAAAATCGTCGTTGCGTTCATATATTCATGGACGTATGGCGTGCGCATGAGTTTTGCGCAATAGCTGGGAACGAAGGGAAAAATTATATAGAATTGTTTTCTGTTCGTCGAATGGCATTCCTTTCTTGAGCTGCTTTCTTGTTTTATTCTAATATTTGAAGGATTACCTGCGCTATCTATGGATGTCATTTCTACTTTTCAGCTCTAGGTAAATATAATCTTTTTTTTTTTCCACCTGCATATGAGTTACTCGCATTTCGCTCTGCAAGCAGTGTTAGAAATAAGCACGGCCGGCTGTAGTAGTTCTGCTGCCCTAGGCTATATTGCCAAGTGCCCCGCACCCCACTGAATGATAATAATAATAATAATAATATAAAATAATAATGTGTGTATTAATAAAATAGAAATAATAGTATAGTGGTTAAAATTGAAGTGAGTTTCGAGTTAAATTCCAAACTGGATTTTGCATATCCGAGCACTGGTACACAGGAGCACTGGTACACAGTTAAGGTATCTTTTTTAA
Organism: Uloborus diversus; assembly: GCF_026930045.1. NCBI lineage: Eukaryota > Metazoa > Arthropoda > Arachnida > Araneae > Uloboridae > Uloborus > Uloborus diversus. Next base: position 63,038,426 of record NC_072732.1, on the reverse strand, counting down.
CATTAAAGTAGTGCATCTTATGTCACTGTAACAGATTTAATATTTTCAAAAGACTTTTAACTCGCGCAATTTGCCGCTTCTAAAATGAAATTGAATTTCTAGTTAAATTCCAAATTATGCTTCGCATTCCCAAGCACTGGTATACTCTCTAAATTATTATTTATTTATTTATTTTTTAGCATTGAAGCAGTGAATCTCATGGCGCTGAAGCAGATATTCATACTTTTAAAAAATATATAAATGTTTCAACTTCGAAATTTGCCGCCCCTAAAATCTGCCGCCGTAGGCCTTTCTACCCCAGGAGCCGGGTCTGGAAATAAGGATACAAATCTAGGCGTCGTCCTAATGGCGATTAAAATAAAATATTTTAAAGCCGTCAAAATAAAAAAATCTAGTTGTCGTTTTTGATAAATTAAACGTATGAGGTTACAAAAAAAAAAAAAAAAAAGCATCAAATAGAGAAAATATATTTCTCTATGAGCAAAAGAATGAAAAATTTCAACTTTGAAAAAAATTTTCGTTTTATTCATTCAATGCAATTCAAAATTTCAGGCTTAAAATCGGCAGGCCCGACGAGAAGCCATGTGAGCCTAGTCCGAAACTAGGGGCAGAGGCCTTGGGGGGTAAGGCGACACTGACACAAAAAAAAAGAAGGAAAGAAAAAAAGAAAGAAAAAAAATGGGGGGGGGGGGAATTCCGAAAAAGAGAAAACGTAAAGATTAAGTAAAATTTATTCTTTTGATATTTACTCTTATGGCACTTAAAATTAGGGCTCGACCGATGGCATTTTTTGGCCGATGCCGATTGTTCAAAGATGGCCGATTGTTTTCCTCCAAATGGCCGATGGCCGATGCCGTTAGCCGATGGCCAAAAAAAAAAAAAAAAATCAAACAAAAATAAATTGATAAGATTGTCAGGGATTTAAAGGATCATTGATTCATTTCACTTTACTTCCTTTCTACGAATAAGGAATTGTAATCACAAAAAAAAAATCAGATTTCGACCTAAATTTCTATTTTACGATCACCCAATTTATACTTCACAAGTTTTTTCGGCGCATCTGTACATACATATGTACCTAAGAACATATAGATGACCGAAATATCCATTTTGAACGCCTCCTCAGTTAATTATCGGAAATTCTCTTGAGATGTCTTCATGGGCGTAAACTTGCGTCACTCAAAAACATTATGAAGTAGTAAGTTGAAAACTCATACGTACGTAGTATGATCTAAAAGTTCGAGAACAAGTTGTATAAAACCTTACCCTGAATAGTTCACATTATCGAAGCACATCTATCTACAAAATAGTCTGCTTGAACGACGCTGCACTTCTGCCAACGTTCGTAAGCTTTTAGAAGCACTCCTGGAAGACATTTTTCGCAACCTCCAGTAAAGCCTATTGCGCTGCTGCTTCAATTTCATCGTGAGGAAGAAGGCGACTTTCATGTTGAGGATGCACGTTTCGATTGGTCAATACTCTGATATGACAAACAAATAACATAACGTTTCGTCGGACTAAGCTCCGTGTGACTTTTACCTGTTCCCAGCAAAAAAACATTTGCGTGGACGCCGCTTTCTTCCGTCAGGAGAATATAAAGCTGCATTGTAGAAGGTAGCGAAAAATGGCTTCCAGCAGTGTTTCCAAAAGTTATAAGAACACTGGCAGAAGTATATAGCCCCTCAAGGTGACCTTTTGAAGGTGGATGTGCTTCGGTAATGTAAACTATTCTGGGTAAGGTTTTATACAGCTTGTCCCCGAACTTTTGGATCGTACGTACAATTTGTATAGGGTGTAGTTATGCTTCTCCTTTTTTGGCTGTTGTATGATGTAAGAGAAAGAACAACAACCAAAAAAAAGGAAGAAAAACAAAGAGACTGTTTAATAACTAATTGATTTGTTTCTTTTTTTTAATTGAACATATAACTAAGATTTTAATAATATTGTAATGATGTATCGATTTAGGTATACTAAACATAGTTAAAAAACATTAAGTTATGTTGTTTAATCATTCGAAAAAAATAAGAATAAAACTATGAAACCGTCAACAAATTAAGCAATTAAAGTAGGAAGATTGCACGTAGACATTTTTTAGTCATCAAATTAAACAAAAAAATGTAACAGATAAATTACAATATTAAATCAAAATAGGAAGTTTTTAATATTTATTTAAAATTCATGGATAGAAAAGTTTGCATTTTTCATAAAAGCTATAACAGTGACATAAATTTTGCTGAAAAAAGAAATAGCCGTGAAAAGAGCGAGGTTCGCAAAACGCAGCTACAATAAACAAACTCAATATTTACACCAAGTTAATAACTGAATACATATACTACTTGATCTAATGTTTGCACACATAATATTGAACAATTTGATTGTTTAATCTTTTATAAAGCTTTACAAACAAAATAAAATTAAATTTTTCAATCTTACAATAATTTTTTGAAATTTAAAAAATTGCATAATAGAAAATCCTTGAAACTTTTCTATAAAAAAAATTAAAATAACAAATTCATTGATTTTATATAAATACATAAAAATAGTTACTTACTACAGAAAAAAATCGATCGCTATTAACAATGCAAAAAAGATGGCGCATTACGAAATATAGGTGAAACAAGTATGAGAAATACGCAAAATGACATTTCTTGACCAAAATAAATAATCACTAAATATTAAATAAATGCTTGAAACGACGAGGGAGGACTAGGGGGGTCATCATCTGATTTTGGAGTAACTCACACTTCGACCCCAACCTCGACCTCATTTTTTTAGTACAGAACCGCTACCACCAACGCCTCGGAAAAGTTTCTGAATCTACTTCAGCACTTCTGAAGAAAAAATTCAAAAGTCCCTTTGATTTCCGAATTATGTCACCATTCAAAACGTCGTTAATCAATTTCTTACATTAATGCTCTAAATTCTTTCTAAACAATAGATAAAGTTTGAAAAAAAATTCTCGAATTTTATGAATGGTGTTAGTTTTAAACATCTCAGAAGTACAACTAGAGTTTAATTTCAGAAATTGAGGGAGTGGGAGGCGAGGCACGCAAGTGTTCTCGGAAATTCAAAAAAATAGTCGTAAAAAATAGAGTTTAAAATAATCATAAACATTGAGCAGAAAAACCCTTTCAAAACTTGCACCCGAGTTTGTTTTGACGTGCATTTGCGGATTTAAAATAAAGCAAATGTTGCAATTGCGCGAGAGGCCCCATAACCATAAGGACACCGTAGGAGTTGGAGTTACAGAAATGCTTCTGATAAACGTTTTACAACTTCTAGGATAGAGAAATAGGGCCCCCAAAATGTATTTTGACGGGCCCCAAACTTGTAACTCCGCCGAAGCGATGCAGAAAAGACTGCATTACTGTAATTCATATTACAAATATCGAAAAATTAAAAATTACAGTCGGTTCAACGGGAATCTAATAAAATGACACAAAAACCGATTTCGCATTTCGCCATCTCTTATTTGTTTCTATAGTCTCCAATTCGGCAATATATCACCAAATGATCATCAGTCTGAGACGCTATATTAGTTTTGCATTGAAATAAGTAATTAATAGCCACAAAAAATGAGTAAACTGGCTTTTCAGAACACCCGATCGAAGACAAAAAGGGAAGTGCACAACTGAAACGTACGCACACCCCACATGCGAAAATTTATCCTTCTACAGCTTACCATTTTTCACTTATGACTTATGAGAGATACATACGTACATCCAGCTGCAAGAAACAACGCAATAATTAACTTGTTTGGTACCTGAATGCAGTATTAAAAACTCTTTCAGGGGTGAGTAAAATGGAAATTCATAGTGAAATTTAATTAAACAATTTTATATGAAAACAATAAATCCCTTTACTTTGTATTAAAAAGTAAAACAGCAAAAGTCTTTTTTTTTTTTTTTTGAAAAACATCGGCCAATTCCTTCGGCTTTTCGATGTTTTTCAAGGCCGATGGGCTGATGTTTCCTGAAAGTTAGCATCGGCCGCCGATGCCGATGGCTAAATTGTTGAAACATCGGCGCCGATGCATCGGTCGAGTCCTACTTAAAATAGAGTTAATTGTTTTCTAGTAAGCAGTTTTGATTTTTTTCTTCTTTTTTCCCATGTTCTTTTTTTTCTTTCGCCCCTTTTTTCTTTCTTTTCCCCCTTTTCTTTTTTTTTGGGGGGGGGGGGAGGGGCGAGAGGTGCCCGGTGACATAACTGACAAGGGGCTGACTTGGCTCTCTGCGACCCAGAAAATCGGACCATAGTCCCCTAATAACTCCCTTCGATTGAGAAAATTTCGTAAATAAAGTTTCCACTCCCCTAAAAATCAAAATTTCCGAATGAATGAGGAGAAATATATTGATAAAAGTATCATTAGAATAAAGGCAACAGTCCCACAATAATGAAAACATATCCTTTGAATACTCATGAGAATTAAGACAACAGCTCCCAAAATTCTCAGTACAATCGAAATCCTTTATTGAGTGAGGACAATAGTCCTTAACGATCCCTATCAGAGTGGACGACAGCTTATAAAACTTACCATTAGTCCACCAAACCATCCATTAAAAGAAAAACAGCCCTTAAAATTACCTTTTTTCCGATTAACTCTACTTCTACCTACATAGTGCTGTATTTGGAGGGGGGGAGCCGTCCCCCAACATATTTGTTTTTTTAATTGCAAAATTAAAATTAATAATGCCTAAAATATGTTTTCAAACAATCTTTTTTTCTTTTGGTGAATCCCCCCAAACCTCAAACTGAGTCCCCCCCCCCCCCAAATTTTTTTCCTCCTCCAACTATAACAATGCTTTTTACCAATTTAATTTTGGAACCAAATATTGTTCTTTTGAATTTAAAATTGACATGACACAATTGAAAGGCTCAGGGCAAGAATGTGATTTACCACATGATGTGAATTTTTCAGTAGGCCAATTTCCAACTTATAAAAAATATTTATAGAAATTTTCAAAGGTATTATGCATTCTATATTCTGCAATACTAACACCAGATATGTTTTTCTCCAAGTGACATAACCCATTGTCCTGTTTATTTCAGTTATAGTTATGAGAAACAAAAATCCTTGTGGCTTGTCACATTTCTGCCCCGAGCCCTTCAATTCAAATGACGTATGTTCAACAATCAGGCTTAAATAAAATTTAAAAAAAAATAAAGTAAAATATCCTGTCAACGTGTAGAAAACAGCAATTTTATAACTCAAAATTTAAATTTTGACATCTTTGGATTGTTTTAAAATTTCAATACATAATTCAGTTATTTTAGGAACATTTGATTCATGCTCCGAAATTATTTTTAAATTTCACTAACCCAACCCTTGTAGAAAACCAAAAAATTTAGTTTTCGTTCATTATGTCATCGAGGTTCCGTTCCGGACAGAAAAAAATAAATATGGAAGGAAACTTCCAAAATAAACCGCGGATCTGTCGTACGGGCGAAAGCTTTTATCAACGCAGCTGTGCTTACACGATATCAACCTGCAGGGAGAAGGCTCATAATTTTAAAGCTTTGACGTATGTTCCAGTTCATATTTTTTCTTTCACTCTCGCAATGACACGCGTACCGGTTGTCTGCAGCATGTTAGAAATGGCTCTATTTGTTTGTTGTGTAACTACGTGGAGAAATCTGGTTGTATTTACTTCGAGTTATAGTTTGTAAAAAGTGAAGTAGAACTTGTGTGTGCAAGTGAATAAGTCAATTCGACTATGTCAAGTTTTAAACAGGTAAAATTTTACTGCTCATTTTTCAAAATTAATTTGATTGCCTGAACATTTTCGCCGCCATCTTGCAATTGCTGATAAATTTTGCTTTTTTAGTATTTTTCGAATTAGTTTTTTTTTTTTTTTTTTTTCAATTTTCTTTAGGAGCACTTGTTTCTTCATAATCGTTGGTCATTGTATCAGAGCATTTGATTTACTACAGCAAAGGGTGAGTGCTACTCGGTTTCACCAAGTCGCAGTTTCAGTAAAAGTTTTTGGATAACTTCGCTAATTTTACCTCTCACTTGAAAGAGACATTCAAAAACTTGAGCACCTTAACTTACTGCACTGTCATGCAAGTCATCCTGGCATTCCTTAAGCTTACAGAAGTGCCCCAACATTGCTTTCAGGGCTACCCCAGCGGGTTTTGCAATCTGTAATACTCTTTCCCTATTTTTTCTAAAGCGTAATTTTCTGGCTTTTAAATTTCAGTGATGGTTTTCGAAAAAATTTTTAAATTATACGCATTTTCTCAATTGCTGAACGTATGAAAACAGAAACCTCGAATGAGATTACCTATTCATTCTCAGAAAAAAAAAAAAAAAAAAGAACTTTTTTTATTGTGTTCTTAAATGTTAAACTTACCGTTCACATCATATGAGACACAAAGTTTTTCTTGCTCTTCTTGCAGATATACGAGGAAGGTGATTCAAACTTCAGATGATGCTTGTGAAAATATACGTTTTATGAGAGGTAAAAGTTGGAAAACGTATGTATGGAAAAAAATTGCGTGATTGGAAATTCCGCGGAATTCGGGATTGTAAACCCTAGTTCTGTGATCCGAACGATTTGATTGTCTAAACTCCCAATTTGATAGGATTAAAGAAATTCTACTGTTTATTTATTTACGCCGAAACATGTGTCTGCAGTAATCAAAGCTACTGTCTGTTTTCTTTAGCTGAAACCTCCCGTAAATATGCGCATGCGTCAGGTCTGCTCTAATTTTATTAAAATAGGAGTGGAATCCCGGAAGTAATAGGATGCAAATTGGAAATGCAGAGTAACGTGGTCACTGGTCAGCAGTTCTTCCAAAGTAACGTCGAAAAGACAGATATTCCAGTACGAGCGGAAACAACATTCGCCTATCGGCCCTACTTTTTAAAATGAAATCCATCCCGAGTGCTAGTCTTTGCTTTCGAGAAAGGACAGTGCCTCAAATTTCTATTTAGAGAAAAAAAAAATGAAAAGAAAGAAACATGGGCGGTTCGTACAGGGGGCAAGGGGGGCGACTGCCCCCCATCCCCCTCAAAAGCAAAGAGGCATTACCCCTCCACTCTTTTAAGCTCGAAATTATCGATCGATCAGAAACTTAGTATTGAGGAACCCACGTGTTTAAACAAAGAAATAGACCCAATAAATTCGTGTTTTATATTTTTCTCACGTTATTATTTTCATAAAAATTAAAACAGACCTTTGAATTGAAAGAGGATGATAGTCTACTGTGGCCATCTGCCAAAATTGTTGAGAAGAACATTTAATCATTGATGGTGTTAAAATAAAATAATATAGCCCAGTTTAAAAAAAAAACAAAACAAAAATCAACTTTAAGAGCACCGTTCCCCTAAATTTTGCCACGCTCACTCCCCGCGTCTCATCTGACCCCCCACTTTTTTGGTGCACCAGCTGCCTATGGAAAAAAAGCTCAAGAGAGAATGGATCGTAGGAACTTAAACTGAAAGCCTTGTCAATATCACCCTATCCGACTGAGAAACGCGTAAGCAACGCGCTTTTGTATTTCATTACGTCGCAAATTTCTTCAGACAATAGAAATTCTTCATTCGAATAAATAACGTGTGATATAACGTAAAATTTATATTTGCGCTAAAGCTGCCACCAGATGCACAGTATGCGTCCTTCGACTTCAGCATTTATGGACGAGCTTTCAAGCATAATGATGATGATCGACGACTATTTCGTTTGAATATCGTTCTTTCAAATCTCAGGTGTGATTCATAAAAAAGATGATGCACGTATTATATGGGAGGAAAAAAAGTCTGATATGTGTGCACTATATATATATACATGATTTCCTTGTACGTCTATTAAATAATCGATATCTTTCAATAACTCAAAAGAATAGTTCAGTATCATACGCGCAAAAAGCTTAAATGCATTTTTTTTTTTTTTTTAATCTTATAAAAATAATGAATTTTGATGTTTTTGTTGGCGGCTAAAATCTGAAATTACAGCAAGAAAATTCTCTACTAAGCATGTTCAAGAAACTAAGAGATGTAAAATTTAAGAAAAAAAGAGGCCGTGGGGAAAAAAGTGGGGAGAAACTAACCGAGAAAATATAAAAAGAGTTAACTATGTAAATAGGGGAGGGTGACCCAAAGCGAGTAGGTTGCAACAACAGTAGGATTTTGAACATTTTTGCAATTTGAAGTATATATCTAGGACTATCGGTTTCGAAAATAAAGATCTTGCAGGTTAAAACGGAACACCCTGTATAGAAAATGTATTATATTAAGCTGGATGTTCTTTTAACCGATATTCTAACAAGCGGACTTGACTACTAAGTCTGTCCTGTGAAAAAAAGAAAAAAAAAATTTTTATCGAGAAAAAGAAATAATACTTTGGTGCACAGGGAAATTAAACAATCTAACCACTTGCATTATCAAAACTAATGCGCTTTTATGTGTGATATTAAACATAATAAAGTTTATGAATAAAAAAAAAAGCATTGCAAGATGACTATTGTAAATTTCCGAATTACATTATTTTATACCTGATTTATGTTAAAATTTTCGATTTTTCCGGAGCGGAAAAAAAACTCTTAGGAAAAAGAAACGTTTTTTCCCCGACTTTCCCCATCCCTACAAGAAGCATCAGAGAACAGAGGAGAAAAATGTGACATATAGAAGCAATTATACTTCGCGAACGTTCGGAAATTTAACTCATTTGGAAAAATGATAATTGAGAATCAGAGTGACAAGAATAGCAACATATATATATATATATATATATATATATATATATATATATATATATATATATATATATATATATACAGTCGACTCCCGCTACAACGCGATCCGACCTACGCGAAATGGCTATAACGCGAATTTTTCGCCCACAACATGAATTTTTTTAGAAGTAAGTATCAGCTTCGTTATTGGCTACTAAATATTGATTTCGTGAATGTTATTACGTCCCTTTGAGCATCACTGACAACCAAAGTTCCCACGCCAAACTAGTCTAGTGCATCAAATAACCATAGTGGCACCTTAGTGTCACCTTCATCTAAAGTTTGAAAATGTGAAGTAAAAGAAAGTTTCTGATAAAAGAAATTTTAAAAGGCTAAGATTCTCTATATGCTTGAACAATTACAAAACGTCGAAGGTAGCGCGACAATAAGTATGATTGAATCTTCCATATGTACTATTTAAAGTCAAAACAAAAAGATGTCCGTAAAAGTTTAGAACTTAGTTTCAATATTGAAGCTTGCAGAGCAGTCGAGCAAAGTAAAAATTATGAAAATGAAAGCTACGCGCTCACTTGCATTAAGGATTAATAAAAAGATCAGGTAGAGGAGATGTAGCCACAAATTGAAACGTTTTAAATAAAAGGTGAAGCATATTTAGAAATGTATTAGATAAGAATAACGACCTGATCTTGGAGCATAAATCATCACTAGTATCCTCATTTTTAAACTCGTAAACATTGTTACTGTACTCTACTGTACAGTACTATTTTGTGCATCATTTTAATTTTACTGTATGCAGGGCGTACCGTGTTGTTTTATTTTATATCTTTTATTCCCATTGGTCATTCATTTTGTGCATCTTAAGTATTTCTGGTTGAATAACAGTTTTTTATTTTTTAAATACAGTAAAAGTTCAGTTCTTTATGGAAGAAACTGTAATGGTTAAGGAATGCTTTAGAGCAGTTTGAGGGGTGTTTATAAGTGCCTAAAAGTATTTGGTATGATTTAAAAAATTTGCATGCATATATTTTTCCACAACGCGAAATTTCAACTTACGCGAGGAGTCTTGGAACGCATCCCTCGCGTAAGTCGGGACTCGACTGTATAATATATATATATATATATATATATATATATATATATATATATATATATATATATATGGATATATATATATATGGATATTTTTCATCTAAGTGGGAAGCAACAATATACAAACCGAACTCTTCCATTGAAAGTTTTTTTTTTTTTTTTTTTTGAAGTGTATCGATGCATTAAATTTTCTAATTGTTTAAAAGCTTCTGAAAATTCTAAAATTATTGCCTTTCCATCAACACCAAAAGGAACTTATTTCACAAAAGCATACTGAAAACGTATGTAAGAAATTCAACTTTCATTAACTGTCTGAACGGAAGGGTTTCGATGAACATTTGTAGGGATATAATAAATACATTTGATTGTTGATGATGTTCGACGGGTTTAAAAATCTAAAGGAAAGTGCTGCATTATTTTATAAGAAATTACTTTCGCAGTAACTACAACAAAAATGAATATTACACATTGCTTTGAGTTTGTACAATTTGTCGATAATAATAATTTCACTTTTGAAATAAAATTTAAAATAATGTTTCTTTAGCAAAAAAGAGTAACAAATGGGCGGGGGGAGGCATTTTTAGGAATAGATTTGAAAAATTTCGGAGGGATTTGAACCCTCTTAACCACCCCCTTGCGTTTGGCCCTAGCTTCGTGGACCACATAGGCAGCAAGCAGACCGTAGGTTGGGCACCACTGATTCTGTATAATTATTTGATGGACTAAGGAAATTATTCATATAATATTAGTTTGTCGTGCAGAATTTAATAAATCTTATCTGTAAGAAAAGCATCGTTATTTTACAGTTTTGTTCCGAAATATAGTTCGTTTTACAAACAAGAATTCTTTATGCAAGAAAAGAATCAAAGAAATTAAACGTATCGTTTTTGCTCTTTGGTGCATAATTTTTCCTCAGCATGCAGATTTTTGACAAAGCTACAAGAATCAAGACTAAGTTGTTGTCTTCCCCAGCTACAGCGCACTGAGTTAAACTCAGGGTTATTCGTAATTCCTTCCGAGGTTTCGAAACGATATAATAAAAAAAAGTAAGACAAAATACTTTCGTTTCCGCCCGTAAACCGGATGTTAGCCTTTACATCTCATCAGCGATCAATTACATATCCCCTCAAGAAAACTACTCAAGGAAGTCAACATAACCTCGCGCTACTTACTACATGATTCAACTTTACCCGAAATAGCTATAACCAGGGCTGCGGAGTCGGAAAGAAAATGGCCGACTCCGACTCCGACTCCTGGATTTTGAAACGCCCGACTCCGACTCCATTTTTTTTTTTAAATTTTTTTAATTGTATTTTTTCAATTCCCTCTCTCCATTCAAGGGAAGGGGGAAAACCTCTTAACACAGATTGAAATATTAATTCCTTTTTATGAAAATTTCGCATTTTGTGTTTTATTGTAAACCCAAGGCGCCATACAACGTTAGAAATTCAATTTAAAAATCAAACTTTCCAATAGTTACGAGTTAAAAAGTGAGATGACTTAAAAATCCCTTTTAAAAATTTTAAAAAGGATTATCTGTAATTTTCCCCCCTTTAATGTTTAACAAATAGATATTGATCAAATCGTGTGCTTTCAATTTTTGAAAGCTGTAACTTGAGAGAAAAAAAACCTTTTTTTCTAAATCCAAGTTCTTGAGAGGGGGTGGTTTGCCCCGGGTGACACCCATCTGGTAGATGACACCCAAAGTTAATTTCAGAGTTTATAAAAAAATATAAATACTTTAATTCTGAAAATGTTCACGAATATATTTTAAATTATATTTCATCAATAAAATTTCAAAGAAAATAGGGCACACATACGTCAGGAGCTAATTTTACATAAAACGCGGCGGTATACAAATTTGTACGAATAGCTTTTACTATACCTCTATTTCTTCTTCGCTAAATTTTTAATTTAAATTTTATTGGCTGCTTTAGAATTAACTTAAATATGAAGATTTTAAGATTAACTGCAATTCTTGAGTGTTGTAATCAAGAAATCATTTACTTATTTTGTTCCATACTTTTTAGTGAGAACCAAGCTTACAGAAATAGTCTTAATAAAGAAAAAAACATTAGATTATTTCATCGAATCTTTTGGATTCGTGCTTTCGCGCCAGAACTTCTTTGAATTTGCCGATCACACTTAAACGTTTCAACCTTAGCTACGGGTGTCGACTTACTAATTTGTTACGTTTCTTTTACTATTTTATAAGTGAGATCGAACAAAACACTATATTTCATTTTTATTTGAAAGTGATTACTTGAAAATGTTAGGCAACAAAACCATTTGCTGACAGTTGCTATTAGTTAAGTTAAAAAGCAAGCAAATTAGGGGACGGCTACAGAAAGTTCGGTAAGCATTCAAGCTAGCTGATTGCCATAATTGCAGTTATTTTCTCATTAGTATCTTTTTATACATGTAATCGAACCAATTGGTAATCAGTTTTTAAAAAATGCAAGGAGAGTCAGTGAAAAGGAAAGAAAAAAAGAAGCCTGGAGTCGGAGTCGGAGTCGGCATGTTTTCTAACGACTCCGACTCCGACTCCTTTATCCCAAAATCAGTCCGACTCCGACTCTTCGACTCCGACTCCGACTCTTCGACTCCGACTCCGACTCCACAGCCCTGGCTATAACGCCATTTTTTGATGAAAAACAAATTTAAGAGAAACGTGAATTCCTCGTCCGCAACACGAAAATTTTCGGAAGGGAATCGCGGTGCGAAAGTATCGGCTTGGTCATTGACTATTAAATATTGATTTCGTAAATGGTCTTTTATTTCTTTAGCATCACTGACAGCGGAATCTCCCGCGCCCTACCCATCCTTTTGTTAGTGTAAACAAATTACCACTCAGTATTTTTCTCCCCTTCTAAACATAGCCCAGTGGTTGGGAAGTTGAATATGGAAGTGATTGGTGGAAAGCTAGAAATTGCTTGAATCTATGCCGTATGGGTCTGGAATGACCATACTAAGTTTTCCCCTTTCTACTAAGTAAGCTTTAACCGTTACTGCCAAATTAGTGACAAAAAACACCTGTTTTTTCATTAATATAACAATAGCTCAAAAATAACGCTTCCAATGGCCATACATATGACAACTTACCTACGCACAACTTAATATTTGGCCATACATACGCACAACTTAATTTCAAAGTTTGGCTAAAATCACTAATCAAGCGCTTCTCCCCGCTGCGCTCCCGTGCAGTGGGTTCTTTTTCAGCAATCTTATTAAGCAATATAAAGTTTTTTGTGGGCCCTTAATTTTGGTAGAAACTGCTCAAATTAAGAGCACTTCATTTCAATTTCATTTCACTTAAAAAATCGCTTACTCTCAAAATCGCGAACAGGATGCCTAGGTAAATCTGATACATGTGTGTCCATGCAGCTGGTTTTTGCCAAATGAAACTGAAAATGCGATAGGCGTGCTTCCGCGAGCAGGAAGTGGGTGAGCAAACGCAGCTCTTTTCTTTTTCTTTTTCCGATGAATGCGGGCGAACGCTGTGTAAACAGAGAAGTAAAATAAATTTTGATTACGTACGGAATGAAATGGGGAGCTTTCAAAATGATTCTAAACTGAAATGACGATAACATCTTGAATCAGGTGTAAAAACAATTTTTCCTTTCATCTTGACATATATTAAGGAAACGAAATTCTGGTCCAGTTTGTTCTTTTATTACGTATCGTGTTGTTTGGAAAGCTGATGTTTTTCAAACTGACGGCTGTTGATAGATTTATATTTTAGTACAGTTAGTCCAAAAAAGGGCAAAACCCAAACATCCAAAAAAAAAGAAGGTGAAACCTGTTGCAAATTACTTCTTACCCTTCCAGCAAGAAGGGGTAAAAAGTCACTACTCTTTGCGCGTCGGGTTTTAGGGGGAAGGGGGGGTACGAAATAATCCTCTATTTAAATAAAAATAATTTCTATTACTTAAAAAAAATTCTCAAACCTCGCAGAAACCACTCTATAATAGTAAAATAATAAACTCTCACAGAAAAAAATCTAATTAACAGGGGGTGCACAGGCGGAGGGGGAAGAGGGGGGGGGGTCCATGGAGCAGTTTTGCGTCATTAGAATTTTTAAGGCAGTTTTTTCAAGGGGTATTTCTTTCTTTTTTAAGGGCTTTTATTCTGGATGGGTACTCCGTCACACTTTTAAGGGGTGCACCATCGTTTTTTTTTGGGGGGGGGGGGACCCTGAATTTACATTCTAAAATCAACTATTGCAGTGAAGTTCACGAAAAAATTTCCCTGATTCAAACTTTTCCGAAGCACAAAATGCCACACAATGATATGGTAATGTCAGAATGATAATTCTAAAAGATCTAAGCGAGCTCAGTAACCAAATTATTTGTGACTGGAGTTATTAAACTGTTTAGAGCGCTGGAAAACAAAATTCCTGTGAAGCATAAAAAAAGTCCAAATTGACCAAAGTTTCCTTACTTCTTCTTGATTAACTTACTTCAACTTTTCTACAGTCTTTTGCCATCACCGTAAGGGGGGACAAACCGAAATTGCCAATAGTGAGACGGACAATGCTGCAATTCTGCACCCTCTAAGTCGGTGGGGGTTTTCATTTGCAAACACCAAGCTATCTCTCTTTTTCGCAGCTGGTTATATGAATTATGCTAAATATGCGGACATATACTTGCAACATTATCTGAACCTTTTGAGTACATTATGCGATAAAAAATATTTGATCACATCAAAAATCAGCTATCCAACGATCTAACGCAGTGACAAATTCAGGTGGTCTAGAACCTGTAGTGATTCAACAATAGAACAAGTCTTGATGAGAGCAATGAGCAATACAACAATAGAATGCTAAATATTTACACCTTTATGTCTCCCAGTTTGGAAATCACAATCCGTTTCTAAAGCCCCCAGAAGTTTCTTCCCTCTCAAGTTGGTAGTGGTATTGCTCGCTGATGATAAGGTGCGTTGCGATGAGACCTTTAACGTTCGGGTAGTAACATCAAAGGATATTGAAGGCAAACAATTTTGTGGCATTTCTTTGTAAAGGAGGTAAGCAGTTATGTCTTTAGCTTCTGTTACGAGAGTAGTTACTATCTGTAAAGATGTGTAAGCCCAAACCATCTTTTACACCGAATGGTATGAACAGTAAAGATGGAATAACAAATTGCTAAAAACTTCTGGTACGAGTTATGCGCTGATCCTCCATCAGTATTCGATGAATCTGGTTTCAGAAAGAAAGAAATCGTGTATCGTTAAAGTGCTATTATCTAAAGCAAAAGGTTCATCCACCATCACAGAACGAACAGCTGGTGTCATATATGAGGCAGTAAGAAGTAAAGGGATGTAAGTGGACATTTTCAAGTTTTGAATAAAACGCGTTTAAAGATAAGATCCTAGGTAGGCTTTCATTGATTTTCTTTTCTAAATCATGCTGTATAGCAGCAACTATCCAGGCTACTAGTACCATCTCTTGCCCCAAGATAGAGAAGAGGCTCAGCAACCATTTGTACTGGTTATCTCCAAATTTTTAATTTTGCCACTTACATCCCTTTGCTTCTCACTGCATCATATGTAATAGATGGAAGATACCTGCTTGATCATATTTTTTGTAATCATCTGTAAGTTTCAAGGAAATATGCCAGCAATGCAGTGTATAGGTCACTTGTATTGTAAGTATGGGAAAACTAGTGTTATTTTTGATGGGTGCTAAGGAAAGCACCACAGAAATATAATTTGCGTCCTATTACAACAGCCAAGCCTTCTGCTCTAGAAGACTTTCTGCGTCTCAAATCTTGTGCTTGCTCTGAGGGGTTCATTGGATATAGTTAATGTTTGAAAAGTCTAAAAGTGGACTGAAGTGTTCAATTATATGCACAAACTGTGTTAGACATTCGCTGCAACAATAACGATTTTGCTGAGGATCTAGATTCCAAAAAACATCTTGATAACGAAAACTTTTTGTTACAAGCTTAGGAGAAATCATTTGAAAGCAAAAAACAGCTCAGCGTAATTTTTCTGGCCATTAATCTCAAATGTGCACCATCAGAGGGGTGGGGGGGGGGGGAGGATAATATTTTAGTATATAATTTCATTTTGGGAGGTGAGCTACTGTTCTTATGGGGTGGACAGTCCTGATTTAATGCATATTAGATTTGCATGAAATAATACTTCTACTTGAAAAAAAAAGGGGGGGGGGTTGAATATTTATTTTATTTGGCGGAGGGGGGGGGTGCTGTAGCTTTGAGAGGAGGTGCACCATCGCTCTTAGAGGATGGACACACTTGATTTCTAACTTTAACTTAGAATAAAATAATGTTTCTGTATGAAATGTATGGAGGGGGGTTTGGGGGTACTGCTTCGTTTTACGGGGATAGGGGGACTCTGTAGCATTAGTGGGTTATGTCATCTCTCTTGGGGGTCAAACACCTTTAATTTCATTGCTTTTAAATTTAGTATAACATAATATTCTCACTTTAAATTCACTCTAAAAATTCTGGAAAAATACCCAAAACAGCAATTTTTAGATGCCCCCCATTCAAAAACCCGACGCACAATGGGGTGGGACTTTTTACCTGTCCTTATTGGGAGGGTAAAAAAAAAAAAATTGCACCAGGTTTAGCTTTTTTTTTTTTTTTTTTGGATGTTTGGGTCCGACCCCTATTTTTACTGTACTATTTGTAGTTTGTTTCGACATTATGTTTTATTTCCCAAAGTATCATGGGTGTAGCCAGAGGAGGCAGGGCGGGGAACTGCTCATCTCTAGAAGAGAACCTCTAACCCCCACTCTTTCGTAATATGACCTAAGATAATTTAAAATTGCAGTATTCGGACTGAATTTCGAAAAATTCCCGGGGAGAGCCACATAACCGCTTTTTTGTGACTCTCCCCCCCCCCCCCTCATCTGACCAAAAATAACGTAAAAGTTTTCTCTAGCGAGAGAAGAGGACTAACCTGGGTCTGGGATGAGCTTTGTCACATTTACAATATATTATTCAAAAACTTGTTCAAGAAAAACAGTGGCAGTGGCATTCCTCTCAATATTATGAAAGCGACTGGTATTATGTGACATCTTCACCTGATCCTAGATTACCGCAAATTAATTTGTATTTAGCTTTTTTATTCTTTGATTAATGCTCTAACATCAATATGTTCAAAATAACATTATGGAGTCAAAATAATATTTGGACAAAATAATATGGTTATCAAAATAATATTAAATTTCGTTTACGAACTTAGTTATAATTTTCGTTTAATAATCAGCTTTAGTTTCAAATTCCGACTTTCCGATTGTACTTCTTGTATTGACTGCCTATGGTAGTGCGTGTGTATGGCCGGGAGTGGGGTGAACTAATATCAGTGTTCAAATGAGGACCGCAAAGCCTGAAAGGTTGGGAACCCTTGATTTAGGCAAACATTTATGTATATTATATTCAGGTAGAATTTGAAAATAACTTTGTGCATACGATTTCACTTTTTTGAAAATAAAAGTAATTTTGCGCATCTTTTTGCCTGTTTTTCTATTGTGTTATTATATCTCCATTCTTCTTCCCTGCAGATCACAGGCAGCATCATGCGAGTGGTGCGTGTCCGCTTCGCAGCCATGATCGGGATCGCTTTCATGCTCGTCCTCTCTCTGCACATGCTCCTCTCCGCCTGGAGCAGGAGTCCGACCATCGAAGAGATCCAGAAGAGCGACGAGGGCACGGAACAGGCCTGCCGGCATCCCGATCTCGAACTCATCAACCCCCTCATCCTCAAGTGAGTCATCCCCTTGTCTCACCTTCCAAATGGAGACATATGTCTGTAAAATTATTTCGCTGTACTCAGGGATCCCCACGTCCCTAAGAGCAAGGGCGCACCCCCTAAATATTGCAAAGACTCCCCCATGAGAAAAATACCTCTCACAGCACCCCTTCCTTAAATATCACGAAGACCCTCCCAAATGAGAAAAATACCCCTCAAAACATCACCCCTAAAAATTTTAATGGTGCGGTATGCGCCATGACACCCCCCCCCCTATAGGTGGGCGCCCCTGCTGTACTCCTATTTTCCGCAATTAATGAAAGTTCATGGGAGTCCGTTCGGATGGAATGTGTCTCAAAGCTCCGACGTCCTGCTTCTTGCTAGCTCACTTTTAAGTTGCAGGGCCATGCTTTTCAAGCATATATCTTGAGAAAAAAAATTCTCAGAGCAATAGTTAAACATCTAATCCGAGGAATAACAGTAAGATATCCTACTGTTGCTTTAAGACGACGATATACTCCAAAATTATTCAAACTGCAGCGGGTTTCTCTTGGATAAAATTTAAAAGAAGTTTGCCGCAGTGGCTTTCTAACAGAAAAAAAATGTAAAAAAAAATAGGGCGTTATTTTTTTAGTTGTATAAATCCAGTACAACGCGCGTAAATAACATTTGTAAAGGAGGAAGAATCAATAAGATGTTTAAATTAAAATGCACTCAAATGACTTTACGTTTGCTTCAACTGTATAACACTTGAATAAATATTGTAGAACTATTTAAGTAATTTTTACATTTGAAAAGAAATAGTACCTTTAAAAATCCCCAATAGAATAACGGGAATCGTCCCCCAAAAACATCATCAGTATAATGTAATCAGAGAATGATTTTCTAAAAATCCTCATCAGTGTAGGGACAACAGTCCCAAGCAATCTCCACCAACAAAAAGACGAGTTCTTAAATAGGACAGCAATCCTTAAAAATTATTATTATAAAAGAAAATCCTCATTAGGAAAGTACTGAAGTTGTTAAAAACCCATTTTAAAATCAAGACCATATTAGAATAAGGACAAGACTCCCTAAAAATCTCTATTTGTAACAGTTTTTAGATAGCTTCTACAGTACATGTAAAAGCCCTCATTGGAATAAGAACAACAGTTTAATTTTATAACTACCAATTACTCGATTTCAAATATTTTCCCTAATTCGAATTGTATGTTTTCTGTATGCATGATGTTCTTTTTAATTGGTCATTGGCTTTAGTCACCAATGATCCACTAAAAATACTGATATTACCCTTTATAGCCTTACTTGCCATTAATTTTAACAGAAGTTCTTTTCTAGGAGCATAAATTTTATTTTGAAATTCTAACAGGGTTTAAATGTGTTTTCTTTCAGACATGTGGTGAATCTTGGTGAACTGGATTGTAAACGCGGAATCAACTGGGTGGAGATCCATAATCAATCTATAGTTATTAACAAAGATGCCGTCAGGCAGCATGGTTTTATTCATTGTAAAGTTACATATTTCCATCGGCGCGATGAATTTGCCGTTGAGACAGGTCAGACGGTTCTTTTGGCTTCGGATGAAGGACAAATTCCTTTGAAAGGTGATTTCTTTCATGTCAACTGCGAGGCTAAGAACAAAAAGAAGTGGAAAAATCTAATGTGTGGAGTCGTTCGAAACCAAACTGCTGTAGCCAGAGCTAAGTCTCTGAAACCACTAGATGGTGCAATGAAGTTGAATGTACTTATGTTCGGACTGGATTCCATGTCTAGGTTGCACTGGATGCGAAAACTCCCCAAGACTACCAAGTACTTGGTGGAAAATTTAAAAGCTTCTGTACTGAAAGGCTACAATATCGTAGGAGATGGCACGCCTCAAGCACTTATTCCCATCCTTACTGGATATACGGAACAGGAACTACCAGAAACTCGGAAACGGATGAACAATGCCCAATTTGTCAACGTCTACCCTTTTGCGTGGAAGAACTTCAGTGCTAGTGGTTATGTGTCTGCCTATGGAGAAGATTCACCTTATACTGGTACTTTCACCTATAGGCTGAAAGGATTTGACGAAATACCTACCGATCACTACATGAGGTCCTTCTACTTGGAGTTGGAAAAGGAATTTAAAAATCATCCAAAATATTGCCTGGCGAATACGCCTCGTCATGTGGTGAGTATTCCCTTTAGTTTTTTTCATCAATGCAGAACCAAACTTCTTGACAAAATATCCGTTGGCAAAATCATGTTCTTGGCTCTAAGGGATGCTTACGAGGAGAAGGGGTCCATCTTGGACGGGCCATGATGCAGACTGCGCCGTCAAATTTTTTTTTTTTTTTTTTGGAGGAGAGGGAGTAATTTGAGAGTGTTTTTGATCTGATTTTCTGAAGGTGCTTCGTTGCGTTTGATGGGGACTGCGCATTTGTCCTTGGGGAGTATAGGGGTATAGATATTTCTGACTCTAGTCAACAACTATGAACTCAAAGTATATTTCTACTATGAATCATATTCACTATAGATTTGTAGCAATAAAACAATACTCTGAACGATTTTCTTGAATGAAGATATCTTATGAACTAACTAGTAGTACTCTGTGGCAAGAGTGGAAGGATCCAAGGATGCAATTGAAAGGGTGGTGGGACAGTGAGGAAAGAAGTAAGTACATTGCAAATTTATTGCTTCATCAACAGTACATAAAGTAATAGCAAACTTTCTTAAAATATTTTATATTTCGATCTTACTTTTATTGACATATACAATTAAACTTAATGCATCATGAAAAATTACTGCTCCAAACATAGTAACATTTTACAAGAAACTTCGGAAACTTATTTTCTGAAAATAAAAATATAAAAGTTCAAAAACACTCATCACAAACGGAGAATAGCACCTAGATTTGGGACGAGATAAGACATGAAGATATCAGTTCAAAGCGTTTTTCATTGTTTATAAAGTCGGATTGTTTTGAGGTTTTACAACTACGCAATTATAGCTTGTATAGGGGAGACCGGGGTTAGTTGTTACAATTTTTTTCAATATTTTTTTACGCTTAACTACTTCAAGTATTTACTTGTGTGAAAATTAAAGTGCATCTAGATTGTTTAGCATTCGTAACATATTTTTTTAAAAATGATTAGAAGCCACTACTCCAAAATATTTCAAGTCTTTTGAATATATGTACATTGTAACAACTTACCCCACCACAGGGCATGTTGTTACACTGTATGGGGTTAGTTGTTACATGATATAAGTAATAAGATGAATCTTACACATTTTAGGGTTTATTCTGTTACAGTTTTAAAAATTCTCAACCACGTAAAAAATCAAAAACTTTTGGCTTTACAGATTTACTTCATTAACGACTTATTTTGATAAACTGTCATCATCATAATCATTGTCCGCGCGCAAACTACAATTTTTACAAGCATATAATTTATCAAACTTAGCACATCGGTCCTGTGCCCATTCGTCCCAGTTACGACTTTGAAGCCATTTATTTATTTATTTATTTTTTTTTTTTTTTTTGGATTCTGAGTACGGTTTAGTGCACTCTATGCAGAATCAGTCTTCATATTATCTTCATCCGAAGGACGCACTGTTTGGACGCACTTTTTTTTTTTGAGCAATCACGATTGCTTATTGCTTTCATTTGACTGTTTTTGATGTCCTATCATTTTATTTTCCCACCGTCACCCTCTGCACCATCACCTTGGACAAGCGGGCTCCTCACGATGCTGCTCCTATAGCGAAAGCCGTCTCCAGGTTGCATCCATGTGCTACACACACACACGCGCACACACACACACACATCCACACACAAACACATACACCTACACACACAAACACATACACACACAAACACACACGCATAAATACACACACTTACACACAACTACCCACACATTCATGCCTGCACACAGACACAAACACATATGCCTACACACACATACCCCCCCCCCACACACACATGCACATACCCCCCTCCCCCACACTTATGCCAGCTCACAGACACAAACACACATACCCCGCACACACAAACACCCTCCCCCCCACACACAAACACACATGCCTACATACACACACTCGTGATTGCGAAAAACATAATTTAAATTCAAGATGTCAAAATTCAAATTTTTTTTTTTTTTTTTTTTTTTTTTGTCCTAGTGTCTGCTGATTTTTTCGCTGTTAGAGACAATTTCCTTTTCACAGGTTTTTGTTTCTCAGATTCGGCTTGCAAAACATTTTTACTGGTGTATCTGTTAAAGTGGCGCTGAACTATGGTTTCCGCTTGCGGACCGTTTTCATTTCTGTACTGCCTGCAGCGTTGAAGAAAGACCTATACATTCGAATAATACATTAGTTATTATTATTATCATTGTTGTTATAATTATTATTTATTCAACCATACATATTAACAATAAGTTAAATCATACAATGAAAGAGATCATAATATTATTATTAAAATTATTACTATTATTGTCATCTAACTACAGTATTTTACATGAATAAACCATGCAGTGAAACAGATCAGAAATACTACTTACCACCATTTTTCATCTTACTGCAGAATCTCTGTATTATCATGAAATTTATTTCGTATTGATCGCCTGCTTTTCATAATGAACTACCTGCCATTACTTCTTTACCCACCTCCAGGTATGTTTCTTTAGGTGTTTTGCCCCTTTCCGTCTTGTTTTTATAGTCCCCCGCCGTATCACCTTTAAAAAGGAAACATAATATTAAATTAAAACTTGCATGGGGCAAGTTGTTACTTGTAACAACTAACCCCAACAAAACTGTAACAACTATATGACGCCACTTCAAATCTTGGCACATATTACTGGTATTATATCTTTGTACAAAACTTTTAAATATGTTAGCACTTACCTGAAAATGTAGACTTTCCCGTGGTATGGAAATCAATACGTTATCTGCAACGGCTTTGTCACTAATAGAAAAATAACAGCGCAAAGAAAAATTACTTCCAAACTCAAAAAACCGTTTTCCTTGAGCACTCTCCCTACTACTAACTCCAAGCACTCCAGTGACTGTCAGAGAATGCTGATGGATGAGTGCTATTATCTAGTGCAAGGAAAGTCAGTTTCTACTAGCGTGTCGGTTAATTTTAAATTCGAATATAACAACTTACCCCGTGTAACAACTGACCCCGGTCTCCCCTATGGTTTTTGGCAGGAGAAATGGAAATGTGACTCAAGCAAATAAGCTTTACACACCATTTGAATTCTTAACTATAAAATTGAACATATCGTCAGAACTCTCATTTTTACGAACCGACAATGTCTGCATGCATGCGAAGACCATGATTTTCTGAATGTTAGTTGCTATAAATGTGTTAGGGACAATAAACGGCATTCTTTGCAAAAATATCGTAACTTAATATAAATTTCCAAAAAATATTGTTCCAAAACTCAAATGTCTTATTAATTGCATAAACCGCTTTCATAATAGATTACCCGACAACTTGAACGTTAGCACAAATAGCGCAAAGCTCCGCATGAAAGCTTTTAAACCCTCCCCGAAGTTATTTTCTGGTTAAGACACTGTGAAGCAGTATTTTTTGCTTACTGGGATGTTACTAGACCTCTGTTTCAGTTTCTTTGCTGAAGGTTTCCTCCTTGGTTACTAGAAATAAATATTTCGCATCCTCAAAGGAAGAGGTGAGTACATAATAAGAGAGAATGACGCTTAGCGACTAATGAATCCGTCTTTCAGAATATGGGCTGAAAATATTAGGCGTAGTGGAATGAATTGCATTTCTTGATATGTGCCTGTTTTTTCTCCCTGTAGCTTGTGTTTCTAAATTTTGGTAACTTTTCTATTGAGATTGTTCATTAGTATCAATAAAATCAATGTATACTTTGTATAATTATAAAAAAAAAAATCAATAAAGAGTAAATCAAATGATGTGTGTTCTCGGAATTCTTTTTTTACTTTATGTAACCTCTATTACCACATAAACGAAACTGAGGCAAAATTGATACTTTTATTTTGACATTTCTAATTGATACTGCATCTGCTAATCTTAGATATTGTATATCTCATTGTGCCAATTTTTCTATTTTTACTTGAGAATTTCTGATGGGACGTAAGAAAAAGAATAGCAAGCAGGAAAGCAATGGTTTTTCTGAGAAAGTTGCAAGGATAACTTTCCAAATTGTTTAATCAATCTAAAACTTTTATGAATTTCAGGTTTATTAGTTTACACTCTGTGGCAACGGGCATCAGGTCTCAATTTTATACTATTAAAAATTGAAATACGTATCTTTGTATCTACCTATCTATGTATGTCGCCTAATTTCTTTTGAATACCAGAGAATTGATGGTCGAACCAGGAATCAATAGATTCGTAATTTTTTTGGCATCATGTTTAGGAATGTTTTCTTTTTCTACGACTTTAGGAGATTTTCGTTAAAACGTTTGTTCTCAAGGACTTCCTACCTCCCGAAAGAAAGAACTTTTGGCATCGGGTGAAATTCGAACTTCGGAACTTATTTTCTCAAGGCTACGTTGGTCGTCGCGCTTTCTTATAAAAGAAGTACTAAAGCTTCACAGTCTGCAGAACTTATTTTCATACGTTAGTTGTCTGAATTCGGCCTAATGCGTAAAAATGCTCATCTATAATTGAAAAGGAAGTGCGGGATTTGAATTCCATTGAGCTCCCACATAAATGAAGCAATGATAAGCATATGGATTAATTAATGCAATTATAGCAGGGGGGCGAAATTTTCTCTTTCCATCAATGACTGGAGGTAAAGAGAATTGCACGTTGTGCAGTTAGTTGAACACTTTGTCTTCTAGAAAGACAATCAAGAAATTTTTTGAAACTTTTTGCAATTTTCCATTTTATGCTCAATTTTTCCTCTTTTACTTATGGAAATTAAAAAGGAGGAAGGAGGAAAACTAATTTTATATCTCTAAATTATTAATGCATTTCTTTTCGGCTTTGTTTTGTTTTAGGTAATGATGAACTGGGTTCGATATTTTTACGATTCTTATCCAGATGTTCTTAAATTTGGATTCGTGTTCCATTCCGAGCTTAGTCACGATGACTACAACCTGGTTGGATATGAGGACACGGATATTGAAAAATTTCTGAAGAATTTGTACACCAGTGGAATTCTGAATAATACGCTTTTGATTGTCATGAGTGATCATGGGCACAGGTAAGTTAGTCCGAATGGAGTACTACTACACTTTATCTGTTTACTTTAATTTTATTCAAATAATTGTAGAATTAAAAAGAAAGAGAAGACAAGACCAAAATTTTGCATGAATTTGTGAGTGTTGTGCGGGGGGAGGGGAGGGAGTATTGTATTTAAAAATCCAGGGGGGGGGGGATCTCGGGGCCTAGTGCGTTAGAAAGTCTGGTTCATCGACGATTTCCATTGCGATCCTTGATAGAATTTCTGAAACCAGGATGCCTAACTCATTTAATAATGTTAGGTGGAAACATTTATCTGTAGACAAACGACAAACAGATGGGTGGAAGACACGTGATTTTTTTCGTTTTTCAGCAGTTAATAACAAAGTAATCCCTACAGTATTAATGTCAGTGTTTGTGTATTATTGCTGCGTTAATGTTTCGTTTCATAGTAACTCTTACACCTTACAGTGTTTCATAAGTAATTTAATGCAATAAATAAGATCTTCATATTATGGAAAGTCTTAAAAAACTTCTATATTTAACTAATTTTTGTGGATCTAAACATGAATTTAGGATTGAAAGTTACACCTGTATAAATCTGTAAATAGCATTCCGCCCCCCCCCCCCTCGTTCAGTAAGAGGGTCATCTTTTCTTTCTTTTTGTGACGCTCTAGCTCTATCCTCATGAATGTGTTAAATATCTGAAGAAAATTTTACTATGTCTACATAAATAGCAACGCCATTTCTTCTCAACAAATTTTCTTTATAAAAAAGAGAGAAAGATCGATTACCGCAATCATTCATTCCCTCCATCATCCATCAGTAAAACCTGTCACCTGCTCGATGGAATGATTTATGCGTTTTGTCAGTGTGAAGGACTAAAGAAGTTGAGTACGGAAACAATACATAGGACATTTTTCAAAAAAATGTGAAACACACGAACTAAAAATTATTTCAATCCAACTACAACCAAAATATATTTTTTTCGTTGGCCAAGCTAAGTCACCTATATAAAATAGCGTGATGTTCGTATTGTTATCAGGAGCGGACTGGCCCGCGGGCCGGTATGTCCTCCCGCCTGTGCGCCCTAACCAGTGCTCCTCAAACCGGTGCGTTTTTTATTATTATTATTTGCTCCTTTAAACCTGTGCGCCTTCGTTTTTATTTTTATTATATTTTTTGCGTCTTTTTTGGAGGGAGATGGTCCTCGACCCTGTGCGCCCTTTTGGAGTCAAGGTTGGCGCCCTCTAAGGGGACCCAGTCCGTCCTTGATTGTTACGAGCTTGTTTTGACTTCAGGGGTTCATGGAAAGATGACAGTATCTCTACGTAGTACAAAATGAAGTCCTCAAAAAGCGTCTGTGTGTTTGAACTCGCAAAACTCGAGAACTACCCGGCCGATTGCGCTGAAATTTTCACAGTATGTTCCTTTAAGTCCTGAAAAGATTTGCAGACCATTTCGAATAAAATTCGCTGAATAGTTCTTTTTTATTCCAAATTAAGTCCAATTTTCACATAAATTCTCAAATACGGGGGTGAAAAATTACTTGCACATATTAATATTACATATCGTTAAAAAGGATAGAATTTTCCGCGTTCTACTCAATTTGTTTCAATGCTCTAACTTTATTACGGCGGGAGTTATTTGCGTTTTTAGCTCGAATTTTTTTAGGCTTAGCTGAAATTTAGGCACTACTTTCTTTATTAAATAAATCAATAAAAAGTGAAAGAATTGTCCCACAGCTTTCTCTTTGACGCCATTGGAAAAAGGGACATTTTTTACTCCAGATCTATGGTCGAAAAAATAAGCTTTTATCTCGAAAGGAAAAAAGGTTACAAGCCTTTTTAAATCAAGTTTAAAAAATCTAGATTCCATTCAAATTGTGAACCATTTTCTTTCGCATTTTAATTCCTTAAACTTATTTTATTTTGTGTTTCCATGGTTACGCATTTTAAATCCATCTTTCTGGATTTAATTTCTTAAAAGTATTTTAATTATCTGTCGTCATTGTTTGGAAGGGAAATAATGATGTTTTTTATTTATTTTTTACGTCTGATTGTTGAATATACGTCACTTGACACAATTTTTATTTTCAAGTTAGACCGGGCAACTCAGCTAGTTTACTTATAAACACACAAGTATTTTATTCAAGAATATCTTCGGTGCAATTGCTAATTTCCCCCCAGCAATAAAAGAAATCTCACAAAACGCCTAAGTCACAACGGTAAACAAGTATTTATTTATTTACTTATTCAAATACAATAAGTGAAAACACAGCTTACAGTACGTAGGCTTCGCAGGTCGCAACAGAGCAAAACAACTAAACAAGTACAGTGAAATCCAGTTACAAGCAACTTCAAGGGACGGCAAAATTTGTTCGTTGTAACGAGAATTTCCTTGAAATGGAATTCAAGCAATGTGATGAACTTAAATCAAGAACTGAAAATTTATTTCGTCGTTATGGTATTCATTGTAACGGGATTTCTCTGTGTTGTAGAGATTCAAGCAGTTCTATTTAGACCCTCTGGGTTTCAGCCTAACAGAATGTTCTTGAAAACCTAAGAAATATAAATATGTATATAGGAATGTTGCAGTAAAACCGAAATGAAAGTGCTTTAAAGATTTAATTGAGAGGAAATTTACAATGCAAGCTTTTCTCCTGTTGATGAATATTTCACCTTTTATCATTCGAGTAAAGTAATAGGCATGTTTTAAAATATTTTAAATTTTAGCCTGATTAATCAATTACCTTATTTTGATTTTTACTCAGTAATAATGCATTGCCACAGTGCAAATAATGTTTTGTTGATACAGCAGACCCTCGTTTTACGCGGGGGTTACGTTCGACGGAAATGCGCGTAAATCGAAACCGCGTAAACTGAGACCTAATACTAGTGTTAAAATAGGGGTTTGGTTCCGTAGATAATAAAATACTTCATTCTAGTGATGACTAATTGTATAATAAGTTTAATGTGTACTTATATCGACTTTTATGCACAACATGTATAAAGAAAACATAAATTAATTTCATGTCCTGTTTATAAAAAGGAGCTGGATATGATAGTATTTTGGCAGTCATTAAGAATTTTTCTCTGCAATTCTTGCAGAACATTAACGCATCCATGATCACTTGCGTCATTTACATGATGGAATCTTCCTTCACTAACAAATCAGAAAGGTCATTTCTATTGTGTGGGAATGGCTCAAAATTTTCAATGTGAACGTTTTTGGTTGTGCGTCACCGACGTCAATATCCTCGTTGGTGTTGGCCTCCTTTGTCACTCCTAAAAAAGCTCTTCTTCCAGTGAGTTTTGAACTGTGTGAGTTTAATAACTTTACTTCTTGAAAGAGCTCTGGAACTAATCGCGTAAAATGTCTCCTAGTAGTGTGTCTAGGTAGTAGTGATGGGCATAATCGAGTTCTCAAAATCGAATCATTCGATTATTCAGGATCATTCGAGAATTCGATTATTACGAGTTCTCGATTAGCGTATCTCGAGTTCTCGATTAGCGTATCTCGAGTTCTCGATTAGCGTATCTCGAGTTCTCGATTAGCGTATCTCGAGTTCTCGATTAGCGTATCTTGAGTTCTCGATTATCTCTTTCCGAGTTCTCGAGCGATGGACTGCTCGAGTTTTCGATTATCACTTTCCGAGTACTCGAGCGATCAACTGCTCGAGTTCTCGCTTTGTGAACTTCTCGAGATGTCTATCACTCGAGCAGTGTGTTTCTGGATCAATTTGATAATCGAATGAACCTCTCAATAATTGTCTTCTGAAGTGATTCAGTTGCAGGGGCGGATCCGTCATTCAGAAAGTCAGAGGGCTGGTTTTGAAAAGTTAAATTTTTTACGTGTGAATAGGCATGGTTTTTGTTGTCTTCCGAAAAAATTTGCATTGAGTGTATATATCCTTTGACCTTCCCCGAAGAAAAATTTGGAATGACGGGCTGCGCTGAGGAGCCTACAGGGGAAGTAGGTCTCGGGGGGGGGGGGGGGGGTGAGCGCATACTGCGTCTTTGAAATTCTTAATGGATGTTAGTCTTTTTTTAGGGAGTATCCTTCTTGGGGGAGGGGGAGGGTCAGCCAGGGTGAAAAGATGCGCCAGCACATTTGAGAAATCGATACCACTGTGATCTAAATGGTGTTATGATCAAATAAATGCCTCTCGAATGTTTCATTCGAATAGTGTTATAATTGAACGTGTGCTGTCGAATGCTTGATTATCTGATGATTCTTTGGGATGATTTGGTTGATGGGATGTTTTGAGTGAAAGGTGTTAATGAATGAACATATGGATGGGTCTGTGGGTGACATGCGTTGTGTGTCCCGGTGGTGGAAGTAAAGGTTGGAGACGCTAACAAGGTTCTAACTTCAGAAGTATTAAAACTAAAATTAAATTTCATTTTAAAAAGAGGGAATACATTAGTTGAAAACCTGAAGGGACCTCTTCCCCCTTACGTCCACTTTCTACCACACCATTGGGTAATGAACCCCGAATCACGTGTCTGTAGTAAATTTGATATTTGTGTTACAAATTTGGATATTTCCTGTTACTTCTCGTCACAAAAGTGTTTATTAATTTCTTAATGAAACAAGTGGTTTACTTCTCGTGTAATTTATTCGTAGGGGGTGACAAAAAAACGGGGGGGAGGGGGTTTGACAATAAAAATCCGCGGGATTGTGGTTTTTCGGGGATTTTGTTTCTTTTGAGGGTATTGCAATTGGGGGAAAGCTGCGTAGTTGGTGCACCATCGCTCTTGAGAGGGATGGATTTGGAATGGTTTTAAAATCGAATGATTGCTTCTTGCGTGCGTTATTTGAATGGGGTTATAACTGAATGTCGAATTTTCGATTATCGGCAGATTCCTTGATAACCGAACGATATATTTTCGAACGAAAATTATTAAGGAATTATTATATGAGCAGATATAGGGGGATGGGTTGTGTGCTTCGGTGGGAGGCCGTGGTGGCCTGATCGGTAAGGCATCGGACTTGTGGCTAGAGGGTCCCAGGTTCGATCCTCGCTGGCTGAAGATTCACCGCCTTCATTAATGGGGACTGGGGGTCGTTAAATATGCTCGTAGTCACAAAGTTCTCCAAGTAAAACAATACCTCTGGGGGTGCTGGACCAGGGATTGCTCGGTTTCTAGTCCGATTCAAAAATCAGAGCTGTCTTCAGGTTCCCATCCAAACTGGTTAAGCCACAAATAGTGACAGGTACGAGGGAATCTGGAGTGACAAGTGAAAAGTGTGTGCTCCGGTGGTGGTGGTGGAAATAAAAGGTGGAGAAATGCTTACCATACTGTTTTGAGCTTGACAGTTAAAAGATCAAATATATATTTTTTCATTCAAAAGTGGGGATAATGATAATATGGGCGGGTCCTCGGGCGACACTAACTGGTTTGAACTTGATTTTTTTAAAAATATATTCTAACTAAAAAAGGAAAAATTTAGCAAAATTTCTGGGGGCACACCATCATCCTACGGCCCCCCCTCAACTGCTCCACAGAGAAATGGAACAAACCTCTAGAGTGATTTACTTTTCGATTTGCAGAGGTGCTCACAAGAGCGGGAAAACAATATGGCACAAAACAAGTAATGGGAATTTTTTTGAGTCTTGGGGGGGGGGGGGGGGGCTCTTTTTGGGACTATCGTTCTTGTAAAGGGATGGGGAGGTTGTTGTCGCAAGGGGAACGTCATTGCTTACAGGGACGAACGGATACCCCTGTCATCATATATGTTTTTAGAATAGAAAAATTGCTTCTGAGTTGCTTTTTTCGATTGGGGATTCCCAAATAGTACACTTCGTTGAGTAAACGCTTAAATCAGTTGTAAACGCTGTGACAACCATGTGAAAACGTTTCTGTAACGTTTAAATGCAACGTGTTTATAATGCAGGGGTACCCATTCTCCTAAAGGCGACGACACTCAGCCCTCAAATGCGACAGAGAACCCCCAGAACGAGAGCCTCCTAAAAAAAGACCAAAAGCCCTCCCTCTCAAGTTACCCCCTCTCCATCAAAGCTATAATAGCCGGTCTACGTCATGGACTCCCCCCCCCCTTGTGGGCATCCCTGTAATATATTGCTTGTTCTCGAATGTTCATTATCGAGCGACTTTTTCGGCTTTTTTGAAAACCGAATAATATCTGCTTTGCATTCCTGCGGATGCATAATATGAAAAGCCAGCAGATATTTCAATATTTGCATTTCTGCGGAACAGGACATTATTAGAAGTTACGCACGCGAAAATAAATGATACGCACACAAGAATAGTTACAAATTTCATGCGTACGGAATTAAATAAATTAAACAATAATAATCTACATTTCATGTAATTTTAATTAATAAAGTGGGCCAAAGAATGAAAGCTAAAATGAATGCGCTCCGAAACGTTAAAACTTTCACCTCCTGCGCTACATTTTTCCCAAGTCAGTATATGAAAGAGAAAAATAAAAAAAGAGCGATTCAAGAAAGGAACAAAAAAATCAGCCATGTCATAATAAATACCTGAAACGCTACGGAGCATTCCTTGAGGGCTGCCGACAGGCGCCGATTGCCAGTTTAACTAACCGCTAGGCATAATCTTACGAAATTTAAACTAATTCGATTCCAAGCCGAGTCTCCCCAAGGCCGGGCCCATAGTTTCTGACGAGCTAACATGGCCTCTCGTCGAACCTGCATCCCCCAAGGATTGAAAACCTCAAATGAAATCTAAAATCTGTTAAATTGACCCCCTAAAACAGGCTTAATCTATTACTTATCAATAGTTACTCAATGCAAATTTTATAGGAAAACAACAAAAACTAGGCCCACTTGAATGTATAACCTAGAATTTTTCAAGGAAAGGCAATTCCACCCCTACCCCCCGCGTAAAATGAAGTTACATTCATGCGTCATGACCACTCATTATTTCAAATTTTACTATAGAGGAGGAGCACGCAATGCATATTATACCCTAATAACAGCAAAAATAAATTAGTACTAATTCCTAAAAACGAGAAGGGGTGGCCCCTTCTTGACTCCTCAAATGACAGGCTTGATGGCTACACCCCCCGCTCTCGTTCAAAAACAACTAGAGAACTCAACTGTTATAAAAGTCTAGGGCGTCCCCCACCCCCCGCAGGGCGATGGCGCACCCTCTCAATTGCTACAAAGCATCCGTCTAGGAAAAGAGTCCCCCCCCCCCGAAACAAAAAAATCTTTCTGAAAAAACCGCCCCTAAAAAATTCAATAGCGTAGGCTGTGCCATGGATCAACCCCCCCCCCCCCCACCTCACTTTTTTTTTGTCGAAACCGAAACCCCTATAAAAGTCAACAAAATTCTGAAAAAGCTCAGAAACTGAATGAACTAGTTGAGAACTCGAGTCAAAGTTCTCGAGAACTCGATTCAAAGTAATCGAGAAATCAATCGCTCGATTTCGAAAAAAGATCTCGGTTGCCAATCGCTCGATTTTAAAAGATCTCGATTATCAATCGCTCGAGTTCCCGATTTCAAAATATCTGATTATCGATCACCCGAGTGATCGACTTGAAAAGATCTCGATTAT
Source organism: Uloborus diversus (assembly GCF_026930045.1). Taxonomy (NCBI): domain Eukaryota; kingdom Metazoa; phylum Arthropoda; class Arachnida; order Araneae; family Uloboridae; genus Uloborus; species Uloborus diversus. Next base: position 63,006,211 of record NC_072732.1, on the reverse strand, counting down.
CAATCACTCAATTATCAAAAGTACTCGATTCCCGAGATCTCGATTATGCACATCACTAGTAAGTAGTGTTCATTGTTCACCATTGTTTAGTTTCTTCCAGTCTTACTAGTAAAACAGTTAAGTTACCGGATCGACTTCAGCCTTGTCACAATAAAGCCTTTCCCTGTCATGTTAAACATTACCGAAACACATTATCAAATTATCATTACGTGGTGCGAGTTTCATTGTTGAAACACGCGGGTTACTCGATCATCGGCTATCAGGTATGAGGATATGAATCAGCAAGCAGTTTTCAGCGCAGAACAAAGCGAACTACTTTATTTTTCGAACCTTAAAATAAGAAATAGCATTACCTTACTGTATAGGCTTGCCAGACATGCCGATTTGGCCGGGACAGTTCCGGTTTTCAGACAAAATTCTGGAATCCCGGCCGGTTTAATTCACGTCCCGGAAAATGATAAATCTAATTATAGATGACCAAAAACGTATAAAAATAATTAACTGTGAAGGATTCTTTTGGATAATTACTTTATCATTTGTGCAATCAATATATAAAATTAATATTGAATTAACTTACGCAGATTTTTACAATAATATGAAAACTAAAAGAGTTCTAGCCATTGAAAAGAACGTGTAAATATTGTTTGTTCAATTAATTTTCTTTATTCAAAGTTTCTACTTAAGTATCTTGAAAATATTAACATGTAAGAAATAAATTTTTAAATTTATCTGCTTAGGTCATGTATTATTACTCCTGGTTTCGGTTCATAAATTAGTTACCATTAATTCATTAGCATTGAGAATGAACTACCCTCTAAAACAGTGCTTCTCAACCTTTTTTACTTTGCGGCACATTTAAAAAATTTCTAGATCAACGGGGCATACTGAATTTAATTTCGCAATGGTAATATAGAAATGTTCTTATCATTCACAGGTAAAAAGATGCACCCGCAGATGAAGAGAATGGATCGCGAATCCAGTTATACTATTCTATGTCAGTATTCTTGAAATAGTGCTTAAACTTCTCTTGAAGTATGACTAAATGCTCTGCCACCCCATTCAGCAGCTTTTCTTTCATGCCATTTCCTTCACATACCATGTTGACGGTCCGTTTGAACATGTCCAATCTCCAATGAGCCATGATCTAATTCGTCTCTCCACAGCTGAATTTTTGATTTGAATCCGTTTAGCTTGTCCATACATGTAACTCAAATTCTCTCCTTGTCCTTGCATTTTCCGATTCAATTTGTTAAGGTGTTCAAAAATGTCAGCCATGTACGCTAGTTTTCCCAGTCAATATTTGTCTTGCAACAAACTTGCGTACTGCATTTCGTTTTTTAAAATCAAAAACTGTTGTACCTCGTCCCTCAATTCGAAAATTATTGATAGTACTTTACCACATGAAAGCCAGCGAATCTTTGTATGAAGAAGTAGAGAGTGGTAATCTGCACCCAATTCTTCACTAAGTATACGGAGGAAAGGCGAGAATTAAGCGGCCTTGATTTTATGAAATTCACGATTTTCACGACTTCAGCCAAAGCAGACTTCACCTCATACGGTAAGATATTTGCTATGAGAGCTTTACGGTGGTGGAAACAGTATATGGTTTTAATTTCCAGTTTTTCTAAGTCTCAGAACCGAGCTTTGAGAAACTACGATAAAATGAAACTAGTATCGGAACCGGAAAAGAGGAAAACAAAAGTTAAAGCTGTTGCTAAAATTCTGTGCGGGAGGGCACGATCCCTGCCTGAGGGAGGAGACAATAATCCCGTTTGCGAAAGAATTAGAAAACATTCTGTATAATTAGTTGATTTCGTGGAAATTAGAATCCGTTTTCAAAAACTGAAAGGAATAGGATCACAAGAAGTTAAAAGAGGTGAGGCAGCAAATCCCACCTCTCCCCTTCTTGGGTATGTCTTATTGCACAAGATCAACAGGGTGAATTGAGAATTTACAGAACGATACGAACGCTATTCGGTCGTAACTTTAAAATAATATACATCAAGTCTCTTTCTTTTTATGTAACTACGAAAATACCGCGGCACACCGGGTTCCTTGACGCGGCGCACCAGTGTGCCGCGGCACACCGGTTGCGAAGCCCTGCTCTAAAACACACTAAAAATCAGCCAAAGGTGTGTTGAATGCTAAAGACACAGAGAGAGGGTGGAAGTTTTCTCTTCGGTGTCTCGGTTGAACATTTCAGAAATCTGGCAAGCCTGTTACTGTATCTTATGCTGTTGCTATTCCTTACTCTTACCGATTTTGACTTATTTTCGTTTCTTTTCTTTTTTTTTCACCAAAATTTAGTCACGTGAGCAAAAGAGCTCATAGCGAGTACAGGATTAATAAAGTAACGAGCAGCTGCAAAAAACTTCCAACAGTTGATCTCAATCTTCTTACTAACAAGGAGCCATCTATTAATGAGACGCTACACGAATCCTTTGCGTATATCATATGACAAAGGATGTTACGTAAGAAATCGTCTTTAAAAACAATTTACAAGAAATGACTTCAAAAAAATGAGGTTATTTTTGAATAGAAATTAATGTAATGAACGCTGAATTTAGCACTATTACAACAGATGCAACATATTAAACACAAAAACATCTTAATATTAAAATTTATAAATATGCATAGCCATTACACAATTACCCCAATTTACAAGTAATGATTTTTTTTTTTTTTTAAAGGGGTTTTTTCAATAGAAATTAATGGAATGAACGCCGAATTTAGCACTATTACAACATATGCAGCTATTAAACACAAAACATATCAACATCTTGCTGTTAAATTTATAAAAATGCATACCCATTCGTATTTTTCGTACAAAAATGTGATTAATATTTACATTGTTAAAAAGTTTGAATGATGTCATAATTTGACATACTAGCCCAAATTATGTTACTAGAAATCCGGCAATTGAAATATTCATTTTATTCATCTTTAGTTTGGTGCAGAAAGTGTATCTGAAACTGCATTCGAAAAATCTTGGCTGAGGTTACTTGTTGTCAAACTGACTTAATAAATAATTTACATATACCAATTTATACATCACTGTGTTGCCGCAGACTCAATCTGTCATGTACTCTGTTCCCTCCCCCCTTTGTATTTTTACAGTCGTCAACAACAATGGCGGTGAATGGGGCTTATGAATGTGGGGGCAAACATTTTTTGAAAGCTGTGAAGACTTTATTTTAGGTTGTCCAGCTCACTTAGGGTGATTTAAGGGGAAGACTCGTTGGGTGGTCCCCCCTAAATGTTTTGGTGTTTTAGTTTTAAAACACAGTTTTGGTATTTTATCAACGTTTGGGGAACGGGAAAGAGGTTCAAGGGCTCTCCGCCTAAAATTATTCGAAGCTGAAGTTTTTAAAAAGAAGTTTGTGTTGTATTTGGTGATGTAAAGGTAAAGGGACTCTTCCCGGAGAAAAAAAGTTAAACTAATATCTTAATAACACACATTTAGGCCATCTTTTGTGGATGTGGGGCAAAGGGTTCTGCGGTTGTCTCCCAAAAATTTTGCGAAGTTGAACCTTTAAAAACATTATTACAGGCTATCTTCGGGTGACTCAGGAAGAAATAGGTTCGGAGGTTCTCCTCCATAAATGTTTCTGAATGTTGAAGGCCTATCATCTAATTTAAAACTTCTTTTGGTAATTTCGGAGGGAAATTCGGGGAAATGATGTTTCTTTTTTAAATTGGAGTCCTAAAAACGAAGTTTCACGCGATCTTTCCTGATGTAAGGTTAATGGAAGTTCCTAGAAAAAATCCGAAACTGGAAACTTAGTAGCCCAAGTTCAAACCTTCTTTGAAGTTGGAGAAAGTGTGTTCAGGGTTCCACCCCCCAGAAATTTTTCGAAATTGAAGTCTTAGAGTTGCAATTTTAAGCTACCTTCTGGTAACGTTGAGATTTGGGAAATCTTCTCTTTTTTTTTTTTTTTGAAATTACAATATTAAAGCGTTTAGGCGATTGTTGATAATAAAAAAAGTGGCGGGGGGTAACCGTTGACCGCCTCCCCCCACTGAGTCACTACTGCTGGTCAATTTCGTTATACAATTTGCTTTCACCTATAGTGATTTATGTGATTGATAAATTGAAAACTACTAGTTATTGCTGTTTTTTTTGGTTCAATTCAGTCTAATCCTCTTTGTAAGATTTCAGTGTTACTTTCTCTTTAGGTTTGCTAACATCCGTGAATCTCAACAAGGCAAGCAGGAGGAACGGTTGCCTTTCTTTTCTATTGCTCTACCTCCCTGGTTTGAGGAAAAGTATCCCGTTCATGCACGGAACCTGCGTACTAATGAGAACCGGCTGGTGACACCCTTCGATATTCACGCAACTTTCATGACACTTCTGTACCCAGACGTCCCGGTCAAGGGAGAGATGGGAAGTCGCAGCATAAGCCTCTTCTCAGAAATCCCACAGGAGGTTAGTATCCGCCTACAGCTGATAACCTCCAGTAAGATGATTTTGCACTCATTTCGAAAGCTAGAATCTATGACACATTAACTGCTAAAGTTTCTTCTATTTTGTATTAACAAAAAAGAAAAAAAAATCCTTTCATCTTAACTTTTTACTCCAGTGGTCTCTGGCTCTTTTTCTGCAAGGGCACACTTGCCAAGTGCCTCGATCATTTTTCTTCTCCCCTCTCTCCCAGAGCCAACCCTTTCAAATCCTGGTGTAAAAATTTTTGTCCTGTGTTTGTTTACCATTCTACAATTTAAAGTGATTTATTTTCAAATATGAACATATCTGCTACATCTTATGTTATTATTTATCGATGAAATTATTATTTTAACTTCTCTGTACATTTTAGTGAATACATTTGTATATTTTACAGCTTGTTTATAGTTTAACTTATCAAAAACTATCAAGGTTTGAGCTCACACCCAAAATGTTGATTTAAAAAACAGGCCTGTGCAAAACCATAGATGTTTAAACAGAGAGAGAGAGATGTTTAAGTTAATTTGACTATACTGCCGTGCTTTGTACAAAAGTAGTAGTATAGTCTGCACTTTTTATCTAAATTGTGTTGCAGTCACCAGGTAGTTCTTTGTTACATCTTTCACTTAAATGCAAAGATTTATGGTCATCTGTCAATCAGAAATATTTAAAAAAAAAAAAATCTGCAATAGTGGCATCTGAATCAAGTATATGATGATGTAAAACTTTTAAAATCAATTCGTCATTTAGAACTCAGCTGCAGATACGACTTTTGTGCTTAGTAGTGATGGGCATAATCCAGATCTTTTGATAATCGAGATCTCGGGAATCGAGTACTTCTGATAATCAAGATCTTTTGAAACCGAGAACTCGAGCGATTGATAACCAAGATCTTTTGATTTCGAGAACTCGAGTGATTAATAATCGAGATCTTTTGATTTCGAGAACTCGAGAGATTGATAATCGAGATCTTTATAATCGAGTACTCGAGCAATTGACTTCTCGAGATCTTCAGAATCGAGTGCTCGAGCGAACTCTGAAAGTCCCCTTACTAATCTAGTTACCCTTCTTTGAACCCTTTCCCATACAAAAATATCTTTCTTCAGATAAGGCGACCAAAACTGAACAGCATACTCCAAATGAGGTCTTACTAAACTCCTATATATAAAGGCAGAAGAACCTTAGATTTGTTTGAAATAGATCTATTGATAAACCCAAGCATTTTGTTGGCTTGGTACTAGCAATGTTGCACTATTGACTAAACTTGAAATTCTGATTTATTAAGATACACAGATCCATAACATTTTCTGCCTGACTAATGACTGAACCCTGTAAACGATATCTCCTACGCTTATTTCCATGACCTAAGTGTAGCACCTGACATTTCCCTACAGTAACTGCCATACCCCATTTATCTGCCCACTTAGTAAAAAGATTCCTATTCATAAAAGAACTTTTATCTCTCTTTCAGAGAACATGCAGCATGGCGTCGATTGAGCCACATTGGTGTGCATGCCTGTCGTGGGCTAAAGTATCTCCTGAAGACCCTATAGCCAAAGATGTTGCTAAAGCTGTGATAGACTTCATCAATGGACTCACAGAATTTCAAAGAAAAAATTGTGCACCTTTAGAAATAAAAGAGCTTTCTAGAATAGAAAAACTACAGCCCAATAAAGCTCTCCTAAAATTTAGGAAAAATGCTGACAAAGATGGCTTTGTTGGGGAATTTTCAGACAACACACAACTGAGTGAAATTATTTATCAAATTCAAATACGAACTTCCCCCAATAATGGAGTTTATGAAGCTTCTTTGAAATATGATGTGACAAAGAAAGAATTCAGTGTCAAAGAACATGAAATAAGTCGTGTAAATATGTATGGCAACCAAGAACATTGTATTCATGATACATATCCAAATTTAAGGAAGTATTGTTATTGTAGAGAACAATTATGAAAAGAGTTTCCTTGCCATTTTCCCCACCTACCATTTTTTGTGAGAGAAAAAGTATTAATGAGTTGTTGATGCTACTACTTAACTAATGAATCAATTATTTTGTTATATTTTATTGTATTATTTTATGCATTTCAGAATATAAAAGGTTGTATTTGATCATTCAACACTGAGTTGGTCCCAGGCTTAAGTGGCGTAGCCAAAGGGGGATAAATTAATCGCAACTTCTCTATGAAGAATTATAACTATGCACATATACAGGGTGTTCTGTTTTAACCTGCAAGACCACTATTTTCACAACCGTTCGTCCTAGATGCATACTTCCAATTGCAAAAATGTTCAAAATCAGATGCAGGGTTAAGCTATTACAAGTTTGAAGCAAAAATAAAAACGAGTCAAAAAATACAAAATTTAACTTTATGGGCCCTAGGTCTCCTAACTTATGTTCAGGGAAATGATTCCCATTGAAAAATAATTCCAACACAAAAAGTTTGACATTAGTACCATCGAGATATGGAGATATGAAATACAGCATTTTGTGACTTACACCATTTTACACTCGCCGTAACACCTTTGGGGGGAAAATATAGCAGTTAACAAGAGTTTAAAATTACATGTGTGCATAGAGTGTTGTTTTTCAAATTGATTGAGGTTTTGTAGTGTGTTTTTTGCATATCATGGCATAACATATGCATTTATTTTTGATTAGCAATGAAAAATATAAATACTTTGTTTTTTTTTTTTACTTTGGCAACCTGTCATTCTTCTGAAAGAGAGATCCAAAGCTCCTATCTCATGTTCTGTATGGTTCTTTAAAACTTTAAACTTGAATATCTTGAGTTTTTGTCCCACAAATGTTAATTTTTTTTATTAGTAATATCTTTCAATGGAGATTATTTCCCCAAACATAAGTTAGGAGGGGACCTAGGGTCCATATAAAAAATTAAATTTTGTATTTTTTGACTCATTTTTATTTTTACTTCAAACTTTCAATATCTTAACTCGGCATCTGATTTTGAACATTTTTGCAATTGGAAGTATGAATCTAGGAGTAACGGTAGCAAAAAAAAAAAAAAGGTCTTGCAGGTTAAAACGGAACATCCTGCATAAATGTATAAGTATATATGTATACTATGTACCAGGGGTGCTGGAACTCCATTCTTATACTAATATTCTCGAAAACTAAATTTCATCTTAAATTTGGTCATGATTGACCAGGCCCGCCATTTAGGGGGTAAATTCCCCCCTCCCACCGACATAAAAAGGTGAATATTTTTTGTCTTAAATGGGCGTAGTTTTTGTTGTTACTTTGTATTGAGTTCACACCCTTTGCCCTCCCCATTTCCTGGAAAAATTTGAAGTGACAAGCCTGGTCATGACTCGGGATTTATTTTCTTCTCATTGGCGCTTTGGTACTGGATTATTGACGAATTCACCCCTGTTGTATACATATGTGTGTAGTATTTATAAGTGAACCCCTCCAAAAAATATTTCTTGCTACGACATCGCCTGACTTAGCCAGTGTTTTCTCATTTGACATAGCTTTACTGGGTTTATATACATCTACTGATTTTCAGAAAAATGAACAGTTATCTTCACATTTATATTTATTTCAGTTTCACATTATTATAACATTTGAATTTAACATTGGGTATTTCAAGTGTAATACCCGAGTGTCAAGGCGGCATTATCATTCAAAGCGAATATTTTCTGTGATCTGCTTTAATTCACCAATCAAAATTTCAGAAAAAATATTTATTATGTATAGATTACCCTTGTGTATATCCTACTATATATTAAAAAACAGATATGAATTCTTTCCTAGCTAAAAGTTTCTCTTCAAAATTATCACTTAAAAAAGAAAAATAACTTTTTGTAAAGGAAAATTATCTTCCTTTTATTTTTATCATTTTTACGTGCAAATAGGAGCCATTCATTTTCATCAACATTTAAATAAAGATATGAAAGAATGCCATTGTCTTATTTATTTTTAAACTTATAACTCCTGTTGAAGTTTATATTAGTATAATCTTTTAGAATGTTTTTATTCTTGTGAGCACTTTTAGATGTAATTGCACTGAGCTAAATACGTTATTTTTCATCTTCACAATTAATTTGATGTTTAAACTGTATGTGCCATTATTTTGTTTTATTTAAGTTGTCAGAAACATATGTGAAATACTAGTCATTTTTTATAGTAGAAAATTGTGATTCATGTTATTTTGACTCATATTTATGTATTTGTAAGTCTTTATCCTTTAACATACTTAGGCTTAATGCAGAGCTGTTCCATTGATTTTCATAAGTATGCAACAGGTTTTTCATTTTATCGAAACTCAAACTGTCCGATTTTTATTCTAATAAATCTTGATTAAGATCTAAGAAATACTTTGCACAAATTGTGCAGTCATAAAATCTTTCCTAAATTCCAGGCTGATAGATATTTTAGGGCAGTTATTTACTAACAGAAATTGCTGTGATTAAGTGATACATTTTTGTTGCAGCTGTGTAATAGTAAGCTATATAAGGGTAAAAGATTTTTAGTTTACTTGAGCAAAATAAGTTTAACTTCAAATTTGAGTAAAAAAGTCTAAACATAAAAATAAAAAAACAATTTGGAAATTTTTCTTACAAAAACTGCATTGACTCTAAAGATGCCCATGTTTCCATTTTAAACTAATTACAAAAATCATACTCTAATATTACATTGAATCTGGACTTTCTTACAAAGAATGTTTTAGATAAGTATTAATGCATCTAATTCAAATACTACTCTATAATTTAATGTCATTTTAAAATAATATTTCTCAGCCCTGTCACTTATGGGTTATTGAAGGAGGACAATTTCAGCCACCTGAATTTTAGATGCATAATCTTTATGTGTGTATTTTGCTTTTTTTTTCATATATGAACAGAGTATATACTCCCCCTCTCCCTCTTCAGGAAAATTTAAACTAATGGGCAGACAGTATCCAAATTCCAGTATATGTATGTCGGTCAGAAAGTTATTTGCACTACCTTGTCAAAAGTTTTGGTCCAAGGATACTTTGTTGAAACTTGGTGACACTTCATACATTTACCTTTATCTTTTATGAGGCAAATTTTGCTTTTTTATTTTTAATTTTAAACATGTCCTGACAGCTGCAAAGGACAACGAAATTGGAACAATGAGCATTGTTTTTTTTTTTTTTTTTTTTTTTTTTTTTTTTTTTTTTTTTTTTTGCGTGGTTAAAAAGGTACACCTACACTGAAATCATTTAAAAATCGACTGCCAGGTAAACTGTCAAAAAGCATTGTATGCCCGTATTACAATGCAAGACTACATGCAAACCAAATGTGTGGAGTTCTCCTGAAAAGGTTCAAGTGTGATCGGCCCTCTTGCCCAGACCTTTCATCTTGTAACTAACATGTTTGTTCACATGAAAGAAAGATTTTCCCATTGGAAGGAATTCCTTTGCAGAAGGCATTTAAAAACTTGTACCAAAACTCAACAAATGCTTAAATAACGGAGTTAATCACAGGGGAAGGATTTTGAATAGAACTCAAAGATACAAGTAAAGTTATGGTAAAATTTCTATCCTGTTTTGTGTGTTTTCTGTGCTACAAATTTTTAGATCCTTGTACATTTGTTCTTACATCAAACTTATTGTTTTTGACATGAATTATTAATGCGATAAGAATGCTTAAAATGTATATGTGCAAAAGTCATTTTAAGCTAAGTAAGTGCATACAAATGGATTAGTTTTTAACTTAGTTTTTTTTATGTTGCAACATAAATGTCATTTAAAATGGAATTAATTTGTAAGATGCATGTGGTATGATGATCCTTAGAACAAACAGGAGTGTGCACAGAAATTGTTTACCCTACCCCTACATATATTTCACCCCTCATTTTAAAAATCTCTGGCCTCCTTCAGGCTCAAGCTGACAGGTATCCCTTTTCCCCCCTCCCCCCATGCATGCCCCTGAGAACAAACAAATTCACTCCAGTATATGCAAATGTAAAAGTTGCTAAAAATGTTTCCCTTGGCAACAAAAACTCAAGAGTTTTTCCTTCGTTTCAGTGAAACCACGGTAATGTTTAAATAAAAGGTGTTAAAGATAAGGGACTATTACCAAGTTGGCATCTATCTGTATTTGAAGCTTATAGGACAGGCTTGAGTTATAATTTTCACTTGTATTATTAATTCATCTCATAATTATCTTTAAACTATTTAAGCAAGAAGTATTATCAGCAATTGTGATTAGTAAAACATGGTAAAGCATCCCATTCAAATTAGCTTGGTAAATGCTTAATCCTGTTTTTCACATGTTGAGTGATATCTAATTTGTAAATAATTTTAATATGTGTATAGATTAAAATTACTGGACTATACTTGAGAGTAGTTCAGATTACCGAAGTGACATAATCATAAATATACTTTGTGAACGTTTCAGAAATGAAGAACTGTTTTCCTGTCAGAAAAAGCAAAAAATAATCAACATTACAGTTTAAAAAGCAAGTAAATTTCATATTGCAGTACAGTTTTGTCTACTTCATTTTCATTCATTTTAAAATTGTGCTACAAAAGAATGTTATTGCCTACAAATTGAAAAATACATTTTTTTTAAAAAATATTAGTACATTTATTGTATCAATAATATGCAATTCAATTGAAACAGAACAACCTGCTAAAAAAATTTTCAAAATATAATTACTCCATTGTTTGAACAATGCAAATTTTGTTTGTGTGCATAGCCAAAATTTTATGTAAGCATGTTTTACTTTAAAAATACTGTTACAAGAAATGAATTACCTATGCCTATAATGAATTCAAAAATATTTCCTTTTAATAAATCCCAAGTTTTTGAGATGAGCGATGTATAAAGTGTAAGTAAAATTGTAAATTGTTTTGAAAATTTTACTGGATGAAAAGTTTTTGAATAAAGTTTTATATGATTGGAAAAACAAAAGTGAATTTCTTTGAGTCATAACATTGCAAGTTTAAAAGCAAAATTATCAAATTAAATAATTATATAGTCATTATAATAAATCATCTAAAACTACTACCTGGTGCTGAAAAACATAGTGCTATAATTAGTGAGTTAATTAATTTTTTAGTATTCCTAATTTATTAGCAGCATTTTAGAATTTAAAATGGTTTATTTCATCTGATCCCTATTGATATAAAATATTTAAAATGCATTCATAAAGAGTGTATGCTGTATTAAGGTTTCCATCAAAATTTTATTTGAAAAAGTTGCTTTAGTAGCCTAAAATTTGAAAAATAGCCCCCTAAGTAGTCTCCTCAGAGAAACAGTTTAGTTGTGTTTTGAATTTGTTAAATTGCTTTTACCAGTATTTTTAAAAATATTTGCTAACTCAAAAACTACATCAAGTGACACAACCAAACAATACATTTTGAAACATGACCATATCAAGAAAATAAAAAATTAATTTCTCAGATTTAAAGTGTTACGTGTACACAACGTTTGTTTTAAGTGAACGTTTGTCAAAGTGAAAAGAAAACTTAATTGAGGTTTTTTTTTTATTTCAAGGTAAATTAAACATAATTGCTCTAGTTTTAAAAACATAAAGGAGTTATAAATTGAGTTTCTGTGTGATTAAAACAAACATATAATTACTGCATAGTTGAAAATTTGATGAAAAAATAGAAAACTTAAAAGACATTTCTTGTGGTTTTAGTCACATAATCGATAAAACTTGGTTTTTTCGTTTTTGTTAATAAGTTTTAACTTTTGTTTCTTTTTGTTTTTCCCTCCTATAACTTTTCTGCACTTTCTATCATCCCTTTTGCGATGCTAATTTCGGACCAATCACTTTTCTCAATAGCTGATATCACTCATTGGTTTGCTAATTTTAATGGAAAATCTGAAGACACTTGACTGGGTTTCTTTTCTACGCAATCACCTTTGCCTTGTCTTTTGAGTTGTTCAGTTGATATTAACATTTAATTTATTCCTCTCTCTTTGCTGCTTTTTGTTTTTAATCATCTTTTTATATCTCTTATTTTCCTTCAAAATCTGGTCTATCAACTTTCTAAGTTCCTCCAGATAATTTTTGTATGACTTGTGTACTAATATTCTATATACTGTCCAGAAAACAAGGTGTCTATTGCTGGACTTTGGATTGATAAATATTTAGTTGGTTTCGGAAGAACCCACGGTGAGAAAACCCCGCTTTACCAAGATAGTGGGCAGTCGGTTATGTCTAGTATTAAACATGTATGCCTGCCCGAAAAAACCGGACAGGTTTTTTCGTGCTTTGACATGATATATGTAATTGTTTTGATTCAGATACAATTGTAGTATTATAATTTTCAGCTTACAAAATGCTAAAGATTTAAATGAAATCAAGTTTTATTGCTTTCTTAGCCTTTTTCTTTCCTTTTACATTTATAGCGTAAAATCAAATTTTACCCTACTTTGAGGGTATTGAGCTACCTTTAAAAGTTAAAATTACAAGCTCAAACTTCAAGAATTATTTTGTACATAAATGGAACCAAATAGGAGGGTAAGACCAGTAAACATCAGAAAATTTTAAAAGCGGTCCTTTTTTGGACTACCCTACTCTCCAACTACTTTTTAGATGGTCTCAAGCAGAGCCAGCCTTAAGTCAATTAGAGCAAAAGAGCCCAATGGGGCCCCGCTCTAAAAAAAATTTAAAAATAAAGGAAATAAAAAGTTCAAATAAACGTAACTGATATTAATCATAATGTGCTTAACTGATATTTAATCTGAGGTTATGGAGCTATTTTCAGTGCAATTAAGGGAGTAAGGGGAGTTTCCTGAGGCATCCTGATATATGTTCAAAACTACTTCTCTGAAATAAATTTCCTGAAGAAAAAAAAAAAACATATAGTCAGTTGAACATTTTTAAATCCATATCTAAGGCCGTACCCTATAATTTTCAGTCAAGAGAAAGGAACTGGGTAGTGGGGAACCAAAGTACAAATTTTTAATAATTATCAGCAATGAATACAGTCCATAATAATGTAAGTGTCAAGGGCGCCTAACCCAGGATCTTACTATCACATGGGCAATTTCCCCAAGACTCCGAAATTTCAGGAATTTCCAAAGCTATCTTTCTAATTTATTTCATTTATATAATTACTTTTATTATTTTTTTACTTTCTTGATTTGTGTTAAGAAAAAATCCCAAAACTCGGCAGCTATGACAATTTCTTTAATACGTAATCAGCACTAACGTAGGTGCAATTCTGAAAAATAAATGATAAACGTCAAATACTGCATACTTAATATGTGTAAAACATCTCCATAACAATGGGGTAATTTCCAAAATTTTAAAAGTATTTTTTTCCTGAAAGAGCCTGCTTAAAAATAGGATCTGACCATTTTTTAAATAATTTGTTTAAGTTTAATATTTTTAAAAAAATTACTTAAATCGGTGCGCTTTTATTGTTTACGCTTCTGCCGATGACATCACAAATGCTGAGATGCCAATCAGTGTTGCCATTCACAGAGCAAAATATTTAATTCGCATCTTCACTCATGTGTATTGGTAACAATATGGTTGATAGCAAGTGTAGAGGGCAATTTTTAATTCGTCTCTAGATTATCATAACGTGGAAATGCAATAGAAAGATGCACCAAAATGCCTTATTTGTGACGTCATCAAGACCACGCCTTGTTTGAAAAATTGGACATTTTAAAAAATTAATTAAAAAAATTACTGTTGAGAAAATGAAAGTACTTTCTAGGTCCATGTTATTATTATTGTTAGTATTATTTTATTTTTTTGCTTATTCTATCAATTTCAGTGACTAAAAGCAGTACTTTTGACTGAAGGAAACAATCCCATTCTAAAGAAAGCATTTTGCCATTCATCTTCTTACGTTTAATACATATAGCATGGAATTTGGTTTTTAAATATTCAAGACCAAAAAATTCCTTCGGGCAGCCACCAAACCCTGACATATTTCCTAAAGTGACTGTGTCGTGAACAGCTGCTCCCACGCTCGTCAAGGTCGCCTCTCACACCCCTCTTGACCCCTGACCCCTGACCGGATGTGGGGGCTCTTTTCGAATGGGGTTGGTGGGAACCGGGTGACTGGACGAAGGAGAGAGATGCGGAGAACAAGACGAGAGAAGGAAGGATGCGATTAGAGCTCTGGAGATGTCTTGTCTCTCGTTGACTTTCTTGGACATTTTTGTTTTTCGAGCAACCATACTATACGAGATGTAAATATTTTATGTGAATTGTGATGTGTCCCTTTTTCCTATGTCAATAAAAAAAAAAAAAAAACTTGGGACTAAAGTGCTTATTCTCACTTACATATCGGAGCGGCAAACCATCCCAAAAAAAATATGGAAACTTACCCAACGCGGTACTCCGAATTAAACAATTACATGAAAGAGCAAATTCGCGACAGACTGAAGATGCGTTTTTAAAACTTCAATTTTGAAAAATTCAGGAGAAGACTACTCAAATGTCCACCCTTACCTCAATTTTATCCCAAAAAAAACTAACAAAAATTATATCATTCAGTTTTCAGTTTTAAAGGATTTCCAAGGAAGAAAGATTCATAAGTTTCACAGCTCCCTTCTTCTCCTCTAACGTCTCCAAAGGTAGCCTAAAATAGTGTTTTTAAGTTTTAAATTTCAAAATATTTCATGGGGAAGGTCTCTGAAAATGTTTCCTAACAATGACTCATTTCTTTAGCATTTTAGCACAATAGCTTAAAATTTCCCTTTTAGAAAATACTACCACGAAAACTCTCGAACTCTTTTCCTTCCCATGGATAGCATAAAATTAATTTCAGTTTCAAAAAAAAAAAAAAGAAAATCCGGGAGGAATCTCCTCCCGTTTCCTCTATCTTTACCAAAACAGGGCCTAAAATTGAGTTTTTAACACTTCAATATTGAAAATTTTTCGAAGAGTCACTGAATTTCCTAACATCACCAATGATAATCTAAAATTGTGCTTTAAAGCCCCCGATTTTGAAAGTTTTCCATAGGAGATCACCAAATTCCTTTCTTCTCCATTTTCATCAAATAAACACAATTGGGACTAATTTATAATTTATAAATTTTCGGGAAAAATTTGAGTGAAGCCCTCAATTTCCTATTGTTAGATTGTTACCAAAACTAATCTAAATTCATCTTAAGTTTTAAAAATATTTCGGTAGGCAGGGAACCTCCGCCTCTCCCCGTTTCCCTTCATTTTATACAAAACTGTCCAAATTTGAGATTTTAGACATCAGCTTTGAAGACTCTTCCGAGGACCGTGGGTGATTTCCCCAAACCTCATCTCTGTACCAAAACTGCTTTTTTAAACTTCCATTTTGAAACATTTCCAAGAAGAGGTCCTCCATTCCCTGCAATTCCATTCCACTTCTGACATCCCAAAGACGTCTGGTTTTTTGCATGTAGTCTAAAATTGATTTTTTAGCACTGATAAATTTTGGTGCATTTTCCTTTTCTGTCTAAGCTATAAATTGTGCACATAGTCGGCTTGTAAGGGGAGGGGGTAACCGCCGGTCACTTCCAATGGTGGTAGGGGCTTGCCCCTCACATCTCAAAGTTGCACAATACTGATCGATAAAAAAATGATTTTTTACTGGGCGAGTTGATTTATTCCACAAAAAAAAAAAACTGAAAATTCCAACTAAATGGACTTTTCTCATATTATTTCAGGGCAATCGAACTTTGAATTGGAGGTAGGAAGTTTACGGTGACATCCGCCCTGGTTTTGGAGGCCATATTCCACATTTTTTGGAGGTTATTTAATCAGTTATGTTAAAATCCCATAATCATAATATCATCCAATTTTACAAAAAAAAAAAAAAAAGAAAAGAAGAAGAAGAAAAAATAAGCATCAGGGGCGCCGTTCCCTATCTTCCATACTTCTTTCGCCCCGCCCCCCCCATTTTCTCGTGCATCAACCGCATGTGATTGGGCATAAAAATTCTCAGAGCTACTTTTCTTACGTTCTTAAAATTTACTTATTTTTGTGGCCATTAATTCATTCATTTCTGAAGAAAAAAAGAAGTAAAAATTAAACGTGATGTAGAAATTTGAAGGAAGACTGACAATTGTGGTAGTTTCAAATTCTTGCCTGAATTAGAAAAATTGGTCGGAACTTTTTGCATTTGTACTTTGTACAACCATCCTGTAAAAGGCACTGCATGTACTAAGGACGGCTCTGGTCTCAAGATGTTAAGTTATCTGTATTTAGCACATACTTCATGGTTATATTAGATTTTAATTGGCTCTTTAAACCAAAGTACCATCTATTTGTCATCAACTATAAAATTTGTTAGTTATTAAAATAAAGCCAAAATATGTTAATCTAAGGCAGCATACAATCATTTAGTAAGCATCTAATTGTCAAAAATATTAAAATATTTACAAGATGCAAAAGGATTGAAATCTCAGACATGGGAAGAATAATCCGCGACGTATGTGTTCAATGTTGGCATGCTTCCAAAAATTTATTTACTTTTAGGCCGGTTTTGATCAAAAAAGTCGCCATAGTTGCCTACAGTCAGAAATAGTCGCAAAAGTCGCCAGTGGCAACCCTATGTATAGACGGCACATAGTAATTGCAAAAAATACGTATAATCAAATTATATAAATTAAATTTAGCACATGTATTAACTATAAGAAAGGCATAAGATGGTTATTTTTCAACTTTGTGACCACAAGAATATTTAATCAAGATCTGGAACAACAGCCTTCAGTTGCTTTGTGATTTACAACTTGGTGCCATACCAAAAGGAAATGGGTCATTTCACAGTAATTTAGACATTTATGTAGAGTCCGTAACGTGACTTTTTTTCCCATAACTTTTTAATTTACTGTTTGATTAGCATATTATTTTATTTTGAGCTTTTCCTACCAACACAACAGCTCAAATAAAAATAATATGCTAATCAAACAGTAAGTTAAAAAGTTATGGCATAAAAAGGTCACGTTACAGACTCTACATAAATTTCTAAATTACCGTGAAATGACCCAAATACCTACTGCACCTTCAATTCTTTGATTTTGAAAATTTTCCAACAAGTATACCATAAAATGAATTTCACTAGAAAATATTAGTTTATAAGTTAAAATAACAAATCTTTATTAATTCTACTCTAAGAACTAACAATAATATTACATTTACAGTTATAATTTGAATTATTGAAACATTAGATCATACAAATGTACAAAGAAGTTGTCAACTTTTATCCATCATGTCTTTTGCTTCATTTATTTTAGCAGCCAAGTATGGAGAACCACCTGCTAAAAATACGTTAGTTACTCCTTGTTTGAAACATACCATACTTTATTTGTGTGCACAGTCGAAATTTTAAATGCATTAAATGTAATTTAATTTAAAACTATAATTAAAAGAAAATAACCACTAATACGTGAAACATTTGCACATAATGGGGTTTATGCAAGAAATTATATTTAATTTATTGATCAATGCAAAACTATACTTTTTGTTACTTAATTTTAATAAATGAAATTTTAATCACGAGCAGAAAGAGAAAATAACTTGGAAAGTTTAGGCACCAAGTAACTAAATTAAAAAAGCATTTTTAAGTTTTGAACAAACTACTCTCTCACTACACACAGTACAGAAAAAGAAAGCTTAACGTTTACCATTCTACCAGACATTTTTTCTTTTTAAAGGACACAACTGAAACTGAATTGTGATCGTTAACAAGAAAGCACTGTAGAAGTTTCAATCAAACAATTTTTAAGAGTATTAGTAACACAGTGTCACACATATTCTGCTATTATATGCATTGTGTGGAATTCAAACACTAAACTCTTGCATTTTCAGCTATACCACAGTAAGCACAAGTCAAACTGCACCATGCTGCAGACACTTGCTGGTGAGATAAATTTACTTTATCTACCACTTTGTTGGCAGTCTCAGCTTCAATGAAATGACATCTACCTCCAGTTCGATTATTCACTAATCCAGACTGATAAGTTCTAATAAGAATGGAACTGCAGTCTCTGGATGTGATAACCGGGCTGTCTGGTAAATTGCATGTTTTTTTTTTTAAATAGTTTTTTTAACTAGATATTAAAGCGTCAAACAGGAAAGTGATCTAACAAATAGGAGCAAGGCACCACAATTAAATAAAATTCCTGGAAGAAAGATTGAACATTCATACCTCGATCAGGATGATTTAATAACATTATTCTTTTATGAGCATCTTTAATCTTATTCTTGCTCGCAGATGGGCTGTAATTAAAAAAGAAAAACATCTGAAATATTTTTACTTGACATAATAACTAGTTTTATGGTTCTTAAACAAGCTATTTGTCTTCTGAATATTTAGAAGAATTAAAGTTACAATGAATGTAATTCATATAACAGTCTTTGTAGATAAAGCATAAACAGATAGATAAAAATTATTTTAAAATATACTGCACAATAAGTTGAGGTATCCTTTTTTCATAATTGTGAAACTTATATGTTTTCAAGAAAAATATAACATGTTTATTTTTTCTAAAAATTAAAATGAGAGAATTAGCTTATTTTCTTCCACTACATTGCCTACTATTTGAGTTTCCCACTGAACTGTAAAAACTTACGGGGCTTATGGGCATAATCTCACTTTAAAATTTTTCTCACAAACAGGAAACTTACAAACAAAACTTTAAAAAAAAATTTGGAACCAACTTCAATTTTATTCAGTGCAATATAAAAACTTTTTTCTCTGAAAAACTCTGAAACTTTTTCTTTCTTTTTGAAATCAATTAACTGTCTATAAATAATATACATTGATAACAACTTAAAAGATCACATTTTATCAACTAACAAGGGGTTAAAATAAAGCAATATTATTTGGCCATTTTGATTGTTTAAAATTGATTTTATTCAATGGTAATACTGAAACCAACATTATTGGCTGCTGCTGTCATTCAAAAATTTATACCAAAAATATCAAACAAAGATAACTTAACGCAGATTTAAAGACGTTGGTACTAAATTTATTAATTTATAGAATCTTTACCCAAGGGTTTGAATTAGACTTACAGAGATCAATAACCACAACTTTCTGATTCAATGCATGTTTCATGCAAACTTTCTTTGGTACAATAAATTTTAGGCTTTTTTTCATCCTGCATTCCAAAAGGATTGATTTAAATTTTTAAGCTGCATTTATCACATACAAATATAGACTCAGATTATAAGATACTACTATCATTTAAACAAAGCACAAAGCTTTTCAATGTACTAAAGATACATTTAAATATTAACAATCATATTTTCCAACCTGACTCCAAGGATGAGGGCAGCTTCTCTTCGAGTCATTTTTTCTTCAAAACCACCTTTATAATATTTGCTATTTGCAAAACCCTGGAAAAAGAAATTACATTGAGCTTATTCAATAAAGCAAAAAATGTTTGCACAACTGTACAATCTTAGTAAAAATAAAAAACTTGGTGTCTCACTTTGAAGACAAACCCAATGAAATCAAACCCAGAAATAGTTTATTAGAAATCGGGGGATTTATTTTCAGAAAAGAAAAAAGTAATAATAAAAGACTGACAAAAACTGCAAAATTTTAGAAGCCAGGAAAATATTTTAAGCACCAGACAGATTATTTCTCACAGTTTATAGGAGAATTACGGGTAACAGCTTCTGAAAGATTCTTGTTGTGGAAAAAACTACTCAGCAAGGGAATTTTTGTTTTAGTTGCCCAAGATTAGTCAGACCCGGGTAATAGTAACAATTTCAAAACATCTCTACCAGTCAGTGGTAACACTAGAACTTTTTCTGAAGGAAGGGAGGATGTTCCTAATTATTGTTATGCATGCATAATAGAGAACTAGAATTGACAACATGAGGTCTAAGTTTTTTTTTGGAAAGGGGGGGGGGGGCAGAAGGCTTTTCAAGATGCACCCCGACAGTCAGTGAAGACTGCTAATTTGTGCAATTTTGTTAAATGAAATAAGATATCACTTTGATATGTTTTTACCTGTTTATGAAATATGTTGTAACTAGCTGCAAGCTGGCCCTGATTTACCTACAGGCCCATGAAGCCTGGCTTAGGGATCCCCGAAAATGACAGACTCTATAGAAATGCGATACTAAAATATGGCTATAATTTGTTTGTTACAATGTTTAACATCAATAGCAATTTATAAAGTGTCAGTTGTGTGGCATATAACATTAAAACAGCTATTTTTTGATATGAGTACCCTAGCCTGCAGCATAGGCAATTATAAAAAAGGTGTGAGCTTACAACTCTATGGTACTTTTGTCGAATGTACTGCTCAGGGAGGGGGGTGGGGTCTACAGGTGCACTATTGTGCAATACCCTTTTTTACACCATTCACCTTTTTACGCCAAGAATGCTTCCTCCAAAAGTCGCACTAATAAATTTGGTGCAGGTATAAAAATCATTTTAATCAATATCCAAGTCTTTCTGTAGAGAGGCTTGGATATTGTCTTGCACCTATCACTATAACTATCAATCTATGTATATCTATGTCTGCAACTATCATCAGGCCAGACTCCTGGGGTAGGCGATCTAGGCAGCTGCCTAGGGTGGGAGAATTTAGGTGCAGTACATTTCGATGTTGAAACTTTTT
This sequence comes from Uloborus diversus, assembly GCF_026930045.1. Lineage (NCBI taxonomy): Eukaryota > Metazoa > Arthropoda > Arachnida > Araneae > Uloboridae > Uloborus > Uloborus diversus. The sequence continues at coordinate 62,985,248 of NC_072732.1, read as the reverse complement.
TTTTTAAGTTTAAACATCTGTTTCAGCGCGATAAGATTCACTGCTTCAATGCTAAAGTAATAATAATAATAATAATAATTATAGAGTGTGTACCAGTGATTGGATATGCAAAACATAGTTCGGAATTTGACAAGAAATTCAATTACATTTTAGAGACAACAAAGTGCATGATTCAAAAGTCTTTAGAAAACAATATGTTTCAGTGCGATCAGATGCAGTACTTTGTTAGAAAAGATAATTTAAAGTTTGTGTGCGTACCAGTGCATGTATATGCAAAACCCAGTTTGGAATTTAACTAGAAACTCGCTTTAACTTTAAGCACATTACTATTATATATATTTTATCATTTTATTATTATTATTATTCGATGGGGGGCGGGGGGGGGGTCACTTGTCAATATCGCCTAGGGCAGCAGAACTATTAGAGCCGGCCATGACTATCTCTATATTTATTTAATCTCTCTATATTTATCAATTTATATCTATACATTAATTTCAAAAACTTGCATCCATCTTGATTTATCTATATATCTCTGCATCTGTATCAATCAGAAGTTTTGAAAATTAAATTACTTGTGAATTTCAGGTAGCTTTGCAGGCATTTCACTGATTTAAATTCTGTTCGGAATGAATTTCATAAGTAAAAAAAAAAAAAAAAAACTTTGGTTCTGGAAATAAATAAAATTAATTCTTTAAAAGAATACTTAGAAGATTTTTTAAGCAATTAAAATGCTCACTGCTGGTGTAGGAAAAGCTTTCATCTGTTTCTCCAATGCTTCAGCCCATACTTTGGAATTTCTTAGAATAAATCGTCCTACAAAACAATAATGATTTACAACTTCTCGTTTAAAAGAGAAAGCACTCAGATGTTAAAATTTTTAAGTTTTACTGCTTTTCAATTTTTCTTACATCTTTAATACATTACATTACAATTTCAAACTCATTTAAATATAAAACACTAATGAGAAAAAAAAACGAAAAAAAAAGTATGATTTTCTGACCAGCTTTTTTTTTTTTTAACATGCAGCTCAAAAAACAAGTTGTCATTTTACAAATTTTTAAAAAAGGTGATTAATAATACATAGAGGAAACACTTGCACATTAAATTTTGTTGTAGTTTAATTTCTGAAGTTACATAAGATTCGAAACATTAAAAAGTGCTTAAAAACAATCTAAATTAATCATTGTAATCAAAGATTAATGGAAAATTATAGCGCAGGAACATTATAAATTTTACAAGATTCTTTATTTATAGCATAACAAGATATCATGATTATGAAATCATATAATCATGAAATCATCTATTAAGAAAGAAAGAAATTATCAATTAACGCAAAACTTCTGATAAAAATGTAAGCCAAATTAGTCATTTACTGATTTAATCTGCTTTAGAAAGGATTTGTTACATTTTTTATTTATTTTAAATTAGCAATTGAATGGGTCCCTCTAGTAGAAAGGCATATGTTACAAATTAAAATTAGAGACTATCCTCCAACTTTGATTGATTCCATTTATAAAAAACTTTCAAATAAATCCCAAACTAATGTTCTTAACCGAACCTTCAGCAGAAAGAATTTGGTTGTTTGGCATTCTTTCCATCTGTAAGCTATCAGGTTACTAAGATTCTAAAACGGTTCCAATTCCAGGTGGTGTTCTCTCCTATTAATAAATTTTCATTCTCTTCTCTTAAAGATCCTATTCATCCTCTTAATTGTTGCGGAATTTATAAAATTAATTGTAGTTGTAAACTTGTCTATATTGGACAGACTCGATGTGCTTTAAAATTTCACTTGGAAGAGCATCAAAATTACATGAAAAAACAACAATTAAATAAGTCTAGTATTGCTCAACATTGTTGGGATTCAAATCACTCTTTTGATTTTAACTCTTATCAGATAATCCAAAAATGCCCCCATTCATCAGATCTTGGCTTTTGGGAATCTTTCCATAATTTGAGGAACAGTCTAACATAGTTAATGATCTTAAAGCAGTTCCGTATTTTTCCAATGTCTGGCTCCCATATCTTTAACACTGTCCTTACCCCATCTATTTTTTTCCCTTCATTTTTATCTATCTTGCTTTGTTTATTTTTAACTTTTTTGTCTTGGTTGACATTTCCCCTCTTTTCTTCTATTTATCTTTATTTTTTTCCTTTTCCAAAAAATTTTTTATTTTTGGTTTATTTCATTTCTTGGTGTTTTTTCCTCTTCCATTCTGCTTTTCCTTTTTTGCGGTTCATGGTTATTGACATTTTCTTTTTATTTAAGCTTTGGCTTAATCTTTGTCCAAGTGAATTCTTTCTTTCGACCTTACTGTACCTCAGAGAGAGCTCCTGGCCTCTGTTTGCATTCCTATTGGTTTCTTACTGGTTTATAATTTTCTCATTAGCCGCATTCATAACACACTTTTCGACCTGGTAAATCCCTGCTCTGACTCCACAAAAAGCCGATTGAAAAATTCCTTGTTTCCATGTAAAAAGAGGTTCTCCCATTGTACCAGAGAAAGCAGCATCCTTAGCGGCTAGTAGACGAACTTGTTTCGCGTAATGCATTCTGGGTAAAAACACCGCTTTCACTCCAGAAGTTAGCAGGAATAGAAAGATTCCACATAAACCCCGCAAATAACCGGAATAGGGTGAAAAGCAAGTTTTTTCCGAGTCGAAAGTGTCCATGGAAACAGCCCTATTGGTGTTTGGCTGATCCGATCCGTTTTTTTTATCTTTTAAGCTGTATGCTTATCTGCTCTTGGCTTTTGTCGGATGTCTTTTCATCCATAAGGTCATTACTTTTTGCATCGAAAAAGGCGTTCCCTGTAACGCCGAAACATGTGTCTGCAGTTATCTGCGAACTTGTGCTTCTCTGACGTTGTTTATTTCTTACTCTACTGTTCAGCAAAAAGGTATTTATTTATTTTATATATACATACGCTCAGTTTTTAATTATATAATATTGTTCCACAACGGCCTGATCAGCAATGAATTGCCAATAGAAGGCTCGCCTAAAGTTTCGCATGAAATTACTTAAAAACAATAATAACTCATGTTCTAATTACATTGGAACAATGTAATAAATTTTGTCTGATGCAGAAAAATCAAAGGTTTTTATAGCTATTTTAAAATAATTTTTGTGAGTATTTTTTAATATACATATTCTTCTTCACATTGTTGGAATTAAGGCTAAAATAATGATTAAAATTTGAATAAACTAACAATTAATAGTTAATTAATTTGATTATAGAATATTGTATTGTCATCGGGTCTGAGGCCGCATGCCAAATTTCAAAAGAATCCGATTGCAGGAAGTGGGCAAAGTTTGAGTTGCAAGATACATACATACATACAGGAGAAGCTAATAAAAGCATGTTAGTAAAAATGTAGAGAGTGGCCTCTCAAATTAGGGACTGATGTCCCCCTTAGACTCCATCCTTTCCTCCAACTGAAACTTTAGTTTCCAAATAACACAAGAGAAGTCCATTTATTTTGAATTTTTAGTCCATTTTTGGTCCAAACTACAATTTAGCTAACAATTGGAAATCCCTTTAACATCACGGAAATAGATGTGATCAAGTTTTTTGGAAATAAAATATTTCAATGCTCAAAGATTTTCTTACAATCATTCAGAAACTATGCTTTGCTTTCTGTGTCATCCATGGGGTACTTGAGATTTTAGAAGTATTTTTAGCGACATTGAACTAACTGCTCATGGAATTGCAGTTCTAAGATAGAAATCTTGACTTCATCACGGCGTTCAGATTTCCCACTTAGAAATAAACACTCTTACGTATATTACCACAAAACCTACGTTTTGAGCGATTAATGATTTTTTTTTTAATTCTGGTAAAAAGTACTTACCGTTTTTTCAATATCTAGCAATTTATAAAGTTTCGATTAGGTCAATCAAGATTAAAAAAAAAAAATAGTTAATGCATACTTAAGTTATGACACAAGCTAAAACTGAACTCTGAAATATGCCTGAACATATGATTTAAAATTCAATCTAATTATAGGTCAAATATTATTGGGAGAGAGAAAAAAATATTATTTTTTGTACTTCTTTCATATCATATCTTATTTGGAGGAGGCTTTAGAGAGTAAAATTCACATAGGTAAAGTGATATAAGTGGTCAAAAGTCAAAATGAATGATGTTATAATCCCTTAATATTTCTTTAATTAAACTCAAAGGGAGATCATCAGTAAGGGATTAAAAAAAACACACAAACTTATACTAAGTCTATACGCATCAATCGCATTTTTTCAAATGTTGCTAATTCTGTCAGCTTTAGTACATCATAATGGGGAAAAGAAAGATTGCATATTGAACTATTTTGCGATTATCTTCAAATCTTTGGATACAAAAGGCTTTCGAAGCTCCAATACCACAGGGGGCCAGAGTTAAATGGCTATCCCATCATCTCTTATCAGGGTTCATACTCTATTTGGATGAAAAAATTCCATGACTTTTCCAAGACTTTTTCATGACTTCAATGAAAATTTTCATGCCCTCGTTACATGAAGAGAATAGCACTATTTAATCTCAAACTTGGTAATATTTGGAAATGAGCATTAGCAAAACGTCCCACAGCCTCATTGAAACACTTACTCGTTGTGGGAAAAATATAAGTGCACACTTAAAAAACTAAACTATTCTTCTTTGTCTTTATCATATAAATTTAAGTAAAGTAAAAATGCAATGAAGCAAATATAATGATGCTTAAATGTATGATTAAAAAAAAAAAAACAGGCAGAATGATATTGAATGGGACAAAGGTTGAATGAGTCATCATTAAGTTTCAATAAATTTGCTTCAAAAGGTACCTTTTAGTGTCAACAGTGCCTTTAATCATCCACATAACTTGACAGTATTTTGGTTCTTTGAAGTAAAACCACATAGTTTAGTTCTTTATGTTTCCAAACCAGATCCTTTTTGAAAAAACTATTCAATAATGAATCAATCTTCTGATTCAAAAGTATATTTGTTTTGTTTACAAATTTGCATTTTCAAATGCATATAAATTAATAGGTACAGAAATTTCAGAACACGTTTAATTCCCGACATTGAACATAGCAGTGGGTCGCATGGATTAGTTTTGCATGCCGTAAGTTGGGCACTACTGTTTTAGAGCATTGGAATTCCTCTTTTTCTGTATTCTGTCGCCTCACTTAATATCTATATTTTCTAAAATATTCAACAAATTAAGAGATTACCTCTGAAAAATTTAATAATAAAGTTCGTACAAGTGATGGAATTGAACTCGCATGCAACTGAATTGCTTTTTTTGAGTGGGCGTGGCAAAACTAAGAACGTGAAATTTTGCTACTACAGAATATGAAACATAAGAAGTGTTGAAAATAACAGAAAATTCAAAATAAATGATGTCCAGGCAGTAAAATCACATCGCAAAAAATGGCAAGCGGCTGCGACAGAAGTGGATGCAATGAGATTTCAAAATTCAGATTTGGTTTTTGGATCGTTCAATTTTCCACTTTTAATAGCTTTTATGTGCTATACTGTTAAATCACTCAAGATTTCTAATGCTCCTTTAGTTCCTTTCTCTTTGTCCAGGACATTTTTCCATGACTTGAAATAAATTTCCATGACTTTCAATGAAAATTTTAATTTTCCATGACTTTTCCAGGTCTGAAATTCTGTTATTTTTTTTCCATGACTTTCCAGGATTTCCATGACCCGTACGAACCCTGTCTTATCCGCTAACAAATTCATGCCCCTCGGTTTTCTTGGAATTAGGAGCGGAAGGCAATGGCAACCCCTCTGCCAATTCCAAGGAACTCCAGTTCAACATTGGCGATGAATGCATGTCAGCTGTTCCTAAATGTTCCCTTTTGTGTGCATTATAAGTTCCGTTTCTGCAGTTACTTTCTCAGCGGAACATAAAAATCGGTCACGAAGTGATCATTCTTTCCCCCTCTAACTTTCTTGGTTTGCAGTATAACGCTAAGAATTGCAACACAATTTTCAAAAACAAAAATCCTTCAAGATTATTTCTCGTTATTTGAACTTTGCTTTATTTTACTCAAAAACTTACTTTTGTCACTTACAATTCCTTTAAATTTCGCTGAATCAAATAATATAGATTAATAATCAAATTTTGTTTTATCTACTTATTAATTGAATTTCATTACATTGCTAGAGTTAAACAATTTTTACACTAATTTAGTTATTAGTTCTTAGAATCACTGTTGTGATACTACAACGTATTTAGTGATGCTGTGAAATCTCACCAGCAAACCTTTTAACATACACTTCAGATGTCAGCTGGAGTGAGATAGGCCTTCAATAGAAAGGAAAACATGCAACAGACATGTATTTATTCCTGAGAGATATATTGACAAATACTGACCACTATAACCAATTGCAGCCACAGCCAAACCTGCCAGAATAACACCTGATGACTATAGTAAAAGAGAAAAAAAGTCCAGTTATAAACATTATTAAGAGAAAACTCTAAAATTACATCAGTTAAATTAGTGGTCTTCAACCAGTGACCTGCCGAAGGTATTAAAATGGCCCAGCAAGCTTTTTCGACAAAATACAAACCAAACTTCAAAAAGGGAAAACAAAATTCTCAATGAAATGAATATTGTTTCACTTGACTTCAATTAGAATTTGTAGATATGCAGTGTGACTCTGCACTAAAATGTTAATTTTTTGAAACACCTTCATTAATACTTTTATTCAAAGTAGGTATCCGAAGACAAGTATCCAAAAGAACGTAAGCATGCGGTGTTTACGAGTTTTATCTTTGGTAGTACTTACATATGTTAACTGTTAATCAGTCACATGAAGAATACAAAACATTCTGGTTTTGTATTGTACAAGAACACGTTTAACTGATTAACCTTTGGAGGCTACATTAAGAATCAGAATTACACATATTTGTCTGAATATTGAAAGTTTAACACAGCAAAAATAAAGTCTAGTTTCTCATTAAGAATGAAGAGGTTTAAGTCCCTCTAATAATGTGAGTGTTCTTTAATTTTTAAGAATAATTTTTATTGTTGATAAGTTTTGAGGCATGATTCACCATTATTCTTTTTCAATATTTGGGGGGGGGGGGGGAAAAGTGCAAAAGTATATTGGCTCCCATTCTACTGAACATAATTTTTTTGAGCACAAAACAATGGACAATTGAAACACTGTTAACCCTACATTCTCAAAGCAGAATACTACTAAATTTGTGACATACGTCGCAGAACAGATGCCTGAGCTGCAGAACAATTCTGTTCAAGTGTGAGAGGGAAACTCAGACAAATTTTCTGCAGAAATTCTACAAATTTCTGTGTGATTTCTGCAGAAAACATGCAGATTTTCTACAAATATCTTCCAACTCAAGACAAAATTTTTTAGAATTTCTGCAAATTACTTGAAATTAGAAGAACTAAAATTCTCACAAATTACAATAATTCAGAGGAAAGCTTGCGTCGAATTTGATAAGTCATTTGCAGGAACTTTAGGTTTACTTTAAACTTAAAGAAATCTGTAGAATTTGTGGAAAATTCCATCTTGGGTTGGAAGATCTTTCTAGAAAATTTGCAGTTTCTGCAGAAATTTCATAATCTAAATCTGAAAGGATTCTAATTTTTCTAGTGTTTTTGGTTCCCCTTTTCCTTATTGTTTTCAATCGATCTTCATCCACTGCAATTTCCTCTATAAATGTACGTTTTGGAAACATGCCAAGATTGAAACACATCCATCACCGAAAATTTAAGATTGCAATCCTTTTGCATCATGAAAATATTTCAATTATTTAGAAAGTTTTGGAGTCTTATTATGTGATACCCTAGCTCGACTCATTTTATATATTATTAGTAGTACCTGCACAGCTATGCCCGTGCTAAATATTTAATGGAAGTCTGTTGAATAAAAAAAATTGATGCCCCCTCCCCCTCTGATGTGAAATGATCATTTTTCTTTGTATAAAATGTGTACACACCTTTTCAAAAAAAGAAAAATAAGTTTCTTTGGAATTTAAAACTTTTTGTCAAATCATTAAATTAGATTTACAGTTGCTTTAAAACTCTATTTAGCAAGTGAAGCCATTTTTACTGCAATTTAAAATATTTTGCCAAACGAATATAAAAAGACATAAAATAATATCTTTCAAATGTAAAAATAATTTTGAAACTCTATTGTTTATCGATAAAATCGCCCAGAAACCACGCTATCATGATCCATCCGTCTAACGGGGAAAAAAATCCCGTGGAACATCCAAAAATCATTGTCAGAAAAAAAGAAGAAAATGTTGTACACTTCACTTGGATAAAAACAAATCAAAAGTTTCTTTTCTTTCAAAACAAATCACCAAAACAATGAATTACATTCACGGTTGCTTTAAAACAATAATCCTAGTCTAAACTACTCAGCGTCTAACGCGCCGAGTGACCACGCTTCCGGAATCCAGCCCTTTTGCGAGTTAAGTGGATGTTTTTTCTTTGGCAATAATAAATGTTTCGCCAAACAAACAAAAAAGTATAAAATCACATTAACAGTAGCTTTCAAATCTTTATGTATTAAGAGCTACGTTGCCCGGCTATGCCCGGCCTACCTTGAGAATAACAATTGCGTCAAGTGACATATATTCAACAATCAGGCTTAAATAAAAGAAAAAAAACACCATGCAAAATTACGCTTCCAAACAATGACGACAGATATTAAAATACTTTTAAGAAACTTAAATGTGAAACATGGATTTTAAAAGCATAACCATGGGAAACACAAAATAAAATAAGTTTAAGAAATTAAATGCAAAATAAAGAAAAAAAATGGATTCAAAAAGCATAACTGTGGAAATACGAAAATAAAATGGTTCACAACATGAAACAAAATGACATTTTCCAAACTTGATTTAAAAACACTTGTAACTTTTTTTTCTTTTGAAGATAGAAGCTAAGTTTTTTGACCATAGGTCGAGAGAGATTTGGAGTAAAAAATGTTGCTTTTTCCAATGGTGTCAAAAGAAAATTGGGAAGTCCTTCACTTTTTATTGATAAATTTAATGAAGAAAGTAGGGCCTAAACTTCAGCTAAACCTAAAAAAGTTTGAGCTAAAAATGCAAATTACTCCAGCCATAATAAAGGTAGAGCATTGACACAAACTGTTTAGAACATGGAAAATTCCACCCTTTTCAAAGATATATGATATTAATATGTGCAATTAATTTTTCACTCTCTTATTCAGGAATTGATGTGAAATTTGGGCCTAAATTGGAATAAAAAAAGAACTACTTATCGAATTTTTCCCGATTATAGCCTATGTCACTCAGTAAAAAAGCACCTTTCATATAGTGAAAGAATTTTTCATATAGGTGTAGTGGTTCCGGAGATTACCTCGAACATATAAACACACAAAAATCCACCCTCTTTCTTTATAATAATAGTATAGATTTTAAATTTATTTATTCACATTATTGCTCCTTCATGCCATGTAAAATTAACCAAAAAAAACATGGTTTTACAATTAGGTTTTGATTTTTATAAGATTTTGTATCTTTGCTCTTTTTATGAAATTTAGAAAGTATATAAATATTTTTGGAGAATCTCAATTAGTTTAGGTTCCACAGCAGCATAGCAACAGCGAAATTTTAATAAAAACTGAAAAGAAAAAAAAAAAAACTCCCGTATGAAAAGATTTTGATTTAGGGCTCCGATTTGCGGAAAAGGTCACGTTGGTTGCTTGTGTATATAGAGCTTGAAGTACTTGCAGAACAATTTTGGTCAAATTATTTTACGTTGCAGAACATCGTCAAGTATTTTTCTTTGGGGCCCTACATCTCCTCTTTTAAATTACTTTAAATGCTGTAACATCTTTCCATTTTCAAATTTCTGCTGACTTTATAAATTTGACTGTTGTGTGGCCTGCAATCTTTATGAATTTTTTGATGTGGCCTTCGGTGGTAAAAGGTTGAAGACTCCTAATTTAAATAATCATACAGTTTGAGTTAAAAGAAATGAAAAAACTTTTTGGACATTAACTCAGTTTGATCTTCTTCCTTAGAAAATCTGAAAATGTATGAAAAAAAACATCATCTAATGACAAAATTATTTTAAATGCTTCAAATAGCTTTACTTGTAGACAGAGATAAATTTATTTTATAAAAAAAGCCTATACTCATCAGAATTTATATCCATATAATATATAGAGTGAAATTACGCTTTATGCATAAGCTGTAAAACTTTTGCAAAAAGTAATAGAACGAAGTGTCCTCTATTACCAAAAATTAGTTTTCGAAGGCCAACTTTGGATCATCTACCAAGCTATGATAAAGATGAAAGAGGGTTCTTGGGATGTCAAAACTGTCATCTGTAAACATGAGGAATTTCAGTTGCAAGTCTGCGAAAGACAAAGAAGAATTTTTCGAGTTCATGGAATTTAAGGAAAAAGTCAACACAGAACTTCTCAGAACTTGAATTCTCACACAGAAGAAGACAACGATGATAATGAAGCAAGAGCGCCTATATGGGGGGGGGGGGGGGTAAATGGGGGCTCAAGACCCTACCCCTTGAAATTAGAACTTCCTTGCTTTTAGTATTTTTTCTTTACAAAAATGTAATAACATTTCTTCTCCAGCAGTTAATGAATAAGTTATTAAAAATGTCAAATCTTAATAGCTCTAATCTGTACTGAAATTGGTTTTGATGGAGAAAATATCTGGGCCCTTAAAATTTTGCATATGGCGGCCCTTGTGATGTAGTGGATCCTCCTTCATCTTTAAGTGAAGTACAGATATTATTATCTGTTATATGAAGAGACATTCAAAACCAAGGAAGGGTCTATATATCAAGGGAAGGACTATAATGGGTTTTATAGTTTTGAAAAGAAGTTAGAAAAGTGTTCTCAAGACTTGTGTGTCAACAATCCACTATTATGAACTTTTTTTAAAAATAAGTACAGTAAAACTCCAATTATCCTAACTCCAACTGTAAAAATCACTGATTATCTGAATTGCAGAAAAAATAAATCAAGTACAAACGTACTACGGTAAATTGTACAAAATATTGATTCTGTCTAGAAGCTATTCCCTCTGCAAAGTTACAAGTTAGTTAAACAACTTACACTTTGAGATATTCAGCAAGCAATAATTTTTATTAAAAGTATGATACGTACATACTCTGCGAATGTACAGCACTTGTAAGTACGTTTAACATAAGGACATTTGAAGATCGGTGAGTGAACTTGCTAATCATACTATAGAAATGATCCTATGAAGTATGATCTTTTTTAACATAAGGAAGTGTTGCATTTTCATTTCATTAATGAAAAGCACTTTTTCGTCAAAAACATTTTTTCCCCTCCCATTTTCAGCATACATACGAAAGCGATCAAGGCCAAAATTTTTGGGATGGAGAAATTTTCAATTTGCTGAATGAGACTCCATGGGACAAAAGAAAAAAAAACATGCATATACATACCTATATTGAATGAGAAAATCAATTAGAACTGCAATACTTTTTTCCAATTTTCCGAATCTGCAGCCAAAATTTGCCAAACAAGAAAACTTTTGGGAGGTCAGCATGACTTCTTCTGACCTCCCGCAGGGACGCCCCATTCATACGTACAATAATTAATTAACATAGAGTCATTTCCAAAGAAAATCCAAGTATCTGAAAATTTGGAGTTCTACTGTAGTAAAAAGAAAGCCCCTAAGATTTTAAAACTCAAGATGCAAATTCCTTTTTCAAAATCATTTTTGTACATGCTTCCAATATTATACTATTTTTGTGTTTACTTTTCTCGGAACCGACAGTATTAGTAAAAATTATAAGTAAAAAAGCGGACCAACGTGCCCCATCTCCTCTTACATTCATTCATTGCAACTCCCCCCCCCCCTCCCCAAACAATTTTGACTTTGCGGTATTCGACTAATTTTCGGCAATAATAATGTTTTAATTTCGGTTGTTTTCGAAAGGGTTAACATTTAATTTCCTTGAAGTTCCAAAAAAAATTTCAAGAGTCTCAGTTATTGAAACTTTTCAAATTCTACGATAGGTTGAATGGTTAAAAATAATACAGCATGGAAAACTGTATAATGTAACTATCTTTCAAGGATCTTTTAAGGAGATGAGTAAACGATTAAAAAATTTTCCAAAATAATGTCAAAATTTATGAACTGAAAAAGTAAATACTCACCATGCTTTCTTTAAATTTTTTATCCAAATACTTATGATGTACACTGAGGTTATACACTGAAATAAAAAAATATGCAATTTAAGTTAAATATATTGGATAATGTCTTTAAAAAAAATTTAAATATTCAAAAACAAGGGGATCCTTAATCTTGGAACTTGTTCAAGACAACTAACATACATAACTAATTAATTTTCAATACAAAAATAACCATAATAAGCAACTTTTCATAATCTGTAAGAAAAAAGGTAACCTGAATATCTTTGATTACACTGTACTGACGAAATACAAAACTCAAATTTTAATTTCTTAAGAACCAACTCTAATAAAACACAATTTCAATCAAGAATGTTTGTTCTGCCTTGAGAAAATAGCTAGCAGAAAATTGCATCACTTTGATGAAAATAAAAACTTTCGAAAGGGGACGTTATAGAATGCGAATCTTCTTGACGGACGGAAAGCGGCAAAAGAAAAAAAAAAAGTTAGAATGTAGACGGAATACAGAGAATTTTTCAGTCAATAGTACGCCAATTCTAGCAACCTAGAAAGCAATTAATCGACACAATCCACGAATATTCGCTTTCAAGACCGTCTATGTCCAATACAGTTATCTGAGCAGCGAGGAGAGAGTAACCGGTAACCGTATCATTGGAGTAAACAAATAATAAGCGTTTACCGCTCCGTTACTGATTCACATGTGTTTGGAAAAAGCAAAAATCTACATTTTTAGAATTCTAGTGCAATTTTAAGCGAGTTATCACCGACGGATCTCTTCCAATTTCTTGATTTGTGAATGCATTTTAATACTTAGTTAAAATGTATTACATTTAATTTTAATGTAAACATTAACTAGTCAAAGTCATCATGTTTCAGTTATTGGTAACAATCTTTATGTATTTTACTTAACCAAAGGCAAATTTTGCTTTTTTTACATACAATTTCCCTTATTTATTTCAAAGCTTTTATTGTTTAAGATATATGATTGACATTACTCCCAGTTTCAATCCAAATATTAATGCTAATTGCTAAATTACGAACATAACTGGATTCGGCTGAAAACATCCCTTTTTTTATAATACAAATACAAAGTGATGTCCAGCAACATGCTCTGGGCCCAGCTAGGCTGGTCCCAGTCAGTTTATTAGTCCCCAATGAAGATCAATGGCCCTCTTAAAGCTATCAACCCCCTTACTCATTACAGCCTCTTCCCAATAAGCTCCTTCAATTTAATATCAAAGTAGTAATTTTGTTAATTGTGCAAACAATCAGCTATTTTAATGATTAGTGGGAATATAATATTAAGCTCTCTTAATCAAAGTACGGCTTAATTAGTAGTTTCAAATGTATCTTAAAAAACAGTACAGGCATCCCTTGTATAACATGGTACTTCTACAACACGGTTTCAATATTACACCAAATTTGCGATTATTATAACACTGTACGAAACGCTGAATTTAATGCTTCATGGTTTTGATATGATATGAATGTTACATTTATAAAAGATGGAATTTCATTTTTGTTTAATACATTCTGTTAATTTTTGCTAATATTTCTAATATTTTAATTTGTTTTTATGAAATTTGGTTTCGATACAACACAGTACACATCCCTTGATTTACGTTATTTTTAAGTCTCGTATAACATGGTTTCGATATAACACGATACATCTTAACCCGATTTTTCTCATGCACGTACGCCCCAAAACAGAATACTACTAAATTTGCGACATACGTCGCAGAACAATGCCTGAGCTGCAGTACAATTCTTTTCAAATGTGAGAGGAAAACTCAGACAAATTTTCTGCAGAAATTCTACAGATTTCTGCAGAAACTACAGATTTTCTGCAAATATCTTCCAACTCAAGACAGAATTTCGGATAAAAATTCGGCAGATTTCTTTAAATTAGAAGAACATCTGAAATTCTCAGAAATTACGATAATTCAGCGGAAAGCTTGTGAAAAATGTTGAATTCGATTAGTCATCTGCAGAAACTTTAGATTTACTTTAAACTTAAAGAAATCTGCAAAATTTTGCGCAAAATTCTATCTTGAGTTGGGGGATATTTGTAGAAAATCAGCAGTTTCTGCAGAAATTTCATATTCTAAATCTGAGAAGATTTTATTTTTCTAGCTTTTTTGGTTCCCCTTTTAAAATTTTACCCAATCGATCTTCATCCACTGCAATTTCCTCCATAAACGGAGGAACATTCCTTAGAAACATTGAAACACGTCCATCGCCGAAAATTGCGTGTCTTGTTTGAGATTTCAATCTTTTTGAATCCTAAAAATATTTCAACTATTTAGAAAGTTTTGAAGTGTTTTATTGTATGCTACTCTAACTTGACACATTTTATTCATTACTTTATTAATATTATTTTAATTGCTTCTTCACGCCATGTAAAATTAACCAAAAAAAACGTGGTTTGACACCTAGGTTCGGATTTTTGTAAAATTCTTTCTATCCATTTTAGAAAGCAAAAAATTATTTTTGGAGAATCTCAAACGGTATAGGTTCTACAGAAATTCATAGCAACACTGAAATTTTGAAAACTTAAAAAAGAAAAGAAAAAAAAGTAAACCTCCTGTATGAAACGATTTTGATTTAGGGCTCCCGATTTGTGGAAAAGGTCGAATTGGTTGTTCGTTTATACAATGCTTGAAGTAATTGCAGAACAATTTTGATTAATTGATTTTACGTTGCAGAACATCGTCAGGTATTCTGCTTTAGGGCACATACGTAATTAGTTTTAAAAACTGAGTAAAAATGTTATTTTAAAAAAAGTCTCGTATAACGCGGTTCCGATACTACACAGAACAAATTAACCGTGTTATACGAAGGACACACCCCTGTATTTAGTAAATTTTAGAAAAAACTGGCAATTTATAATTTTGGTTAAATGTTTATTATTGATGTATTTCTTCTCCATCATTTATTTTCACCTCAGAAATAACGATATTGATAAAGTCTCACGGAGGTGAGGAATTTTCTATTAATATAGGCCTTATAGATATTTTTCGGGGAAAATTTTTTTTTTCTTCATTGCTACAGTCTGCACATGTTAAGCATATGAAAACATATTCACTCCTTTTTTACATTAATTTACATTCTTGAAATTCAAGTTCACAGAGGTGAGAAGTCAGGATAACCATACTAAGTTTTTGAAGCAAAATGCTTTTTATTTTTTGACAAAAATCTCACAACTTCAACTACAGCTAAAAATAAACAAGGGGGCTCCCTTGTATCATGGAAAATAAAATTTGATTTCATTATTGCCACGCGTTATTGAGGAATGGTATTTTGTGTTTAGGTAACGGATGTGAGAATTTATTGTGTGACATGACTTCTTGTCCTACTAAAACAAACCAAAACACAATATTAAAAAATTAAATATACTTAAACAATTAGTATTTGAGACACTTGTGAAAGGAATAATCAATAAATAAGTATATACTTTTAATTAAACTAGTTATTAAGCAACATAAACAGTCACACAAGGTGTGTGACATACCATGGAAGTGAGAGTTCACATGTTGTGAATCAAAAACATACTAAAATAAAAATTATTATTAAAAATATATTGGCAGATTTAAATAGATATATTTGTGATGAAATTAAAAATCATTGTTAAATGAATTGTTCCTTAAAATCCTTACTGTAAAAGGTGTGTGACAGAAAAGTTATACTTTTTGAAGAATGACCCAACCTTTCTTTGAAGCCTTTCTAATAAAGAAATTCTTGGCATAAGGAAACTGAACAGCATACTACTCCAAAATAGATATTACCAAACTTCTATATGAAGGCAGAAGATTATCTTATTAGATTTGTTTGAAATAGATTGATTGATGAATCCAAGCATGCTGTTCGCTTTGTAACTTGCCATGTTGCACTGTTGACTGAACTTGAAGTCCTGATTTATTGAGGCACCCAGATCAATTACATTTTCTGCCTGACTAATGACTCAACCCTGTGCAGAAATCATTCATAAAAGTAATCAGTTCATAAATATGAATATCGTTCATAAAAATAATAAACAAAAGAGACGCTAAAACTGCTGAATATTAATTTTTTTGTAAAGTATATGCATTCTCGATTTACATATCATCTAATGACTTTTTCACCCTATAGCATCATGTTTTCAAAACCTCTGCATTTAAGAAAAGTCTATTTTGTGTGAAGTCCTCTCAACAAAAGTTTTCTACCACTTTGGTTGTTTCAAAATATGTTGATGAACCTGACTACCTAAAAGTAAGATTTTTTTTTCAATAATTAAGTTTATGATAGCTGTTAAATATTTTTTCTAATGCTATCCAAAAATGAAAAAATAAAAAGTTTTATTACTAGGTAGTCAATGAACAAATACATCCTCATAGCATCTCCCTATAAAATCCTTCCTCTTTTTTTTTTTTTTTTTTTTCACTCAGCTAAAGTCAATAAAGCAGCTCTCAGATCAGAGTTTAATATTTCCTCTCTTGGTTATTTCACTTTTTAAAAAGATCGGCGTTTTAAATTTCATTGCTAACCACTGATAATACAGTAACCCCTCGTTATCTCATTCTTTTCGGAGGACAAAGAAAAAGTGCTATGTGACTGAGGTCATTAAAAATAGTTATCCATCCAATATAAAGGGTGTTTTTTTAGAGGTAGAGAACTTTAGGTTCAAATAAAACACAGTTAAATGTTGTTATGAATGTTGCTACATTCGAAAGATGACTCTTTGCCATTTTTATCTAAATCTGATTTCTGGCATATGGCCACCTCTACTGGCTCGGAGAAAGTCTAATTGGAAAGTCCAATTTTTCACTTTTTGCAGCAATAGAGACCGTATGTCAATAATAAGGTGGCGAATGTTCTCTTCCAAGGCGTCAATCATCTGTGGCTTATCGGTGCAGACCTGAGACTCCACATAGCCCCACAAAAATAGTCCAGTGGTGTTAAATCGCATGATCTTGCAGGCCAATTAACAGGTCCATTATGCAAAATTATTCGTTCACCGAACGTTTCTTTCAAGAAATCAATTGCGACACGCGCTGTGTGGCATTTTGCTCCGCCTTGTTGTTTATTCAAGATGAAATGACAATCGAACTGAACACAAAACAAGTGACAGCTATCAAAATGGCACACATATCAGTGTTGCCAACTTAATGTTCTATACCTCTAAAAAAACACCTTTTGCAAGTAAATAGCATTCATTCTTTTTAACCTGATTTTCAAATGGTTTTGATGTAGTTCATAAACATACTATCACAACTATTAAAATTTACACAAAATTGAAATTCAAGTAGATTTCAGCATCAGAAAGATACAAACATCAAATGGCAAATGAAGATGATCTTTCTTAGCTACCGCAAGAGAAGAGTGAGCATCTCAGTACTCTTGTATCAGTGTTTTGAGGGGTATTTTTCTCATTTAAGGGGGGGGGGTTGCGATATTTAGAGGGGGTTCGCCCTTGCTCTTAGGGAGGGGTAGGTACCCCTGCTTTTTATATGCAGATCATAATATATCAAACTTAGTGCCCCTCATAGAATCTCCTCACTTTTCAAAGTTGAAAACTAACAATCCGTCAAAAAATAACTTTTACCAGACAAATTGATTTATTTGAGGAAAGTAAAGACTAAATTTTTACAATTACAAAATATAGGCTTTTCTTATGTTATTATTTTATAAGAATTGAAATGAAACTTTGAATTTGTAAGAAGGTGGTATATGTTAGCCATCCATCCGTTTTTTTGAGGCTATATCCCAACTTTTGTAGAGGTTATTTTCATCTATAGTGATGTTAAAATCCAACAATATATCCCAATTTTACAAAAAAAAAAAAAAAAAAAAACAGCTATATGGGTGACTCTCCCTCACCGTCACACACCTCTTTTGATCCCTCACTTTTTGGGTGCTCCAGCCACTTATGGTGTCCTTTAATGCTTACCATGGATGGAGCTGAGTGGGATAAGCCTCCCTTGACAGCTCATTAACCCCCCTAAAAAAGTAGATACTAGATTTGAAACCATCTTTTTACACATCACTATTTTAGTTCTTAAAATAATACTCTCCTAATGATTAAGATTTTTTTTTTTTTTTTTTGTCTCAGTATTAAACATTCTATGAGACTTTACCCAGGGACCGATTTACACACCTGGGTGCCCTGGGCACTGACAGATATGGTACCCCCCCCCCCACACACACAAAAAATATGAAGGTTTGATATTATTTTGATAGAAAGAAAACATTAAAATATCAATTTCATACGAAAAAAAAGGTAATAATTAAAATGTTTTGCAAAGAAATCATATGTGCTTTTTGCGCATCAATGATTCTTTATATGTTTTCTCCTTTGTTTTCTTGGAGTAAATTCATTTATAATGTCCTCATAATCAAGTTTTAGGTCAAACTTTCTTCTATTGATAACAGAGCTAATAAAGATAATTTACCATCAGAAATGAGAGTACGTAAAGGACATTTAATTCCCTTCAATAGCGAAAATTATCATTCTCCACAACAATTGGCTAATATGCTTTCATTTAATTAAAAAAAAAAATTGTCAAATGACAAATTTTTTTTGTTTCCTTTAATTAGAGGCTCCGAACAGTGGTCCCTGAAAAAAAAATAATGACAGAAATTTGGTGCCCCCTTTCCCTTGATGCCCCGGGCCCGGGCCCCGAATGCCCTGCCGTAAATCATTCCCTGACTTTACCTGTTATCTCATGCCCTCTTTGTTTTGCTCATTATTGTTTACAGTGTCGCATCTAAGGGCTTGAGTCTTGAGAAGGAACTTCAAAAGGAGACAAATCAACATTTCCACCCATTCAGCGATCAAACAGAATCAAAGATGACTGAATAGCCCTTTTAGAACTCCAATTTCGGAAGCAGTGTGGGGAAAAATAGTTTCTCGCTTCTCCTTCCCTAACTTGACCAAGCATGGCCCTGAGGTGCCCCGCCCTCTCCTAAGGGCAAAAGTGCTCCTCCCACACCCCTTAATATTAAGGAATCCCCCCCCCCCCAAATGAGAAAAATACCCCTCAAACAACTCCCCTAAAAATTTCAATGGCACAGTCTGTGTCACGACCCTCCTAGGTGGGCACCCCTGCACAGCCTAAAATAGTGATTTTTTGACATCACTTTAAAACAATTTCCAAATGATAACCCTCTTCCGCCTACATTGTGTTGTTTTTGAATTGTGTTTTTAGGATTTGTGCTTTTAGAGCTTCAGAATCTACTGCTCTTTGTCTTACTATCTCCGAACATAACTTAGAATTGCGTTTTAAAATCTCAACTTTGACAAGAGCTCCTCAACCCACTCGCTTCTCCTTCATCTCCAAAATACCCTGAAAATGCATTTTTAGGCTTCTAATATCAAAAATATTCCAAAGGAGTGGACCCACCCACTTTTTCCTAGCTTTTCAACTCATAGCCAAACTTGATAGGAAACAGCTTATAGCATGAAACATCTGCAGAAAAGGGGTTTTATTTATTTATTTTTATTTAAAAATTTTAAAGCCATTTTTTGACAATTAAAAACCGTTTTTAACACTAGTGCCTAAGTGAGTAATTCAAACCTTTTTCATAAAAAGATCTTTTTATAATAATTAATTGTTTTCTTTTTACATATAAAAGATTCATATTTTGCTTTCAGATCACTCATTAATATGGTTTATATTTTAGTATACTAAGCCCCAAGTTCCTGTATATAATTTGCTGAATATTCAGATGAAATGTTACGACTTTACTGTTCTTGAACATTATGCTAAACATGTCCACAAGGTTGCTCTTAATATGGATATTGATGTGATTGATGCGTAAGTTTGTTTCTGCTTGTTTTTGTGATGATTTTATTAACCATCTAAATTAGTTTTCTGAGCCATGCTCTTTTTAGTTACATTTGTTTCATGCACAGAAAAAGAAATACCGTATTTTCCTGCGTATAATCCGCGGATTATCTGCTAAAAAAGGCTAAGTTTATGAGGTGTGGATTATACGCAGTCGCGGATTATCTGTGATTTTTTTTTCCCCTTAACACCAGCGCTTGAACTTCGATATTTACAGTAGGATTCACCGATCGATGGAGACCGTACGCCGACTAGATGTTGTTTATTATACGAAGCATGCATGTTCTTCTTCGCTGCCTGCCTGTATTTTACGTTATTTTACGTTGCTTGAATGTTCCTCTTGGCGATTCGGATCATGTAAAATAAGCAAGATTACAGTAAAATAGGTAGCCATTTGCACAAGATTAGACCGTTTGCTCCTGTCTTGACTCTTTGTTTTTCAAGTAATTAGCGAATGATAATCAAGATTTCAAGAAGAAATCATTATATTTCAGATTAATTTTGATTATGCCTTCAAAGTAATTACCTTTTCACGTTTTTAGTTTAGTTGCTCAAATGGTATGTTAAATTCAAACTTTATTTTTTTACATCGTAGTATTCGCGGATTATACGCCGCCGCGGGTTATACAAAGCTTTTTTTTCTTCAGGCCGATTTTAGGACCTGTGGATTATAGACTGCCCGCGGATAATACGCAGGAAAATACGGTATAAGCTAAACACCCCAGTAGCAGCCAGTGCTTCAATATTGGCCACTTCAAGGTTTATATTTGAAAATGTAAGATTCCAGATCCTCCAATGGATTCAAAAGGACGCCCGTCCTCGGCCAGTACTGACGTAAATATGCGATGTTTGTGTGAATTTTTGAACACTGACTGGTGTTAGTCTCTACCAAGTGGCAAAAGGTCTGTACTTATCGCAAAAAATATGCAGTGCATTGTTTCGGTGAAGTTACACATGCGGAAAGTCTGCGTGAAACTTGTGCCGAGAGTTCTGAGTGAAGAAGGTCCGAGTCAGTGCTCCTGTGTTGCCCTAACCTTTCTACAGTCCAGGCTTGTAGCCTCCTGACATCTTCTTGTTTCCACTATTAAAATCAGCTCTGAAAAGAAAACGTTTCGACTCCATCAAGGACATCCAAGCACATGTCAAGGCAACCTTGCAGATTTCTCGAAACAGGACTTCAGGGATGCCTTTGAGACATGGAAAAGTCGCCCACAGAAGTTGCAGGAGGTTCCAACTTTTTAGACTGTTAGGCAGTTGTACTGATCAGCTTAATAAATCTGTACTTTTAAATGAAGGCTCATTACTTTTGGATCGCACCATGTATATCAATTTTACCTATTATTTCATATTTAGATAAAGATTTATCATTCATTCACCTTTCACATTTTTTTTTTCACAAAATAACCAGTTTTTGCATATTATCCAGGCTTCAAGTAAATACCTAAAAAATATTTACCTACCCACTGAGTATTTACTCAATCCATATCACTATTTATATATGCAGTGGAATAATATCATTCTCTCTTCATTCAACTCCATCCATCCCAGAACTGATTTTGCTTTTATGTGTAGTACCTTAGATTGATGTCTTCTAAACCTGCGGCAGATTTGTTGATTTCGTCCCTTCTAAATTCCAGGCCTGGACCCATTCCTCCAAGGTTCTCATGTGTAATAAGACTTAGTTCAAACTTTTGTATGTAATAGGTCTGCCTATAAAGTATCCGGGGCTGTCTTTTTTTTTTTTTAATCCTACAAAAGCCATAAAATTGAGGTATGAGGTAGTCGTTATTGACGTTGGACGTACATCATTGCCTTAGAATACGCAGGAGTTGAATTCCTGAACTTCAATCTTTTAATCAGCTTATATTTCTGTTTTCACCCTTTAATTTTTTTGAACTGGTGTCACTTTTCTTTACAATATTTTAAAACTTTGAGAATTCTTATGCTTCCCCTACTAGCACAAAACTTTTTTCTATCTTTAAAAAAAATTGTTGGAAATTAATATTTTTGCAGTTTTTGGTAAGTTATTTTTTATTACTTAAGATTTGCTGATGTTCCTAAGTAATGTTGGGTTTCTATTTTTCCTCAAACTTTTACTAAAACATTCAAAAAATATTTTTAAGTTTTAAATTTTGTGTTCTAATTATTAAAAAAAAAATTTCTTTGGTTTCTTGAGCCAAGGGTGGTGGTGTGGATCTTCCCAAAATGCGAGGTCTGCCGGTAAAGCAGATCTAGGCCTGCAAATAAATATCTTTTTCTCCGCCAGTGTGGCTATTTTTGTTGACAGGCCTTCTATACATGCAATATAGCTAACAGCCTAGTTATCACATCCTGAGACTGCAGTTTCGTTCCTATCAAAACTCCTCAGTCAGGGATAGTGAATAAATAAGCTGGAGGCAGGTGTCATCTCATTAAAGCTGAGAGTGCCAACAAACGGGTAAATAAAGTGAATTTATCTCCCCAGCAGTGGTATTCCCATAGGATCATAGGGTATACTCCATACACGCCGTACACTCTCAAACATTTTTTAGACACATAGCGTATACCCTCAATCTTCAAAAATTTTCATATTATGTATATGATCGCCTACACATCTTGTGCATAATTGATTACTGGGATTATACCCTCAAAAAATTTGATTGTAACATTACTGCTCACCATCGAGTATCCGCAGCATGGTGTGGTTCAACTTGTGAATTGAAGGCAAAGCTTGGGTATTTAGCAGTAAGTTACTGCCCCTAAATTGGGGGGGAGGGCGGTACTGCTAACAGAATGAAAGTGCAGTCTCAGGATGTGATAACTGGGCTGTCAGATATATTTCATGTAGTTCTTCCTTAGCCCTGGCTTAGGGGCAGTAACTTACTGCTAAAGACCTTGTATACTATTTATGTGTCTAAACTTTCATCTATAGCAAACGTTTTATTTCTATTCAGATGGGCTACACCGCATGAAGCATGGAAAATTACCAACAAAGAAACTGGTACAACTAAAGTCACAACAGAATATTTGTTAAATATGTATGAAAGAAATATACAGGTATGTTCCCTTCTTTTAGTTGAATGAAGCATTGAATGTTCATATATTTGCTTGAATATAAATTTTAGAAATTGCGCGATTTTAATTCAAGCTATTACGAGTCAAGTTTTTATGCCATTCATGGTGATGTAAAATACCTGGGTATTTATTTTTAGGGGTAAATACCCAGGGTATATACCCGGGTAAATACCCAAAATGGGTATTTACCCGGGTATTTATTTCAAAAATTTATATTCAACTAAAATACTTTTCTGTATGTATTCCACTATGTATATATACAGTGTGTTTTGTTTTAACCTTCAAAGACCTCTAATTTTGCAACCGTTAGTCCTAGATGCATACTGCCAATTGCAAAAATGTTCAAAATCAGATGCAGACTTAAGATATTGAAAATTTGAAGTGAAAATAAAAATGCGTAAAAAATACAAATTTTAACTTTTTACACAGGCCCCAGGTCCTCTGACTTATATTTAGGGAAATAATTTCCATTGAAAAACAATTCCAACAAAAAAAGTTTGACATTAGTACAACTAATATTCACTGAAGTATGAAACGCAGCGTTTTGCGACTTGCACCGCTTTACACTCGCTGTCAGTAACATCTTTTAGAGGGAAATATAGCGGTTAATGAGTGTTGATATAAAATTATATGTGTGCAGAGTGTGGTTTTTGAAATTGTTCAAGGTTTTGCAGCGTGTTTTGCTTATCACGGCATAACGTTTGCATGAATTTTTGAATAGAAATGAAAAATGTAAATACCTTGTGTTTTTTACTTTGCCAAGCTGTTATTATTCTGAAAGGGTAATAAGTTCTAATCACATTTTCTGCGTGGTCCCTTAAAACTTTCAAATGGAATATCTCCTTGAGTTTTGATTGCACAAATGTCAAGTTTTTTTGTGTCAGTAAGTTTTAAATTTCTCTAAATATAAGTTAGGGGACCTAGGGCCGTATAAAAAGTTAAATTTTGTAGTTTTCGACTCATTTTTATTTTTGTTTCAAACTTTCAATATCTTTACTCCACATCTGATTTTGAATATTTTTGCAATTGGAAGTATACATCTAGGACTAATGGTTGCAAAAATAAAGGTCTTGCAGGTTAAAACGGAACACCCTGTATAACCAACCATATACAAAACAATAAATTTTTCCCTAAAATTTGTATTTTGATCACATATTTAAAGAATTATTGTGTGAAACAACTCAGCAATTTAATATGATATTCACATTAAATGTGTTGGATATGCCTAATCAATGTTGATAGCCAAATTTTAGACATAAAAAGCCATTCTACAAAAAGTAAAAAGCTTAACTGGTTACAAAAAAAAAAGCAAACATCTTCTCCAATTGTGGCATTGAAAAGAAAGATTCTTTGGTTCACGATATGTTTCTTTCATAATTTCATTAAGTCTTTCAATAAAAAATATTGTAAACTGTGTAATACATATACATCAGTTTTGCCAATTATTTCATATTTAGATTTAAAAAAAAAATTTCTCATTCACTTTTTGCATTTTTTTGTACATACCCAGTTTTTGGGTATTTACCCAGGCCTTGGGTAAATACCCGGGTAAATACCCAAAAAATATTTACCTACCCGCTGGGTATTTACCCAATCCACATCACTAGCCATTCATAATAAATACTCTAGTGTAGTATTTTATTATATATATATATATATATTATGCAACAAAATGCCTGATCTTTTTAATTATTGGCATTAGAGAGTTAGGCTTTTACTGTAAGCACAATTTGCAAGAACTTTCTGCAATAAAATGTAAATAAAAAAATGACTCCCCTATTCACTGGTCTGGTTTCTTATTATAGGGGGAGGGGGTAGCAATCACAAGCAATAAGTAAAAAAGAGAAGCAAAAGAAAGAAAGAACAGTTGATTAGGTGATGCCCTGCCCATGGAAATTTCTAGTTCGATTTTCTTTTATATAGGGGGAGATTATTTTTAGAGAACAAATCTTGGGAAACATTTAGTGCCCATTTCTCTCACATGCAGAGCCCGATCATTTATGAACATTGGAATAAAGACATGAGATTTTTTAAAGGCCCCTCCCTCCCTCCATCATATTTTACATTAATGTTCAGATACAAAACTCAAACACTAAAACCCAACATATTTATTGATCCCATTTCTTTGAACCCTTAAATTAGATTTATAATAGTAATATACTACTAGAAATCTTGCACCTCTTACTTAATACAGAAAAGAAAGCCATGCCTAATCAGTATATATTTTGCTAATAAATGTATAAAGCATTAAAATAATATTTTGACTGTCATATTAGTTGAAATATATTAAATAGGGATAAACTGTAAGTTAATGCACTTCAGCCAGAGATTAGACAGAGCTACAAGGAAATACCAAGCAGGTTGTTACAGCATCTAGAAACTGCAGTTTCATCCTTGTTGGGGCTCATCAGTAAATGACAACCATAACAGTTGAAAGCAATTCTCAGAGATGCTAAATTACCTTCACACTGGTAGCTAAAATTATATTTACCACTTCAAAGGGATCCACAAACATGATGTAGCTCCACCTTCTAAAACCTAAAGTTAAGTAACTTCTGGTTTATAAGCGGTTACCCTAGTGATCGTAATAAGTGCCAAACTGAACATGTTATTCCCTTTTTCCAAAGCAAAGACCATTTGGTTTCGAAATAAGGCGAGCCTTCAGTTAAAAGTTCATTGTTCTTCACGATCATTGTTGAACAATGCTTTTATTAAAATGTATCTCAAATTTTTTAAGCAACATAAATATTAGGGTGGGTCACCATCCTATGGTGAAAATAAGTTACTGATATTTATTTGGCACAGCATGAAAAAGGTGCCAAATAATGTTTTAAGGTTAAATCTATACTAGTATTATAAAGAGAGAGGGTGGATTTTTGTGTGTTTATAGGTTTGAGGTAATCTCCAGAACCATTGCAGCTACAGTTGGCTCTCTGTTTAACGACTTTCTCTATTTAACAACGGCTTTTCACGGTCCCAGATGGTTCACAATAGTGTTAAAAGCATTCTATTTAAGGACGCTTTCTACTTAAGGGTGATTTTTTGTGGTCCTTGAAAGTCGTTAAATGGAGAGCCAACTGTATTTGAAAAATTCTTTCACTATATGAAAAGTGCATTCTTGCTGAGTGACATAGGCTATAAATTATGCATATACAGTCAACCCTCGTTTATCCCATTTAATTTGTTCCGGACTTTATCGCAATAACTGAATTTCCGCGAAATAGGATTCTTTATTTATAAACCGTATATTTTCCTAATTGGAGCACAAAAAACTTACTTAAGACAATTAAAATAGGTTTTTAACATAGGTAGAAACCCCTAGACATGAAACGTAGCCACCATTACATTTGCTTTACTTAAAAATTTGCACAAAATATGAGAAAATGAGATATGTTAGACGTAATATGTATCACATTGTTAATTATTGGGAAATAAACTACACACACATGCAGTTCGTACACACTACTACTAATCTATGAAAATAGCTCAACTTATTCGATGATGAATTAATTGTCAGTTAGTGACCATATGTGCCCCGTTTTTCTTCTACATTTATCCTCATTTAAGGTATTACGTATACAACTTAAATATCCAGTACATTGTTGAACATCATTTACAATTACAGATATAATAATATAGTGATTTATACTTTTCAGTTAGTGTTTAATGATTAAAATGAGATAGTTATTCCCAACTCTTTCTTTGATAGTTTTATACCTCCACTCCCTCAACTAGTACAACTACAGCCCTCAGAAGAGCTTACCTTACTTAAAAGACATACTTTGTTATTCTTATGTAGGAAACAGTTTACACGAGCGCATAAAAAAAGCTAATTACTATGTTTGAAAAGAAAAACTGAAAAAACCACGATGTAGTTAAGCCGCGAAAGTCGAAGCGCGAAGTAGCGAAGGACGACTGTATGTACTTATACTATTTTTTTTAACCAATAGCTTGTCTTTGCTACCAGTTTATGTTTCGTACTAATCAATTGTTATGTGGGCAAACACAAGCGTTGGTTGTCTCGCACTTGCATTGATAAAATAGTTGCAGGTTCCCTGTGAACTGAATGCCAAGGAATAGAAGTAAGTGAAAAAAATAATGATTATGGCATAAGAACCGCCATAACCTATACTTGTATTTGAGGCTGCAAAGGATAAGGCATATAGCATTCTATTAGCCTTGGACATCGCGAAACATTTAGACTCGCAGAATGTTAATGCATCAAAATTTATTCAAATGAATTAGGACTAGGATTTGCTTTGAGTAAATTAATTTTTGAATTCAAGTAGTGCAAATAGGTGATATTAATCCGTGGTTCTAAAAGCTATAGTTTTGCATGCATTTCGGGCTACCCTTTGAGTTTTTTATCTATACTAATATTACAAAGAGAGAGGGTTTATTTTGTGTGTTTATATCAAGGTTCGTACTTCCTTAAAAAACCCTTAAGAAACCCTTAATTTCATCAAACAAATTTAAGGTCCCTAAAAAACCCTTAAAAAGTCCTTAATTTTCTGAAAATTTCCTTAATTTTTTAAAAATTGTATTAAGTTTAGTCCTCATTTTGCTATTTTTTTCTATCTCCCCCAATCAAACCTTCATTCTCCGCGATATTTGCCGAAAACGTATGTTTGGGAAATATACTAACGATGTTAAACACGTGTTTCACCGAAAAATGCATGCCTTGTTTGAGATTTCAATCTTTTTGCATCCTGCTAATATTTCAGTCATTTTTAATGTTGGACGAATTTTTCACCATATGTTACTTTATATCTGCTTATTTTATTCATTATTTCAATAATATTTTTATTTCTTAAATTTATTTTAGAAAAAATGCAAAAGTCAGTCAAAAAATGTGGTCTAACTCCCACAATCTCGGATTATATTGAAATTTGGCATGGTTACTTTTTTTATGCATTTAAAAAAGGTTCAAAATATTTATGCTGAATCTCTAATGGTTTAAGCTTTAAAACCTGTAAAACATTTTGGAATTTCATGATTAAATGAAGCAACTTCAAGTTATTCTTTTGATCCTGAAAGAGTATTATGAAGTTTTTAAAAACAAATTTTGGGTTCCAATGCAAGAAAAAAGGATGATCAATTATTTATTTTTCACTCTGTTGTAAATTTTTACTTTACAAACAAACCTAATTTTAAAATTTACGTTCTTATTTTCAATACCTTAAATTGAAATGTTATTTAAAAAAATATTTTTCTCTAAAAATTATGAAAAATTGATATTATTGAGTGATGCAGCCAGATTGAACTCGGGTTCCCTCAACCCTGTTTGAGGACTTGGGAGCTAGAAATAGCTGCCTCTCTTTCAGAATTTAAATTTATATATATATATATATATATATATATATATATATATATATATATATATATATATATATATATATATATATATAAACTTGCAAGAAATGGTCTTAAGCAGCAAATTTGTACAAAATGGGATGTGTTAGTAGCAATAGCAACTGAAAAGCAAGAAAAACAAAACCATAGTCTTGAAGAAAAGAGATTTTAGTTCTTTTCCTTCACCTTACTCCAATAATGTATGCTAAAAAAAAACTAAAAAAAAAAATATGATGCTTTACTGTACAGATAATTTTCTAGTTATCCCCATTTTCCTAATCTTTTTTTAGAATTAAAATTTGAGAAATAAATATCATGCTTTAATAACAATATGTGTCACGTATTGTATTAATTACTACCCATTTATTTCAATCATAATTAATAGGGAAAAATTTTCGTATTATCTTTGAAACTGGTAAATTAGCCATTTTTTGTTGACTTTTGGAATATCATGGACGTACTCCAGGGACTATTTTGATTGCATCTCCTTTCTGCATGATTTTAAAAATTATTATTATTTATTATTTTTTTTTTTTTTTGGATTTCCTCTCTTTTGCTCTCTGACTACTCTCATTCCTGTGATCTATGAAAATTTAAAATATAATTTACTGATAATGTGAACTTGCAGTCAATTGCCCCTGTATATTTATATATCGGGGGTTCTCAAACAATTTCGTCTCGCGGCACCCTTTGAAGATTTAGAATTTTCTCACGGCACTCTAGTCCATCTCTAAAATAAGTCGTTATTTTCAGGGGTGTTTTCCCCACACCTGAGCACAGTTTGTGCACATATGTGCAGCATATGCAACACAGGATCATATCCTCCTCCCAAATACTCCGGCGTTACATAAAACTACAAGTGTTAATGATGAACTACGGTGCGAACTATGATCCTATTGTACTACAATCTACTTTTCTATGTTGTCAAACCTTAGGAGAAAATGATGGCACACAACGACATTTTTCTTTTTGAATTCGTGACCTACATAATTTAGGTTTCAAGAACAGTATGTAACTTTTTTTAATCTAGTTCAACTTCCGAGAAGCACGTAGAAACAAAATTTTACCACAAAAGATCAGTTGGTTTTGATATCACTCTTCTGCAACAAGTTTTGTTACATTTTTGCACTATTGCCTGGTAGTTAAAAATGACTTGTTGATAACACTTTATTATCAGTCAGGCTTTTTGATGATGATGAAAGAGGATTTAGTGAATTTATGTCATATTGTATCAAAAAATGGAGGATTTCCTTGCTGGTCAACCAGTAATTATTTGGTGCACTCACCTTACCCAGACACTTAGCAGCACCCCTCACCTCTCCCTATGGCATCCAGTTTGAGAACCCCTGGTATATGTAATATGTATCAAGTACTTTGCCACCTGGAAAACTTAGAAATGATGTACCTAAAGTTATCTAATTATTTCCGATGAGTCCTTAAATTTTTTTGAAAATTCTTAAAAAGTCCTTAATTTTCTCTTTTAAAAATGAGTATGAACCCTGTATATGTTCCAGACAAGATAAGTACATGATTGCAATCTACGGAATGAGTACGTTTCCAATCAAGCAATTAAATTAGTAACCAATCCGCGACTCGCCTATGATACCAGAATGCAAGTTAATGTTTATCGGTATACCTGGTGGAATTGAAAAAAGTTTAATAAATTTAATAAAAATCAACAGGCAGACTCTGAGGATGTAATTGTAGTTTTTTTTTATTGCAGCAATTTTTCTTAGTGGTCAAAAAAGTGACCACTCCAATTTTAAACTACTTTGAATGGCTCTCTTCAGAAAGACTTTGTACGTTTCATAAGAAAAAATAGGCCATTTGGATAGCATCTTCAAAAGGTCTGCCACATAATGTATTATGGATGTTCGATGAGCCACTGTATATAGAAGCTGTGGATTCTAAATGAACTAAAAGATAAAGACAACATTGAGAGAGGTGTCATCTTTGCTTTTGCCGGTGACTCTTACCAAACTATTCCTGTGGTTCCCTTGATAAACGCTTGCAGATATACTTTAAGCCTGTTTAAAGTTGTCTCCTTTTAGGGACTTAAAACCCATATTCATTCTGTTAAAATGAAAGGCGGTATTCCCTTAATTTCATTGCAAAACCTTAATTTGTCTTATGTATGCAGTGGAACTAGACGGGCGTTTAGAGCTAAAGTGGCTCAAGTCGTTCGTGAACTTGATCCACTTAGCTCTGAAGACCTCAATGATTGTTTTCAAGTCGTTTTAACATCTGCCTTTCATACTTCCTGCCACTAAAAGGTTCTTAATTTTTAATTATCAGTTGCTCTTGTACCTTATATTTCAACTAGCCTTGCAGTGTAATTTTTTCATGTAATGTAATATTCCGTTTTCAGGTGAAAAATTTAGCAGCGTATTCAGCTCCTCTGTTTTTTGAAGTGATACAGTCATCTCTGCCAGTTGGGCTTTCTGTGAGCATTCATCCACACGAGGATAAGTACCAAGAAATTAGATATATACCAGACTTTGAATTGATCAGTCTGAAGACATTGTTAAAAGAATTAACAGAAACTGATCCAGTGAAGAAATAATTTATTAGTCAACAGTGTTAAAGTATTACAGAAAATAAAATTAAACATTTTATTTCTATATTTTGATCATAACCTGACACAAGAAAAATCTATTACAGTAAATTTTTTATCCATGCTCACAATTGTATATTCCAAAAAATTTGATTTCTTGCATGAGAAACGTTTATTACTTTAATATTCTTGAATAAGAAATACCATACACTTAAAACAATTTGATTTAAAATACTTAAGAATATCTTCATTACTTCACTCAACTTTAAAAAACTCCATGGATCTGAAATGGAATTTATCATTTCTGTAAAAGCATTCATACATACTCATGCACACAATATACTTATACATTATTTTTAAAAGTTGTTCATAAACAAAACCTGTAAAAAGAAAAATATGTTGAAATAATATTTATTTATTACAACCGTTAAAAAGTAGTTTTTATTTATTTATTTATTTTTTATTTATTTATTTATTTTTTTGCTAACATGGCCATAGAATTTTGATTTAAAAATGCAAAAACAACTTTTATTTCTCAAAATATGCATTTAAATCACATATCATGGGCACACAAATACATGACACCCAAAGATTTGCTTAAATACCTAACTTTTTCAAGATTTGTCATTTATGAAAGAAGTTAAGATGCAAAGCCTTTTAATTTGATAAAGTTTGATTTGTTTTGCCGAATATCTTTTTGTTCCTGAATAGTTTTTTACTTAAAATTTAAAAATAATACAATTGAGGAATTAAACTGCTTCATTACCATTTTTATATTTGATGCAAGTTATTACCAGTAAAACATCTGCCACAACTACACGTTATCAAATTACACACTATCTTTTTTTTTTTTTCAAAAATACATATTTTACACATATAAAAGTTTTATATACATATTTACAAAAATGAATACTGAATATGTTAATTATATTAGAGTACCCATTATAATCTGGAATTATTGTATATTTTATATTACAATATGAAAAATATTGTACTTTAAGATAGAACAAATTAGAACAAAATATCAAGAAAATTTAAATATATGAGAACAATTTCTAAATGCTTATAATTTATGCGTGCAATTTTTATTCAACTCTGCTATAACTATTTTATTTTAACAATGTAAAATTGATACATTTTATTTTTAAAGCCATATTACTTTATAATATAGCATAAAGATTTTTCAATTCACATATGATTAAGAGGTTTTTAAAAAAATGCAATGCAATAAATTTAAATGAAATTCATTCTCCAATAATATAAAAACATTGTTTTATGATAAAGTTTTAATAAAACATCATTTGAATTTCAAAAGAGCAAGAAAAATTTATTTTGCAATAGCATTGAATACTTAACACGATTTCCGATTATTACTTCCTTGATTTATGAAAGCAACAATTTTTTTCACTTTAATTGGCAATAATCAATAATTGCATCTAATCAGCACAAAATATTGATTGATTCAACATTGCTGATTAACGAAACAAATGCAAAATTCAGCAATTTTAAAACATTTAAAAATAGTTGATAACTGCGTTATTAGTTCCTTTCTTCTACTGAAATCAAATTAAAGTAGGGGTTGGAGTAAGGATTTTAGAAAAATCTAGGACAAATTTTTAGGACAACAAATATCAACAAACACAGTAATTTTGAGCATATGCTTCATTTTAGTCAACTTTGTTCTTGATTTCATCGCCACCCCCCCCCCCCCTCCCAAAAAAGCTATATATGGGTTGTTTTTTCTTAAAGAGAAATCAGGAGCAATTTCTAAGTTTGTTTTACCATAAAATATTTGTACAGTGCAAATAGTTCCCATTTTTACACCTTTCATGAGATCAAAAGAAATGTCACACATAAAAATGACTGTCTTGGTTTATGAAATAGAAATTCTAGGGCATAAACTAAAACTAACCATCACTAGTTTTATACCCTAGCAGTAGTTCTCACCCTTGAAACAGTGTTGTTCAACCATGTAACTTTCAAAGATTCTACTTGAAAGGACCTTGCCAAAAAAAAAAAAACATCAAAGAAACCCTTTAACATGTTTCATCTGCTTTGCATCTTCTTTTAAAAAGTGCCTCATCAAATTTCAAGTATTTTAAAAACAACATATGATTTTCCTTGTTATTTAAAGTTAACAATGAGTTCAAGCATAATAGTTAATTTCTCATTAAAAACTTTTTGAATGAATAATTTTTTTGAAAAGTTGAATCAGGGAATGTTTGTGGTATTCAATAATCCACCGACCTAATAAAATAAATTTAGACTAGTTAAATTTTAAAGTTTTAGAACATATTTGGCAATCAAAATAATCTAATTTGCATTAGTATCTAAAATATATTTTTAAGTTGCTTTTAAAATAATAAATAAATAACAACTGAAATAACGAATTTTAACCCATTGATATAGTCCATGGAATGTTTCTGCTTGACAAAAGTTACAGGGAACAGCAAGTTGGTTAAAAAACCAACCTGATATTACATGATTCAATTACATAAAGTGTTCTGTATCCTGCATGCAGTTTAGTATATTAATCTCATTATGTCCAGAGGCTAGGAAGTCAAAGGAGGATGAAAAGTACAGTAAAAGGCTCCACATTTGTCTATCTTCTATCATCACCCTAAAAAAAAATACAGACATAAATATATGTAGTTATTTTTATAATAAAATATAAATGTTATATTTTGTCACAAAAAATATATATTCACCCAGAAGGAAACATACTACTTTTACATAATTTAAATTTAAATTATACTAGAAATTATCTACCTAATTAGTAGAATATTTCAATTAACATTAGCAAAATGAAAGTTTCGAGTTATAAAATGGCTCTTAAAAAGCAATGAGTGATTTTCCGAGTTGTTTTGTTTTCCAAAATTTTTCACTCTCTTTTTGTTTCGACTGGTGGTTTTTCAATTCTAATGCAAGAAATTCTCACCAACTCGCCGCGTTTCTGTGTACCAAACGTGGGCTGAGCTAACAAAAACTTAGTTCATCCGGCAAAGGTTTCAAATTTCAACGTTCATTTGAACAGCTTGCAGTAGTAAACATCATACAAAAGAGCTTCAAAGTTACAAATACCCAATAGTTTTATAAAATGCAAATTTATATGGTTTTTTTAAATGCTTTTTATATCGTATTTTATCAAAAAAAATGTAATAGAATTTATATATATATTTTGTTTTCAACACTTCAGATGGCGAGTAATGCGAAATTCCGTGATATAAACATAGATGTAGTATTAACTGTAGTTGGTTCAAACCTGTTATTTCTCTCTTCAATCTGAGTTTCGCTTCATCCAATAGATTTCAATTACATTCAGAAGAATTATAAACTGTACACTATTTATATACAAGTAGCTATTTACAAAACATTACGGTAGAATTACGGTAACCGGGTCGCGGCGATAAAGATTTCATTCTGGCAACCCGCTGACTTATCTTGCCGACGGAGCCATTTTGGTAACCCTACACCAAAGCTGATTTCCTATTTGTTTGGCCAATCAACCATTTCAGGATTCCCCTTCACAAAATTGTTATTTATTTGTAAAATAAATCTTTTTTTAAAATTCTATTGAATAATATATTTAATTTTCTCAAAGGTGATTTTTTTCTAAAAATTGGCAGCGCATTTTTTTTTTTTTTTTTTTTTTTCAATTTTTAGATCTTTGTAACATTTTATGAAATATTACATCGCGAAATGTTTGTCACTTTAACTTTTTTAAGTTATACATTTAAAAATTAGTTATTCATATCTTTTGGATACTTTTTTGGAATGTGTTTGCGGTAAGTTATTTCCTTCATGCTTTATTGTCCTATCTAAATTTAAAATTTAATTATTATCGTAATAACTTATTCAGTAAGTTAGAATTATAATTTAAGCTATGATAACGTTCTCTGAATGGATTTTTTTATGTGATTTAATTTATTTAATAGATCGTTTTAAGTCTTAATTAAACAGTAAGTATTTTTTAAGGCCTTTTCTCATTATTTCAGACTAATGTAGCATTCTATTCAAAAAATTTATGTTTCATTTTAATGTTCCTTAGGAAATTAAACATGTTGATCAAAAATGTAACACCATATACGTCATAAACCTTTTCATTCACATATACATCATGATATTTTCCTACACCTCCGCTTTTAAATATTTTTTTATTTTATTTAAAAAATCATCAAAATTAAGGAAAAAATGAGTTTAATATTACTGCAATGGGAACGTAAAGAGCAGTATCGGCAATTTTTTATTTATTTATTTATTTATTCACATTTTTGTCATGCGTTGTACTTTATCTTTCTTGTACAAGCTTGCTTATTTGCTTCCCACTGAAAATAAAGGGTCGAATTCCATCATTTCGCTAATTGATAGTATTGAATCCAAAACACGTTTCTTTTAATGTCTCAAAAATTCATCTCTGTACATACTGCGCTTTATCTTCCCACGTTTATGTTAACATCTTGAAAAAAGTTACCTCTCATTCGTCTTTTCTGCAAACTTGATTTCAAAGTAAGAAAAATAATATAAGGTAATGCACTAGTAGTGGCCACAGTTAAGCATATTTTGTGTCTTTTTTAAACTGTGGGTCTACAATATTAATTCCATTTTTAAAACTCAGTGAGCGTATTATAGCCCAACTATTCCTTAATTGTCCCATTTTCTAAAAATGCCAGAATTTCAATTTTTTCAATTTTTTATCCATTTTTTCCCAAACTTCAAATTTGATCCATTAGTGGCCACTCCAAAATCTGAGATTTTCAGTAGTGGCCATTAGTGATGGGCATAATCGAGATCTTTTGATAATCGAGATCTCGGGAATCGAGTACTTCTGATAATCGAGTGATTGATAATCGAGAACTTTTCAAGTCGATCACTCGAGTGATTGATAATCGAGATCTTTTGAAACCGAGAACTCGAGTGATTGATAATCGAGATCTTCCGAATCGAGTACTCGAGCGATTGACTTCTCGAGATCTTTGGAATCGAGTACTCGAACGATTGACTTCTCGAGATCTTTATAATCGAGTACTCGAGCGATTGACTTCTCGAGATCTTTATAATCGAGTACTCGAGCGATTGACTTCTCGAGATCTTTTGAATCGAGATGTCGAGATATTTTTAATCGAGATCTCGAGACGTTTGAATCGAGTACTCAAGTAGTTCATTTTCTGAGCTTTTCCAGAATTGAGTTTACTGCTACAGGGGTGCTTACTAAAAGAGGGGAGGGGGCATGGTGCCATTGGCCGGTTTTTTCAGAGTGTTTTTTATTTCATTTTCGGAAGGGGTGGGGGCATGGCGCAGCCAGTGCCACTAAAATTTTGAGGTCTAGTTTTTTGAGAGGGTTCTTTAAATCTCATTTTCGGGAGGGGGGGGGGGTCCATAGTGCAGCCTGCGAAACTGAAATTTTTAGAAGTGATTTTTTGAGAGATTTTTAAATCTCATTTAGGGAGTTGGGGGGAGCTCTTTCTAGACGGATGCCCCGTAACATTTGATAGGGTGCGCCATATCGCCCAGCGAAAGGGGTAGGGGGGAACCCTTAGCTTTTGGAACAGTTGAATTCCCGAGTTGTTTTGGCAGGGGTACGCTCGAAATAGGAATGTGTCATTAACCCTATCATTTAGGGGTATAATAAGGGGCGAGCCCTCCTGGCTTTTAGAAGTTACTAGCAAAAATACCCGGCGTTGCCTGGGTTAGCAATAATTATGAGAAGCAATCGTTACTTGCATTTGTTTTCTGTTTTAAGTGAAAGAACTTAAAACACACCTTTTTGACGTGATTTAAAATCTAGCTTCTTTCTTACTCATAAAACTAAAGTAGCAGTAAGTAAAAAGAGCAAAATAGTATTCATTTAGAAACGAAAACACGAAATTTAAGCGTATACAAATTTGAAGAATTTCCGAAATATGAAATTAAACTTCACATGTTAAAAAAGATTTATCAATTAATACTTATTTTTTGTTTACATGGAGTCTTACCTTCTCTGTACGGCTATTGAAGAACGAACTGTTTAAAAAATGTAGCCGCGCGCCCGTGATCCCCTTAAACTTGCTTTAGTTATTTTGGAAATTTCCAATTATTGTGGGTTCTTGGTGCGATTTAAAATGTTACCGAATTTGCGGGAATCGTTTTGGGATGCCTTGGATAATGCTCCCCCTCCTTACTTTGTAAAACGGTATGTTACTAATTTTTGTTAAAGAGATATTGTCGCCATATGCTATGATACTTTTGGTCACCATAAAATGGCGCTAAAACAATTTCATCCGAAATGTTTCCAAAATAAGTAGTAAAATTTGGCGATGGTTTGAATTTGAGCACTAAGTCACATTAATGGAAGTTTTTGTGCTGTTTATGAATTTGCCTAATTTCGTTGCTAGATTATTTTACAGTAAATTTTGGCGAGGTTTCTGCTGTTAGTTTGGATAATGATTAAAAAATCCAATCAGCACAAATAATAATTAAAAAACCATTAATTACACTAAGGTTCCGTTTAAATGGAAAATAATCAACCAAATCAAGTTATTATTATCCAATCTTGGGGAAAAACGTTACTTTAAGATTTGACTTGAGAAAAGCCTCGAACAGTCAGACGAAACACAAAAACATTCAACAATTCTTATGAACTGGGAGTTGAGATGATACACTAAATAATGAATTGGGTTGAGGAAAGCCTTCGAACATGGAACCAAAAAAGCTCATAACTCGTTTTTCATACAACTTAGAACTTTCTAACAGATGCCATCTTCAGCAGAAAAATAAGCGCTTTCGATGGACACATGACTTTAATATGTGCACGTATTTTTTCACCGTCATATTGAGGCATTTATGCGAAAATTTGGACAAATTAGAATAAAAAAGGAACTATCAATCGGATTTTTTTCGAACTGGTCTACAAACCTCCCCAGTACCAAAAAGAACAAACGGTGAAAGTTTCAGCCAAATCTGCCGGGTAGTTTCTGAGATCTTAGGGAACAAATTTACCAAACTCCAATTTTATATATATAGATTTAATTTAAATTACTTTTACATAATGTAGTGTATGAGGATATGAGCAAATGACTACAGATGGCCGGCCACAGAACATGTATTGTTCTATTCAGAATATTCCCCAAGAGTGTTTTTTTGGTAACAGATACATTTACTTAATCACTTGCTTGAAAGTTTTCAGTTTTGAATTTCTATTGAAATTATTTTTTATTTATTATTATTGTTGTAATTTATGTTTTCAGATTCATTTTTACAAGATGTTAAATCTACATTTTTTAAATTTATTTATTTATTTTTATTTATTTATTTTTATTTATTTATTATTTATTTATTTATTTATTTATTTTTTTTTTTTTGAACGAAGAAAGTGGGCTAAGAAAAGGGAGCAACAGTCTGCGCTTAAATGAATTTGCAATCCTTTAAGTATACAAATATATTAGGGTGGTTCAAAAATACATGTAAAAAAAGTTTCTGATAGATACTGGGACACCCCTCAATATCTTTAGACGTATAGATAGCAATATACTGGGATAATTTTAGCTTCCTATTTCAACTGAAAGAGGATGCTCAACCCCCTCCCCAAACTTCAATAGTATGGGGGGGGGGTAAAAAAATTACTTTGAACTGAAAAAACAATGCTACATATTATAATAAACAATAGAAATATGCATATACATTGCAATAAAATAATTATTTACAAAAAAAAAACAGCTGGGGAAATTAAATATTTCTCAATTTGTAGCATTTTTTATGATACGGCTAATGTTAAATTAAGGGGTCATTGAGCACCATCTTAAAATTTGAGTAAGAAGCTAAAACTTGTAAAGCATAATACTACTAGTAAGTGTAAAAACAACAGGGTATGCCCTGGACTCTAACTGAAAAAAAGTTTTTTTGAACCACCCTAGAATATATGCCAAACTTTATAACAATATTTCGTAAAATTTGAATTCAATCATCAGCACTGCAGCTTGGGTGCAAAACTAATTATTGCTAAGTCTTAACTTACGCTCAAGAATTTCTATTTCACAAAGCAAGATTTTTAGCTTCATATGTGACTTATTTGTGTTGATCTCATGAAAAGAGGAGAAAAGGCAACTAACTATTTGCAATGTACAAATATTTTATGATAAAACAAACTTAGGAATCACTCCTGATTTTCCTTTAAGGGAAAAAAAACTTAGTAGCTTTTTTCAGGGGAGGGGCAATCCGTAACGAAGTTAACAAAAAACACAAAACATACGCTCAAAATAGCGATGTTTATTCTTGCTGATTTTGTTATTTATTGTCCTAAAATAATGTCTAAATTGTACAAAAAAAATTTCTAAGTCCCCCTCCCACCCATCCTCTACTCTGCACTAAAAACTGCCAAATTTATCTCAGTGACAGGATTTGTTGTAACTACATTGCTTTGAATCAGGATTGTACACTAAACAATGGTGGATCCAGAAATGCTTCAAGGGAGGGGCGGTTGATTTTTTAACTTACCTCTTACTACATTATCTGATTTGCTCAGGCTTGGGGTGGGGGGCTGCCACAGCATTTTATCTAAAACAACTAATATGTACAGATTTAGCCAAGGAGCTCACCGAACGTTTTTCATTGAAAGAAGTACTCTAAAATTTCGTAATGGTTCCGGGGAAAATTTTTTAAACCCCCTCCCCTTATATCATTGAAATTTGTCTGAAATCGGCCTTTTTGGAACTTCAGTTTCGAAAAATTACCGGAGGAAAGTTACTGAACCCCTTTATTTCCCCTGAAGCTACCTGAAATATCTAAAATCACATCTTTAAGATTTAAATTTTGCAAAATGCCTGGGTAGGCCTCCAGACTCCTCCTAATAACATTGCTAAGGATAGTCTAGAATTGCCTTTTTGAAACTTCAATTCTGAAAAGTTTACAGGAGGAAGATTTGAACTGCATGCCTTTCCTTGACGTCATCAAAAATGGCCTACACTTGCATTTCAGGACTTCAATACAGAAAAAATTGCCGGTGCAGGGTTCCTCAAGGATGGGGTGATCACCCCCTCCCTTATATCTGTCCTTGACATTAAATAGCATTTAAGACTTACTTCTTTAGGATATTCAACTGTACGTCTTTTCACATGTTTTGGATATCCATCATCATCTCTCTGTTGACATGATTGTGTTGTTACAGCATTATTGTACATATCTAAAAGTAAAATAAAATATTATTACCTTGGTTATGCATTCATACATAAATGAGGCAGTGAGAAGCAAAGGGATGTAAGTGACAA
Source organism: Uloborus diversus (assembly GCF_026930045.1). Lineage (NCBI taxonomy): Eukaryota > Metazoa > Arthropoda > Arachnida > Araneae > Uloboridae > Uloborus > Uloborus diversus. The sequence continues at coordinate 62,945,089 of NC_072732.1, read as the reverse complement.
AATTAAAAATTTGGAGATAATCTGTACATAAGGTTGGAGAACCTCTCCTCTGCTTTGAGGCAAGAAATAGTACTAGTTGCTAGCCTGTACAGCATGATTTAGAAATTTTCTTTAATGAAAGTCTACCTTGGATCTGAACTTTAAACACGGTGTATGCAAAACTTTAAACAGTCCACTTACATCCCTTTGCTTCTCACTGCCTCAAATGTAAATTTCTCAATAATTTATATAGCCATATCTGTCAGGCATTTTTCATTCTTTGCAATACTCTTTAATCTCAATCTTTTGAATATTAGTCACAAGTTTTACAATTTAAAAAAATCCCGTCAAAACATGGAATTGTGGATGGTTAAAAATACTGGGCACCAACCCTTTTGCTGCAGCCCTGAATGAGATGACCAGCAGAAAGCTCCGAGCCCAACTAGGTGGACTTGAGAATGTCAATATTCAACCAAAAATCAAGTTTTTATTTTAAATGTTATTTCCAGCTTTAGGGGATAAAACTGTTTGGAGGGACAAAAATACTGACTTTATTGACCAAAATTTATAAATTACTGACCAATACTGACTAAAATTTTAAAACTTAACAAAGTTTGGCATAACAAAAAAGAGTATCATACTTAGTGAAACAGATGCTAGCTTTATTTGCAATGTGCAGCAACATAATGTAAAGCTTATTTGTAACAAATTTTGATTGAAAGTTGTGAGTTTAATTTATATATTTACCTTGAATAAAACTTTTTTGAAAGTAGGAAAAATAAATTAGAAAATCTTGTAACTGGTCAAAATATTATTAAATGATTAAGAGCAGTGTTTCATTCACAATTTTCTTCTTTGAAAACTTACTGGAAAATACAACTTTAAGAAAAATTCTGATGTCAGGAAATACAAAGTGAAAAAAAATCTATAAATTTTACATTTAACCATGTTAATTTTTTGTTTAAAAAATATTTTAGTTAAATCCAGAACACATTTAGAAGATTGTTTTATTTACTAGTCAGCAAATATTTTTTTATGTACAGAGACTAAGGTCACTTATGTTGCAAGAACTTATGATGAAAGTTAAAGGCAGCAAAAAAAAAATAACAATTTAAACATTTTTTTTTTCCATCTCGAAATTTTACACAAATGTAGTTGTCATGTATACCTTATTGCTATGATATGATATGATCTTCATCTTACTCTTAACACTTTAGACAAAAATAGGAAAATTTTTGTAAGAGATTTTTTTCAATGATGATAAAATGCAGACTATTATAAACAAAAATTTAAAGCATAATTAATGGTTGTATGAATTTAAAGATAAATCATCCAGGCAATGGCTCTTATGCAATAAAAACCGATCATATATAGTCTGGAAAAATATGTAAATAAATTGGAAAATACTAGATTCTTTTCACAGATGTTAGTATATAACGTGTTCTAGTTTGAATTTATCATACGCAACACATTTTAAAATATTGTGAGCTTGAGCAATGGACTATAGTGTATAAAAAATACAGTAATTTTTCTATGATTCATGTGCTTTACTTTTGGTAAATATGTAAAGCAATTTAAGATTACTCTTGCATTTATATACTTAATTAAAGAGAAAGTATCAGGGGGTAAAACTGCTTGTAATGTCAAAAATATTAACTTTAGTGACCAAAATTTATTAAACACTAACTAAATACTAATAAACATTTTAAAATACTGATTAAATTCAGAATAATAATCAGTGATAGTATGCGTTGTAAAATGGATGCTTATTCAATTTGTCATGTGTGGCAATGCCTAATTTGTAATATAAACCTAACTAAAATTTTGACTAAAAGCTGTAAGTTTAGTTTTCATAATTTCCATATAATGATGAAAATTTGAAAAAATAAATAAATAAATCTAAATTTAAAAAAAAAAAAAAAAACTTGAAACATACGCCTATTTTGTAAATATTTACAACAAAAAATTACTTGTACTTTTAGCATAGTTAATTTCTTAAATAAAGGATTTAAATCAGCATTAATGTTAAAACATTTTAAATTTCTCAAAAATACTCTTAAAATAGCCAAGTTCGAGAAATATTTTTTACGTCAAGCTGTTATCAGTAAATAAGTTTGTTCAAAACAAATCTCAATTTTAGTTCAAGATTTATATATTTCTTTCAAATTTCACATTGGTACTTATGCTTTATATTTGAACCATTGTGAAAAATTGTTTGAATGAAAAATGTTTTTCCCAATGGGGGGGGGGGGAGGAAGCAATCAATCAGATCAACAGACACATATTTTCCCTTCTCAATAACTAACTTTCAAAATTTTTATTTTGCATTCTTTTTTAAGAATTTTTTTACAACTGACTAAGCATATATTTCTTTAAAATATTTGTGGAAAGTAGACTAAAAAAAAGCTGACAGCAAATTATTCTTATAAAATAATGCAAACTTTACCAGGTTAGAAAAATTAGGTTGCAGTATTGGCAATGTCTCACTTTTTTGACATTTTATAAAGTTTATACAGAAAACTGAAAAAATACAACTGCCGATAATTTTCTTAAAATGAATTCTTTGGAAAATTTGCAAAAATACTGACTTTACTGACTAAATTTTAAAAAAACTGACAAATACTGACCAAGATGAAGAATACCAATTTTTACTGACCAGAAATGCATGAGTCAATAACTTTGAGCAAAAGCTGTAATTAATTATGCTCTACGTGGTGTAGTTTTAGACTCATGACAGAAAACCATGAGATCTAATCATCTTATTTAATTAAACGGCTTCAAAAAGGATGATTTCAGTATAAAGGAGCTTTTTTTCATGAGTTTATATGCGTGCTTCTCAAAATCTTATGCGCTCTAACTCATATAAATACTAGAACGAATCAACAGCCAAATGTACTTTAAGCTCCCAAAATTTCATGCTTCCAGTGTTATAAAATTTTCTGTAACCTTTGCCACAACATTGCAATTCTTCTCACAAAGCTGATCCGCCATTTTGAAGCACTATATTTTGGAGATCCTAGACACTCAGGATTCAGATCTCGAAAGCTGAAAATTTGCATAGGTTAGTTTCAAAGACCTCTTCTACACCTCTATAAAATTTCATCCCATTCGGGGATGATCGAGCAGGTACAATTTGAGAAATTTAGGTCAGTTGATGTGGAATCACCATGATATAACATTGTGACAATTTATTCACATGCATCTTTTGTTATTTTTGACTTTATAATGACCATAAATCAATGTTATATTTTAGGAAGAGGATTGCAATTGGGTAAGAGATTGAGTTCATAATTACAGTAGAATTTGCATATGCACTATTTAGTGATAAACTTTTATAAATAAACAAATTTATTAAATAATGCTCAAAAGTAAAAATATAAATTTACCATCAAAAAAAAAAAAAAAGTTTGTTAGACAATAACAAAAGATGTAGGTGAAATGTGCATAATGATTATATAAGATTCCACGTCAACTGACATGATTTTTCAAACTGTAACCGCTCGATCATCCCCCCGAATGGGATAAAACTTTATAGAGGCGTAGAGATGCCTTTGAAACTAACCTGATGCTAGTTTTCAGCTTCCGAGATCCGAATCCTGAGGATCTAGAATCTCCAAAATATAGTGCTCCAAAATGACAGATCAGATTTGTGAGAAGATTTGCCATGCTGTGGTTAAGGTTACAGAAAATTTTATTACACTGGAAGCATGAAATTTTGGGAGCTGAAAGTACATCAGGCTTTTGGTTTGTTCTAGTATTTATGCCAGTTTGAGCTCATAAGATTTTGAGAAGCACATAAATAAACTCGTGAAAAAACGCTCTTTTATACTGAAATCATCATTTTTGAGACCGTTTAAAGATGATTAGATCTCATGGTTTTCTGACATGAGTCTAAAACTACACCATGTAGAGCATAATTACAGCTCTTGCTCAAAGTTATTGACTCATGCATTTTAGAGTAATTGACCTAGAACTGTGATACCGAGTAATTTAAAAAGTTGATTAGTTGCCATGAGTTTCTAACATGGACCTTAAACTACACCACTTGGACTATAACTACAGCTGTTTCCCAAAGTTGTTGACTTGTCGTGAACAAAGTTATAGACCTCTAAATTTGGGCATTTAAAAAAATCATAGACTTTGATATTGTTTAACTATTAAAGTAAAGAGAAAGGAAAGCTATTTCATATTTTTCTAGGTACTATACTGTGGTGAGTGTTAATCATATACTTATTTCCGAGGGTTGCTCATGGCTTTAGCAAATATTTGGGCCTAAACAAGGCAAAAAAAGCAGCAGTTTCAATTCACCTTTTCCCTCAAAGCCATGAGTGAGCCGCCAAAACATTTATGCAAGCTCAAATGTTTGGCCATAACTTGATACCTTGTATCAAGTAGTATCCACATTTAAAAGAATTGGCTTGGTTCACTCATTGCTTTTGAAGCAAAGCAATCATATATTTAGCTCTTTCTTTTCACGACCTTAAAACTTTGACCCCTACTCAAGGACAAACAAATCAGTTTTTTAGAAAAAGAAACTTCACTTTTTCTTAGTACCACTAACACATCCTGAAATTTTTACGAAAATTGAAGACATCAACTATCAAAAGTGTCCAGCTTAAAAAAAAAAAAAGACGCTTAAGATCATTAAACTACAGTGAAATCCCCTTACAACAAACTTCAATGGATCGCAAATTTTATTTATTGTATCAGGAGTTTTGTTGTAATGGAATTGAAATAATGTTATGGCAATTAAATCCGGACTGAAATGTATTTTGTTGAAATAAATTTTGTTGTATTGGTATTCATTGTAGTTGGATTTTAAGTATTAATACAGGGTGGCGACAGGAACTGGAAAAAAAAGTTTCCTGACTTTTCCATGATTAAGTTCACCAAATTTCCCTGATCTATGTTACCAATGATAATGGTTTCCTTTCTTTGCCTTACTTGAAAAAGCATTGCATATTAAATAAAATGCAGTGTTTAGAATGGTTTAAGCAGTTAATTAAAAATATTTTTTGAAAAGATGCCCCCTTTTTTTGGTAAAAATAGTATATTAAATTATCGACAGAGAAAAATTGTAGAAAATCTAAAACAAATACTTTACTTCCAGGAATCAGTTAACATAAGAATTTTAAGAAATTATTAAAATCACTCTTAAAGTCATATCTAATCATGATAAAACTAAAAAATTTAAATGGAAATAATCTTGAAATGAATTTTTAAGCAGTATAATTGTTGCTGCAAGAATAGCAAGTGAGAGTTAATGTATAGAAGTAATGTAGTTTTACTTAAGTAAATAATACTGCCGTGTGCAGGAAAACGGCAGTGTCTGCAGATATTAGTTTTCCAGATATTTCAAGAAATGTGTGGTGGATTCAGTACTAACAATAGGAACATGTTGGAATTAGACTTTTTTTTTGTGCCTCTTTTTCAGCGGAATCCAAATAAACCAGTATGTACAATAAAGATAACCTATGATGGATAACAAAAATGCAAAAAGAAAAGAAAAATGTGCAGTTACTGCCAGGGGCGGATCTAGAGGGGGGCCATGGCCCCTCCAAAAGCCTTTTGATTGTAGGAACTTTTTTAAGAAAAAAAAAGAAAAAAATATTATGAGAAGATAACAAATTTAACACATGTGTTTTACTGAAAAAGAAGTATAGGTCTTAATTGGAAGATAAATTATATCCCTATCCTCAAAACAAAACTTCAAAATTTTTCTCCATCTTTTCCATCATTTCTTGATTCCAACTACAGACATATTTGGACGATCTCTAAATGCTGCTTTCTCAGAGTATACCTATTGTTCACAAGCCCAAAGAGAACCTAAATTTTCGTTTTTATGGTTTTAATTTCAAAACTAGGGGGAGAACCCCCTTTTCCCATATGTTTTCACAAACGTTTTGATATGTAGCAAAAAATTGCACTTTAATTCTTTTATTTGAAAAAAAATGTTAACGGAAACTAGCTTATCCAGCCTTATCACTTAACTTGCTTAAAAGCAACTTAAATGAAATTTTTTGGGACTTCAGTTACAAACGATTTTTGATAGGACCCCCTCCCTCCCTAGTTTATAACATGATGATAGCTTTAAAAGGAGGTTTTTGGAGGAGCTCACGAATCTTCCATCCCTTTCTAAAATATGTATAAATATAGTTTAAAATCGAATTTTTAGAGTCTCAAAGGCAAAATATTTCCATGAAGGAAGTATTCTAAGCACCTTCACATTTCCTTTAATGTAAGCAAACGTTACCTAAAGGTGCATTTTTAGGCTGGACAGCTGAAGAGCTAGAGAAGAGCACCCCTCCTCTTCTAACTTCACTTCTCAATGCATAATGACAGAATATTTTGGTTTCTAAGCTTTATATTCAAAAAGTATTTTGGGGGCAGCGCCCGAAACCTGACCTTTCTCCATACATCATCAAAAATAGACAAAATGCATTTTTAGTTTCCTAATTTTCAAAAATTACTAGGAAATTTAAATTTTGAAACATTTTCGAGGGAGATTCCTAAATTCACCCCCTCACCTAATGTCCCGATACACCGAAAATTGAGTTTTTAAAACTTCATTTTAATAAAATTTCTGGGGAGTTCGGAGTTTGTTCAAAAATTTCGGATGGCCCCTCCCAAAACAATCGGCTGGATCCGCCACTGGTTACTGCCCTTTACTTGCACACGGCAGAATAGATATATTATGTGAAATAAATTGAAATCTTTCAACAATCAGTCATATTGAGTTATTTTCTAATCAAGAACTTAGGTTTTGATTAGATGAATGAATACAGCATTTTAACTATTAAAAAATTATAAAAATATTTACTTATGTACACAACTCAATTTCAAATGATTTCATTAGTTATCAAAAAAAATCTTAGATTGCTTTAGTACCAAACATTATTTAAATTCAAAAACAACTATTAATTTCAAAATGTATATGGTTTTAAAATTAAAGAGTTTTAAAGTATGAAAAAAAAAACATTGTGTAAACTGAGGTGACAGCGAATAACCATGCAAACCGTGGCAAAAAAAAATTGATTTTTAGTCAAAATTCAATTTTAACAATTAAATTAAAAACTCCAAGTGATAACTTTTAAGATTTTTCCAGCATTAATTTAAAAAACAAAGATTTTTTTCTTGAAATCGTTATAACATTATGCTAATTACTTCAAGAGTAAAGGCAAGACAGCAAAGTCATTAATGACAGCTTCCTCTTTGCCTGTAGGGTTGTTTATTTTTTCATAGCTTGAAATGCTTGAAAAGAAAATTCAAGCAAGGTAAAATAAACAACTTTACAGACGCAATCTTAGGAAGCTCATCCTAAGATTGAATACCTTGACCTTAAGGGGAAAAGATGCACTAATATGCGGCACTGTATAATTGCACCTCATTAATTTTTTTTAAACAAATAATTAGCAGAAAATTCGTGGGAAATTGAAGTATTTCATTTTGCAAGGAAAAATTTTTTTTTTCTTCATTTGATCAATTTTCCCTGAATTTTTGCTATTTTTTCAAAATTTCCTGATATTTCCCTGTGATAAAGTTTCCTGACTTTTCCCTGATCTGTCGTCACCCTGTAATAAGTTACATGAAAGACACAAGCAACTTTGGTGAACAAAATTTAGAGGATTAAAACCTTTTAAACTTTTAACTGTATTAAAGAAAATATAAAAATAAACTGTACTTGTCTTACTTGCTCCTCTATAGTTACTGAGTTGCAAGTATACTTGCTTCATTCTTTCTAAATTTATATGGCTCACTTCTTGATGATTCACCATAGGAAGTGGATAGTCTTTGCCAATCATGCATTTTGCTGCAATCTGCACTCTTTCTGGAGCGATCCAAGGTTCATGAATGTATTTGGTTGGGAAGTTTTTCAAAACAGGCAAATACCTCCTGAAAGTCAGAGTTATCTTTTAAAACATATTAACATTTTTAATGCATGACTACTTTCATTGAGAATTGAAACAAAAATCTATTTACATCATGTTACAATAAGCATAAAAAAGGCAAAATTATTTCTCTTTTTTTTTAATATTTCTTTTCAATTTGTTCATGTTTATAAATGCATTGATGAAAATTACTCTAATTAATATCTTAATAATTCATTAAGTCACTCGTTGCGATTTACAAAATCAAAGCACTTTCAGCCTTTTTTGAAATGAAACTGTATTCTAACAGACGATATGACAGTAAAAGTAATGGAAAATTCTTTAGTTGCCAGAATGAGCTAGTAACAATTTTTATCAGTATCCACTTTTTTTGAACTAGTGATCACTTTGTCAACGTACTAAATAATTTTTTTCATTTAATTGGTGGAAAAAATTCCTAAATACATTAATTAATGCACATAATATATTTTAAATGAATTAGCTTATAGCATCTTGATGTTGCTGGAAAAGATTTTACCAATTCCTTAATGCCTTTTGTACACTTTAAGGTCAATCATTTATTTTTTTGAGGTGGCAATTGACAAATGATTCATTTAATTCCTATTTTATTCATTTACTTGTGATGTAGCAACAGCTAATTTATCCCCCCCCCCCTCTCCTTCCTTAGGTATAAACTTCAACTGAAGAGGAATAGTAGAAAAGATTTTAATTACTCCTTTTTTATTTTTACCTCCACAGCTCCCCCCTCCCCCCATTTTATTATATACAGTAGGCTCTCTATTTCACGACTTTCAAGGAACCACAAAAAATTGTCCTTAAGTAGAAAGCATCCTTAAATAGAATGCTTTTAACACTATAGTGGACCATTTGGGACCATGAAAAGCCGTTAATAAATAGAGAAAGTCGTTAAATAGAGCGTTGTTAAACAGAGAGCCAACTGAACATTAAATACATACCTTATGTAATCTCCATTAGGATCAGCTTTCCTTCCAAATCGTACTGGACAATACAAATGAAAAAATTGTTGAAAAAATGAGCTACATGAAAGCCACATCCAAGACCCAGCATTAACACTCCAATCAGCATCTAACAGCAATTCATCAAACACCTACAAGAAACAAATACAGTTGCTGTAAATAAGTTACATTTTTAAAAGTTACTTTTCATTGAAAAAAATTACAAAATGCACAAAAAATCATAGGAATTAAGTTTTGTCATTTATTTGTTAGGGATTCAATATTGTTGACACAAATTAAGAGCATTTTTTTTTTTTCAAATTTTCCACTTTACCACTATGTTTGAGAGAATTTAATCATCCAACAAGCAAAATCTAACAGAAAGAAATGAAAAATGCCCTTAAGTGAACAATATTTTATTTCTCTTGCATTTATAACCTAATTGTACACCTGCATCAACAAAATGCAATTTAGCCATAAATGTAATACTGTCCAACTCGCTGAAAAAAAGTGAAATTACAATACATTCCAGAGTCCCCTGTACCTAACACATTGTTTAGCCAATTGGATGGGGTCCTAAAGACAGCTGTTTTTTTAAAAAAATTAGTATTTCAGTGACCCCTTGATTGTTTACGCTTTTCAGGGGAGAAAGAAAAATATTTCGATATATCCGAAAGAGCAATATAACCGAGGTCATTAAAAATAGTTACCCATCCAACATACAAGTAAATTAGCATTTGTTCTTTTTGACGCGATTTTTAAAAGGTTCCAACGTAGTTCATGAATGTACTATCACACATATTAAACTTTAAACGAGATTGAAATTTAAATAAATTTCAATGTCAGAAAGATGCAACATCAAATGGCGAATGAATGATCTTTCTTAAATACAGCGAGATAAGAGTGAGCATTCCAATACCCTCTTAGTCTTATTCCCAATAGATTTTCTTATCTCTTCGATTTGCTGTAGAAAGTATGAAAAGTAAAAAATAACCAGATTGTTTCCAGAAAACGCTTTTGCTGGTCCAGATCATTCTTCCTTTCTTTGATGCAAATTCCGATTGTGTAAGCAAGCACAAATCTTTTCTGTACTAAAAGGCAGGGCGTATGTTTTCTTCAACTTGGGCCAGTATGACACCTGCCTGCTCTATCACTCATTGTAAAGGGGTTAGTATCAATACAAAAGAAATTGTCAAGTAGTTTACAAATTGTCTTAAACTGAAATTCTCTGCGGGTACTTACATTTTGAGACAGCAATTGCCGCTGCTTTTCCAGCAAATTCAGAAGCATTTTCGTTTTGTTCATTGACAAAATAAAGAAGAATGAGACCTTTTCTGCTTGTTATACCATTATGGTTTCATAAATCATTTCAAACTTAAAGAAATATTTATTTTTTACTTTAATGTTTTGGGAGATAGAAGAAAAGAGCGATATATCCGAATGAGCGATATAACAAGGTGCGATATGACGAGGGGCTACTGTATTATTATTCATTATTTTTTTATCCAAACCAGGAGCCAAGCAACCCCAGACAAAACACCCCCCAGAGATATTGATTTGGAATGGAAACTGGGAGTACTTTGTGACTATGACATATTTGATGCCCCAGTCATCATTAGCCAACACAGAGGATCTTTGACCAGCTAGCATCAAATCCAAGACCTCCAGTCACAAGTCCAACGCCGTGCTGATAAGGCGATCATGACCCCTTTGTTAAATCTAGGTGGACATTATTTATTTACAGACTTTCAAACCCTAAAATCTGATTGTGCAGGAATACTTAATATGTTAATAGATCAAGTTTAGATACAGGGTGCGAGTAGTCATGGAGTCTTGAGTAGACATATATCTATTAGGGTGGTCCTTATTTATTTGGATTTTTTTTTTTTTTTTTTGAATTCAACAAGTGATGCTCCCTAGTTTTGTGACGCTATAATAGTAAGTAACATATGCAAAATTTGAACTCGATCGGTCAATAATAACACGGACCCCTAGGACGTTGAACTTTAACAGTTTGATAATTTTTCTCACAAATCTTTGAGTTTTTACTTCAGACCCAGTACATCGTTTCTCCTAGATTTTCAAAATATTTTTTACAGTGAGGTAGCACAAACATTAATCTTTTTAATTACTTTATATCAACTAAAGATTTTTTGTTGAATAAGAATGAAATAATGCTTTAGAGACTTTACCTTAATCAAACGCTTTTCTCAATGCATCTCGATCGTGTGTAGTTATTTCTGATAGTCTTGGACTGTCTGTGAAATAAAGTGCTTTGGTGACTCGTATTTGGTAAATTAGTTGTGAAATTCTTTGATTAATTGTGCTCCTATTTCAGTTGTATCATTCACAAATTTCAGTATTTTAACAATCGCAATCTTCCCTTTAAATAGCTTCCTTCATTTTGCCGTGAATCAGGATAAAATAGGAAAAAATCTTTTGATGTTTGTAACTTATCAATTTTATTGACTTGTAATATATTCTATAAAGAGGAAGACATTCACTAAGTAAGTAGTCCAAATCATCTACTGTTATCTGAATTTTTTTACAGTCATCAGACACGTCTTCTTTATCAGCAAGCTTTTTTTTTTTCTTCTTGGAGCAGTCTTTTACTATCTTCAAAGTTAATTCCTTCATCCAATACGGACAAAGCTACTAGTTTATCTCCTAAATGCCATAAGTGATTTTTGAATTTTCAAATTGCTGTTTCTGCTGCATGTTTGTCATCATTTTATACGCTGTTAGTTTTTTAGATACATTATATTATTAAAAGGAACCTCGATATTGGGTTGCTGTAAAAAACCATATCTTCATACATGATGAAATATAATGATGCCTAAGAGCACTGTTTCATCTAAAGTTTGTGAAGATAGAAAGAGAAAGAAAAAGAGAAAGTTTCTGACAATTAAAGAAAAGCGAAAGATTATGTGCTTGAACAACTATAAAATGCACCGAAGATAGCACGACAATCAGATATGAGTGAATCTTCCATATGTACAGTTAAAAGTCAGAAAAAGGAAATTCATAAAAGTTCACCGAGTAGTATATAAGCAGAATGCAAAAATTATGAAAATGGTAGCTGCTGTATTGTGAATTTAAGAAACCAGGAAGAGGGGTGTTTCCATAGATGGAAACGTTATAAAAGAACTAGGGAAGCAACTGTATTGTGTATTTAACAATGTATAAGAATAATGGTTTGATCTCTTAGCATAAATCATCATTATCTTCACTTTTTTAAGTTACAAATATCATTACTGAATCTACTGTACATTACAACTATAATGCATTTGCTTTTTTTACTATGTACTGTACATACCATACTGATTTATTTTATGTCTTTCTTTCCTGTTAATCATTGTTTTTTGTTCATCCTAGTATTTTCCTGTAGAATAAAACTTTTTTTTTAACACAAATAAAAATTCAGTTTTTTATGTAAGAAAGTAATGTATAGTTAAGAAATGGTTTATAACAATTTGAGCTGGTGTTTACAAGTGTCTAAAATAATTGAGTGTGTTTATATAAGTTTTTACACATATCTTTTTCCACAACACGAAATTTCAACTTATGTGAGAGACCTTGGAACGCATCCCTCACGTAAGTCGGGACTCGACTGTACTGAAAACTTCAAAACAAAAAAGGGACGATGAAGATTATTGTTGTTACATTTTATGTATAAATTTACAGCAAATCTTGACTGCCAAACATTTGAGCATTGCAAATTCTTTAATATACATAATATTGAAAATTCAAATATTTTTCAAGACCATACCCATTTTTTTAAAATATCTTTTGAGCTCCATTTGAAGAAAAGCTGAATTTTAAGGACAGTAGGAACCCAGGATTATAGAAGACATCTCATAAAATTTGCTATCATTTTCAGTTGGCACAGCTGGTCTAATGTTCTCATACCCGATTTTCTCGAGGAATCGTTCAAACAAGACAAGTTAATTCCTTTTGACTCTAGTAGTGGTAATGCGAAAATTACCACTACTAGAGTCAGCCACATTTCATTTACTGAAGTAAATCTAATGCATACAATGGGGATAAAATACCTTCATTCCTTCTTCCCAAGATATCCAAAGATCACCCCTTGTCAAGAAACAAGCAACAGCATGCCTGCCAACATGATGGATCCATCCCTCTTCACGCAACTGAGTCATAATAGCGTCAATCCATGGGAAACCAGTTTGTCCCTAAAGAAAAGTTGAAGTTAAAGAAAGTTTTTAAATATTTATACAGTCTCTCACAGTCACTTTACTTAATTTCTTGCTGGAAGTTTCCCTTGCAGAGTAGGCAGAATTTCATGCAAAATACGAACTGAACTCTTATACTTGAATAATCACAAAAACTAGCCAATATAACATCGATAAAATTTATTTAAACTATAATCACAAAATACTATTTCAATTGTGATGAACTATACATTTACAGCCCCAATAAATCTTATTTATGAGAGCCTACTTTCAGCATGATGCAAGCTTCTATTCTAAAGGCAATATCTATAACCATCATTAATGATTTTTGAGAGTATTTTGTTAATTGTTTCAAATATAATACATAGACTATTTTTTTACAATGTAAACTTTAGAGAATATACTTTGTAGCAAGAATAAAATTCAATTTGAACCCAATGATAAAATCAAGACAGGATGCTTTTCCCAATGAATTTGTGCAGAAATCACTGTCCTAAATTAAGTATTTTAGATTAATAACAAAAATGACAAATAACAAAAAAAAGATCAAGTTTCTTTTGAAATTTACATTACAATACCTAAAAGTTTAGGTATACTGCAGAATTAGCGAACATCAGTTATAACATAAATAAATGTCTGCAAGCAACATAAATACAAAAGTTTGCTTACATTGGTCCACTTTGTTAGAGCTTCAACATTTACGTCCCAAGGTATCTGAACACACATGGAATTTCCTACCATATGATCAAACTTTGGATTATTTGTAGCAGCACAATAAAAAAATTCTCGCCATAGGATCTGGCCATGAAGAGAAAGTGGGGGATTAATCTTTTTTATCTGAAAAGAGAAAGTTTTATGAATACTTGAAATAAGAATACATTTTTTAAATAAGAGTCAACATTTCATTTTAATTAAATGTAAATGTTATTTTTTAATGCTGAAGAAAAGATTTCACATTATTATTATTATTTAGTAGTGTTTATATTACTTTTTCTTGATTAATTTCAAGTATTGTGTTAAAATCAGGGCTGTGGAGTCGGATTGGATTGATTTTGAGGTAAAAAAGTCAGGAGTCAAAGGTTTAAAATTTCAAGAGTCAGTCATTTTCCTTCAAAGTCCATAACTCTACCAGTACTTGCAGAGACAGAATCGGACTGATTTTGGGGAAAAAGAGTCTGGGAGTTGAAGGTTCTAAAACTCCCAGACTCGGAGCCAGGGTCGAATATTCCTCCAACTCTGCAGCCATAGTGCAATCAAGCAAAGTTTTTTTACTCATTGATTATGCTATTAAAATTATTGGTCAATAGGTATTGTACTAAAATATAAATCAGATCTGAGAACAGTTTTTTGCCCAAATCTGAACTTATGATTCTAACAATGGAAAAGTAACATTTTCTTTTTGTTTGATGAGTTAACAACATATTAAGTATGCATGTAAAAGTTAGACCAACAAAGCCAGGCTATGACTTTTGAGGACACTAGGCCCAAAAAGTGATTTGATACCCCCCCCCTCTCCTTATACTATACAATGAAGAAATAAAACTTGTTTACATTGGGATTTGCGAAAACAAAAATTTTAAGGAGATATTTTTTGATATTTCCCTGAATGTAACAAACAATACAAAAGATTATCATGTTGTTGAAAAGAAATTCAAATTTTTTTTAATAGACTTAATTTGCTTTGTGAAATCAATGGTTTGTAAAGAAAGTAAGAACACTAATTTGAGTTTGTTTAATTAATTCAAATAACTGAAATAATAAAAGATTTTGTTTTGAACATACATAACTGCCAACATTCCAAGAAAAAAATCCAGTAGATTTTTTCAATGTGGTGCAATATCACTTTTTTCCCATGTTATTGAGGAGAAAATAGGGATATTTTACTGTCCCTTAAAGTACAATCATATGCGTACTCCCTGAGTCATATACAGAGATTAATTAATGGAAATAGGAAATGGAAGAATAAAAGTTAAAATAATACTTTTTGAATGAAAAGTTATTTAGGGGAAAAAATTTTTTCAATTATTTGTAAATTCAATTTTTTGTAATTTTGTCTGTTATACGTACATATTAATTAAAATATTTGATGGTTTTTAATATTAAAACGTCAAAAACCGAAACTAGCGGTTAGTCGAACTTCCTATAAGTCGAAAGTTTTCCGTCGGTCCCTTTAGATTTGAGTTGTTACAAATCGACTGTATTTAAGTGACATGAAATAAGCACTCTGCATGAAAATAACTTTAAATTTTTCCAAAACACTTTCCATTTTATTAGGGTCAGATGCATTTTTGATCTTGCGGTACCACGCGCGAAGCGAGATCGCAAACGTAAACAAGAACTGGTAATGTCAGATTCCAATGCGCTACAGTTTGATATTAAGTACGAAACTTTCAAACCACGGAGTAAAAGTGCTAAAACTTGGTAAAAAATTAAAATTTAAAGGGATTTATTTTTTTCATTTTCAAGCAAATCCCCAAATGGAGGGATTTTGTTTTTTTTAAAGATTTATAAAAACTGGAAGATTTTCAATAAAAATTGGGAAACCGGAAGAAATGTTAAAAATCCGGTGCTTCTCCGAAAATCCAGTAGAGTTGGCAAGTATGAACATACCTTTCTATAGAGCTCAGTTAGTTCTTGATAAAAAAGTCTTGCTGAAAGACAACCAAATCTTAAATATGGACTGAGACCAGTTTGACTTGGCAGTAAAGATTGTGGTGTCATTTTAGGGCGTCCAAAGCTAGCAACCCAGGCCTAAAAAAAAGACAAATAAATTTAAAACTTTTAGATGAGAAGCTTTGATAAATTTCCAACTGCAGTTGAGAAAAACTTAATCTGGCAGTATTGTGAAGGCTAGGCAGATCCTAATCACAGCATTTATATGCTGCCAGAGTAGCTTTGCCCCCCCCCCCCCTTCCTCAATTATAGTTTACACAAGAATAATTGATTTGACATAAATGTTGACTATGTAATGAAAGACTCACAGGGTAGAAAATACTTTTGAAAAAGTACTTTGAATTCAGCTCTCTTTCCCTCTCTCTCTCTCTCTTGTTTTCAATATTAACAATTTATAACAACACCCTTCTCATAAGATCAAATGTCTTTTATAAAATATTTCATAAAACAATCTTTGCTTCTTTTTTTACCTCAAAAGTATTATCATTTGCACTGTTGGTATAAAAAGATTGAAAAAACTTGTTGCCAATTGTGGACAAAATTTTGAAAAGGAGTCAAATACGTCGCATGCATTAAAGCATTTTTAACATTTTGGAGAAAGCCCTAAAATATACAAAAAATTTCCTAACTTACAAGAATCATGGCTCTGATTGTTCCTAATTTTTGGTCTCACACTATATAAACTGCAAGCATCCCATACAAATCAACCCTTCAGTTTAGAATGTATACAAATGTATCTCTGAACTAGAAACTAAATCATGAACATTTATAGAACACAATGCTAAAATTATTCTAACAAGTTCAAAACTAAAATTCAACAAAGCATTTTTCACATGAAGTACAGTAAATCCTCATTTTTTGAAAACTTAAATAAATAAATAAGAAAATAAAAACAGAACTAAAATTAGAACATGTAAGCAGTTACAATTATTGTGAAAATAAATTATGTGATTTCTGAACACAAAAGGCAGAACTGAAATTCTGTTATAACTCATTAAAATGAAATAATGCACCATTAAGAGTAAATTTAAGTTTATAATATTTTATATGCTAGCACGGAAAAAAATTAATTTCATCAGTAAAATAAGTTACCTTGCGTTCTAAATGCCTCTCTAATCGAGCTAAAGCTTCAGTCTCTCCACCTATCCAAACAGGAGGCTTTAAATTTTCTGTATCAAAACCTAAAACATAAAACTATATTAAGCACAGCTCACAAATAAATTGATTGCATGATAGAAATAAAGAATTAACCAAGCTTAGCTTAGGTAAAAACATTTTAGCAGAGACAAACAAAATTTTGACTGTTTGATAGAATTCACTAAAGAAAATTTAGTTCTATACGATGTTGCATATCTGACAAGAACCTAAGAAAAAAAATGCTTGTGATGCACTGCAATATTACATTTTTCATTATTACGAGGGGGTCTCAAAAAGAAAGGTAACTAACAGAAATTATAAAAATATGTACAATGTATGGAAGCAAAGGTACAGATTATTTCTCTGCATAGTCACCATACATTTTGAGACATTTGCTGCAGCGATACACCAAATCATTGAAACCGGCATCGAGGAAAGCACCGTCAAAGTTGTGAAGCACCGTCGAGATGACTTGCTCGACCCCTCATAGGTTCTGAGATACTGACCGCAAAAGTGTTAGACCTTAAAAGTCCAAAGAGATAGAAATCACTAGGTGCTAGGTCAGGACTGTAAGAGGGTGGTCTGACACCTACCACCAAAAATGCTGTAATAAATTGCACGTAGCTGTGGCTGTATACAGTGGGGCATTGTCTTGCAACAACAACAAAACACTTGTTGAGAGCAGTCCTGGTCGATTGCGGTGAATTGAATTCTCACAATCGACTCAGTGAGGCACAATAATGGGCAAGGCCGGATTTGGAAGTGTGGAGGCCCCGGGGCAACGAAGGAGTGGAGGCCCCTAATCAGGGTTCGAAAAGATCATCATATTTTCAAAAATATTCGATACTTTGATATATTAAAGTAAGACAAAACAACGTTAGAAGAAGCACAAATTTGTAAATTACAGTGGCTTTTGTCGGATGTCTTTTCATCCATAAGCTCATTATTTTTTGCATTGAAAAAGGCTTTCCCTGTAACGCCAAAACACGTGTCTGCTATACAATTTACAAATTTGTGCTTCTTCTAACGTTGTTTTGTCTTACTTTACTGTTCAGCACAAAGGTATTTATTTATCTTACTTTGATATATATCTGAATATTTTGATATATATGTACACATCCAATATTTTCGATCCATGAAAGTTAGGATAGTTTGTAAAAATTTTATTGTGGGGGCCCCTTTGTTCTGGAGGCAATGGAACAGTAGCCCCACCTGCCCTCCCCTAAATCTGGCCCTGATAATGAGCAGCATTTATGTTGGCAGCATGTTTTTCTCAAAGCAGCCATCGTCAAACTGACATTTCGTCATGTTAATGGACGCTCACTCCATCTACTTGAGCCATTAGAAAGCAGTGATCATCTTTGTTATATTCAGCATGATTTTCATTCATAGAGAAGCTGCATACCCATCAGAGCTCTTGTTACCTCACTTTTTTAAACACCTCAATACAAATTTAGGGAAAAATAAGGTTACTACCAGGGCTGTGGAGTCGGAGTCGGAGTCGAAGAGTCGGAGTCGAAGAGTCGGAGTCGAAGAGTCGGAGTCGGACTGATTTTGGGGTAAAGGAGTCGGAGTCGGAGTCGGAGTTGTTAGAAAACTTTCCGACTCCGGGTTTCTTTCTTTCTTTCCTTTTCACTGACTCTCCTTGCATTTTTTAAAAACTGACTACCAATTGGTTCAATTACATGTATAAAAAGATACTAATGAGAAAATAACTGCCAATATGGCAATCAGCTAGCCTGAATGCTTACCGAACTTACTGTAGCCGTCCTCTAGTTTGCTTGCTTTTTAACTTAACTAATAGCGACTGTCAGCAAACGGTTTTGTTGCCTAACATTTTCAAGTAAACACTTTCAAATAAAAATAGAAATATAGTGTTTTATTCAATCTCAGTTATAAAATAGCGAAAGAAACGTAACAAATTAATAAGTCGAGGCCCGTAGCTAAGGTTGAAACGTTTAAGGGTGATCGACAAATTCAAAAACGTTCTGGCGCGAAAGCACGAATCCAAAAGATCCAATGAAAAATAATCTAATGTTTTTTTCTTTATTAAGACTATTTCTATAAGCTTGGTTCTCACTAAAAAGTATGGAACAAAATAAGTGTAAATGATTTCTTGATTGCAACACTCAATAATTGCAGCTAATCTTAAAATCTTAATATTAAGGTTAATTCTAAAGCAGACAATAAAATTTAAATTAAAAATTTAACGAAGGAGAAATATAGGTATAGTAAAAGCTATTCGTACAAATTTGTATAGCGGCCGCATTTTGTGTAAAATTAGCTCCTGATGTATATGTGCCCTATTTTCGTTGAAATTTGTTTGATGAAATATAATTTAAAATATATTCGCGAAAATTATCAGAATTAAAGTATTTATAAACTTTGAAATTAACTTTGGGTGTCATCTACCTGATGGGTGTCACCCAGGGAAAACCACCCCCTCTCAAGAACTTGGATTTAGAAAAAAAAAAGCTTTTTTTCTCTCATGTTACAGCTTTCTAAAATTGAAAGCACACGATTTGATCAATATCTATTTGTTAAACATTAAAGGGGGGCAAATTGCAGATAATCCTTTTCAAATTTTTTAAAAGGGATTTTTAAGTCATCTCACTTCTTAACTCGTAACTGTTGGAAAATTTGATTTTTAAATTGAATTTCTAACGTTCTATGCGTCTTGGGTTTACAATAAAAAACAAAATGCGAAATTTTCATGAAAAGGAATCAATATTTCAATCTCTGTTTAGAGGTTTTCCCCCTTCCCCTGAAGAGAGAGAGGGAGTTGAAAAAATACAATTAAAAAAATCAAAAACATCCGGAGTCGGAGTCGGGCGTTTCAAAATCCAGGAGTCGGAGTCGGGGTCGGAGTTGGCCATTTTCCTTCCGACTCCGCAGCCCTGGTTACTACTGCTCTAAATACAATAGTATGCTAATTCATTAATGTTAGTAATGCGCATGAAATAATTAAATTAAAATGAAATGGAAGAATAAATACTTGATATATTATTAAAATGCATTAATGATAAAATTAAATGAGCATTGATAATGTTGCCTCAATGCTTTGAAGTTTAGCAGAAAACTTTCAAAAACCATGGAGCACATCCATTTGTTAATGTGACAAAATAAAGTACAAAAATAATGGGTAAATCTATCAGGAAAGCCATAGCACCATTTTTGTAAAAAAAATAGTGGGAATTCTGTTGTTGACCTGAACCATAGGGGTGCCCCCCCCCCTCCCAAGATGAGAACAAAGTCTCTGCAAAATCAACCCCCTTTCAAAAAAAATTTCAATGGTGCAATCCATGCCATGAACCTCCCCTTCCCCCCACGGGCATCCGAACGCAATCGCCTCTAAATTTTTTTTTTTTTTGGACACCTTACAAAAAGAGGAACTTCCTAAAATAACTGCCCCAATTTAACAAATTAGCAAAGAAACAAAAAGGTTCAAAACCTCTAAACTTTCCAAACCATAAAAGTCATAATTTTTTTTTTAAGCTTACCTAGTTCTTCTAAAGTAGGCACTCCATACTTATCATCATGATCTTCAGACAAAGGAGTGTAAGCATTCCCAATATCCTCGAGAGTTATTCGAGGCTCTGGAGCAGGTGGGTGTTCCATGTTAACAAGTAAGTTCTGGAACTGTTTGTAAGTTAACGGAGGTTTGCCACCATTTTTTTCAATAATTCTACAAATAAAAAAACAATTACAAAGGCAATGCTATTTTACACATTGGGAGATAAAAGATTACATACATACCTCTCACTAAATATCTCCTTAAACTATTTTTTTTGGGTTTGAAACATGAAAAAATATCCTTAATTCTACGCAGACCATCATGCAGCGTTTTGTAGAAGCGCTATAACAATCTAAAGCTGCATGTAGATTTTACAAAACAAAATCACATGAAAACTTTAAATCCACAAATAATTTTACTTATCTTACTAGCAATGGTTTTAGAGAAAAAAACTTACTTCTCAAGTCTGTATAAAGTATGTGATGTGCGATTTATGACGGTGATTCCATTTTCTTGAGCCATGGTGGTAATGTTGAGATCTCTGATCCTGCCAAACGGCTCTGGATCCTTCTCGAATGACAGATGTGTAACCTTCCATAACTTCATAAAAAAGAAAAACAATTTAATTAGAGTCACTATATGAGACATACACGACTGATGGTTACATGAGACAGTGAAAAAAGAACTAGATTCATGGCTGAGGATTTTGATCCGACAATATTGTGGTTCATAGACAGAGCTTTAATCACAGTCAAAGACATCTCAAGGTCAGGATAGGATAGGGTGAAAGTCAACTTATATGAGTATTTTTAAATTGTATGCCACAAAGCAATAAAATAATGTTTCAGAATCATTTTACCTTAAACAAACGAGGAAACACATCAGCTGGCTGGCCACGAATGACAAATAAACGAGAATTCAATTTTCGAAGATTGTTGTCTAAATTCTCCAGACATTGCAAGAGAAATCTAAAAAATAAAAGAAATAAAGCAATTTCAACTACACAATTTATGCTAACAAACATCAGGGGTCTGGCCAGGGGAAATTTGGGTCCGTTAACCAGGGGTGATTGTGTTCCGGTATTTTTACTGAATTTCCGGTATTTTCCGACGTATTTCCGGTATTTTTATGTCCGAAAATACCGGACTTATATATATATATATTTTTTTTTGTGCTTTTATCTCCCTACCTCCGCATTTTTTTAAAAATTATATAATACTCATCAAATATACCTGCAAGAGCCTTAAGATGGACAAATGTCACTCAAAACGGACCCTTCACAAAATTCCAATCAACCAAAACAGACCCTTCACAAAATTCTAATCAACAAAAACGGATCTTTCACAAATCATTTACTGTAAAAGCAAATTTAAAATCAAAATAACGGCTAATTTTTCAAAAGAAATGTCTGCATATTTTTGTGATGCTTACTGTTTCTTTTATCACAGCAGAATCAAAATAGCCAGTAACGATGTTGTTGTTATAGATTTTTCTGAAAATGTTATGGCCTCTGCATATTGATATTGCTGCCTCAGCACCTTTCTCCCTCTGCTCTCAATCTAAACAATAATAACACATATCAGGGAATTGAACTTGGTACTGCTAAGGAATAGAATAGCTATAGGTTGGGGAAGAAATGTGATCGCTTCAGATATAGTTACCAAATATAAAATTAACATTAATGCTAAATAAACGTCTAGTAAACCTTTCACAGGGACTTGGAAAATATTCCTAACATTTTTCAGCTTGGCGATTTTTGTGCCTTTATGGTGTGATGTTTTAACGTTATCTTGAGAAGAAATTATATTAGTTTTGAATTTTTTATGCTAACAGGGGTGCTCGTGTATCGGTTATAAACCGGAATTCCTGTATTTTTTCCTATGTCCATATCGGGAATCTGGTATTGTCCATTGTTTTACATTACCCCACCTCCTTTTTTTTCTTATCTAACTACGAATTTTCGGCGAAAATGTCAGTGGTTATCAATAATATTCATCATGTAAACCTTTTAAAATGCAATTCTAAAATTGTTTTACTTAAATAAACTTTTATTTGCTGTTTTTCACTCTTGATGCCTTCATTTTGAAAAACGCGATCTCTTTGCATCCGGTATGACAGTCAAATCTTACTCATTTTTCATGCTAACTAAGCTTTGTTACGAGGCAAATAAATAAAAATTCTCATTATTTTTAGTGAAATCATTAGTTTAAGCAGAATTCCGTGTTCTTTTAAAAGTGTCAAGACGGTTCGATGGTTTAATTTTATTTTTGCTTCAACTATGTTGATAGACAATATCAGTACGTTTATCATTAACCTTTTATATTCCGTTCTTATACTTTTGATGCCTTCACTTCAAAAATTTCAATCTTTTTGAATCCGCCATGGGAATGGAATTTTTCGCATTTTTTTTAATGCTTACTACGCTTTATTCAGAGGTAAACAAATAAAATTTATACTTATTTTTGTTAAAATTACAAATGCAAAACGAAATTTCGTGCTCTAAAAATTTCATGCGCCAAAAAGCTAAATACTAAACAACTGCCTGATTTTTTTTTTTTTCAATTATTTTATGATTTTACTCTTCATACAAAATCTTCAGAAAAAATTTCTAGTACAATTTAACAAGGTGTGGAACAGTATATAGGTACTGATACATCAAGGTTGACCATCCTCTGGAAAATCATACCTCCCTATTGCTATGAAAACCTTCGAAAATGCACCAGAAAAGACAAAAAATACTGTAAAACTCCCAACAAATTATTTCAATGCCGCAGTTTGCTCCATGAGAATCTC
Organism: Uloborus diversus; assembly: GCF_026930045.1. NCBI lineage: Eukaryota > Metazoa > Arthropoda > Arachnida > Araneae > Uloboridae > Uloborus > Uloborus diversus. Next base: position 62,921,955 of record NC_072732.1, on the reverse strand, counting down.
CCTCCACCAAATCGCATTTATTAATGTTTATAAATTTAAATGTTTCGTTTTTACAAAATAATTATATTTTACAAAAAAAAATGATCTTTCACAAAAATATTTGATTTTTCACAAAAAACGGACCCTGTGAAAAACCCTGGACAGACCCCTGAACATACATAGTACAAATAGCAGCCTCTTTTCAGAAGAATAGATTTAAAGCACTTTCCAAATACAGTAAAACCTGTAAAGTTGACCACCCTTGTAAGTTGACCACCTGTCTAAGTTGACCGCTATTTCAGGCACAGAATTAGACCTTATCATGTAATTCCACCTCTATAAGTTGACCACTAAAGTAGTGCACTGCAAGTGGTCAACTTACGCAGGTTTCACTGTACTTGCGTATAAAAAACAGAATTTTTGACAAAATAGTTGTAAAACTATGGAAGTAGACCAATTAATGTATAATTTAAGCTTGCAAAAAGAAAAGCATTAACGAACTTGCTGAAATTTTGAAGCATTTAACAGTTATCAACACAACAAATGAATTCAAATTTAAAAAAGAAAAATTTTAGTCATGCTAGTTTATAATGAAGTAAAAGGGACAAAGACGGATACAAGGGAGGGGCGATCGCCTCTCCCTTGAGGGACCCTGCACCCGGCAATTCTCCGAATAGAGGTCCCAAAATGAAAGTGTAAGCCATCTTTGATAAGACGTTAGCAGAGGAATCTGGTTTGAATCTCCCTCCTAGTATCTTTTCGGAATTAAAATTTCAAAAGGACGATTTTGGATGATCTTCGATGATGTTGGGAAGAGGAGAGAGAGAGTTTAGAGGCCTTCCCCTGGGCATTTTTCAAACTTTAAGTCTAAAGACGCAATTGTAGACCTTGCAGATAGTGATAGAAGAAGGCATGAGTTGTGTGAGTTTATTGTGGTAATTTTTCAAAACTAAAGCTCCAAAAAGTGCAATTTTAGGTGACCTTTGATGGTGTTTGAAACATTCCCCTAGAATCAAAGCTGAATCCTTAGGGAGGTACCCTTAGAGCCTGATGCCCCCCCCCCCCCAAAAAAAACGTTATGTACCATAAAACATAAAAAAGTTTTCTTTTTTACTTCTAATGCCAGAAAAGGAAAGTAACAAAGTTTTTTTTATTCTTAATTTTGTTCTATTAAAGGAGTGAAAATTTGAAGAAATACAGAAAAAGCAATTCTAGTTTTCATTAGCTGCAAAGTATACTTGAAATTTAGACCCTTAATTAGGACTTCCTGCTTTCTTTTTCAATTCAATTCATTGCTGCCCATCGGTAAATTTGCTATCTTCCAGGGCGTGCACAGAAATTTTAGGCCCGTCACAAATGACTTTTCGGGCCCCCCTCCATATTGTTTACCCTTATTTTCAACCCCTGACACACAAAGGAAGGCCGTTATAAGTTTGACGTGTCTGTGTGTGCAGGGCCGGATTTGGAAGTGTGGAGGCCCCTACTCAGGGTTCGAAAAGATCATCATATTTTCGAAAATATCCGATACTTTGATATGTATCCGAATATTTTGATATATATGTATATACCCGATATTTTTGATCAGCACTTTAATAGTAAATACACTCTGAAGTTACTGTGCTATTTATTTTTTTATATTATTATTATTATAATTTATAGACTTAATATATTATTCTTATAATTTATAGACTGTTTCTTATTTATATATCTAAACATACATTTCATTTTAAAAGTTATGTACTTTTAAGATTATATACCTTATATGTACCTTATGTAGAAGTTTGTACCTTATATAGAAGTTTGGTAAGACCCCATTTGGAGTATGCTGTTCAGTTTTGGTCTCTTTATCTTAAGAAAGATATTAATGTATTGGAAAGGGTTCAAAGGCGGGCTACAAGGCTAATAAATGGACTTGCCCACTTAGATTATGATTCCAGGCTTAGAAGGCTAAAAATGTAGTCTTGAGCAAAGAAGAGACTGAGGGGACATGATTCAGTTGTTTAAATTTATTTAAATGAAAGATGTTGCGGGGCTGAAGTTTAGCACTGAAAACAGGACAAGGGGTCATTGTTTTAAGCTATTTAAATCTCAGGCAAACATGGATATTAGGAAAAATTATTATTTTAGCAGAGTAGTGGAACCTTGGAACAGCTTACTGGAAGAGGTGGTATTGAGTAAGGGAGTCGATAGTTTTAAGAGGGCCATTAATCTTCACTGGGGATTGTGAATTGACTAGGATCAGTCTAGCTGGGCCCAGAGCCTGTTGCTGGTCGTCACTTTTGTATTTGTATTTGTATTTAAGGTTATTTTCATATGATATTTAGAGATACATTCTTTGTTGAAATACAAAAAAAAAAATGTCCAAGAGAAAAAACGTAAAATTGGCTGACCCGTGAAATTTAGGATATTTTGTAAAAATGTTACTGTGGGGTCCCCTTTGTTGTCGAGGCCCCGGGGCAGTAGCCCCCCCCCCTGCCCTCGCTTAAATCCGGCCCTGTGTGTGTGTGTGGCTCTGTCTGTGGCACCTAGCGCCTAAACGGATGGATCGATTTTGAAGAAAAAAAATTTGTTTGAAAGGAGAGTTGATCGAGCGTGTTCTTAGTAGAGACGTACCGAGTACTCAGTAACTACTCGGTACTCGGCCTACTCGGGAAGTTTGCCGAGTACTCGGTCTCGGACAAATTTTGATCAGATACTCGGCCAATACCGAGTAGTTGTAAAAAATGGAATATTCTTAAGGCAGATTTTAGAATTAATAAAGAATTGCAATCATATAATATACTGCAATCATTTACAATTCAAATTTCCAAGTCAAATTTAAATTTTGAGAATAATGAAGTTTGTTATGCTTCAATGAAGTAAATCTTTTCAATGTCCGCAAAGTTAATAAAACTTATTTATTAAAAAGAGCAGTGTAAAAAATATGAAATTTTTACATTATTATGTTTGGCGGACTAGAACCAGGGGCATGAACAGGGGGGTGGGGAGAAGGGACACCCGTTGGCCCAAGTCTGTAGGCGGCCCAATATTTTTTTAACTAGGCATGAAATATAAAGGTAAACGTACAACTTACAGCTCAACCTCTATTTTAAAACACTTTTATGCATTAAAATTCCATAATTTCAAGAGTAGGTTATTTGATATCCGATATGTTACCTTTAACTAAATCGGAGCAACTGTACATATTTCTAGAATTTGCTACAAACAAAAAATCATATTATCTTCAGCGAATGAGATAGTTGTAACAGTTAATGTAGTTACTAAAATCAAATATTACCTCCATTTATTTATTCCAACGTTAGAAGATCCTGCAAACCATGGATCTAAAATAAATACACAGCGCCAAGTAGTAGCACAAGACAAACCTTCTCTCAATGCTGGCTGATCGTGCAAACGTAAACCCTTACGGAACCAATGTACGACATTCTTTTGCCTGTGATGTGTCATCTTAAGTAATCATATTATCTTGAGAACTATACATGATAATTAATTGAAAGAACAATAGTAACTTTTTAGGCTAATTGTATAGATTAAAATCAATTGACAAATCGCTGAAATACAAAACACAAACTTCAGCACAACAAGCCTGAAAATATGGCTGACCAATCATACGCGAATTAGGTAAGCATGTGATCTACGGAAGCCGTCACGCATAAAATATATTATTTTTACATTCACATAAAACTGAAATATGGTGTAACTTTAGCTCAAAAGCGAAAAAATGGCACTTTTAATTTAAATTAAATTTTTTCACCAATACTCCAGGGTAAGCCACTGCGAAAATCTCTAGTGCAAACTGAGGCTTCCGTACATTGACAAGAATAGCATGCTGTTTGCAACGTGACTTCCAGAAAAATTAAAGACAAGAAACGATCTGATTGGTTGGAAATTCCTACTCTCAGTTGATAGTCACGTTGCACAACGCATTGTGAGCATTCGTCCCCTCGGGCTCTGTTAAGCATTTTATTCGGTAACAAAAAAAAAGAGTAGAAAAGGAACTAAAAAAGCGACTCGCGATTTTAAAACGTTTTTTTAGGAGTGAAAGAGTGTTTATAGAAGCAATGTTTTTGAATTTAATATTTTTTTTTTTTTTCAAATTGTCACTCTCCTCTATCAATGTTGAAAAATAATTGTATTCATGTATATTTTTTAAAACTCGTTCTTTTTACTATCGTTGCTTTTTTTTTTTATCTCATCTGAATCGCACTTTATTTTTCTTTCAAAACTAAAGAGCTAGGCTCGTCATTTAGGGATGGTTGTCGGGAGCAATCCCTCCCTAAAAAATTATATGCATTGTGGTTTTTCATTTTCCGATATAATTTGCATTGAGTATACACACCTTGCACAACCTCCCACCCCCCACCCCACCCCACCCCGTGATTATTTTTTTTAAATCCGGATCTGTTAAAGGAAGATAATTATTCTTATGCTTTTTTAATGAAATAAAATATTGAACTTACATTATAGAATAGAAATTTTGTCCTCTATGCACATAAGTGAAACTTATAACTAAAACTATAAAAAATATAAATAAATTAGGAAAATTAAAAAACTTACAAAATAGTTCGTTTAGTGATCAAACAATTTTAAAATAAATTACCTTATAAATTGTTGATGGAGAATTAAAATTTATTTATGAAGAATGTCTAAAACAATAAAATTAAAAAAAAAAAGACAGAAGAAAAAATTGGAGGGGTTGATTTTTTGCATTAGTTTTAGTCCTTTTCTACAGCAAAAAAAAAAAAAAAAAAAGTGCAGGGGAGGATGTCTTGAAATTCCCCGTCCCCCGATACGCCCCTGAATATCATGCTTGCTTGGAGCGATGAGTATTCACGGATTCAATATCTCACAAATGGTAGTCCATCGATCAAAACTGATTTTACATCATACACGCACATGCCTATACACACGCACATCCATGTACACGCCTACACACACACACTGACTCGCGATTGCGAAAAGCATAATTTAAATTCAAGACGTCAAAAATTCTCTTTTTTTTACTATTTTATTTATTTATTTATTTTATTTTATGCTTTACAGATTGTTAAGCAATCACGAATAAAACATATTTCGTGCTTTGAAAAATGTAAAGTCTATAAATCTATGTTAAAAATATACAGTCGGATCCCGACTTACGCGCGGGATGTGTTCCAAGACCCCTCGCGCAAGTCGAAATTTCGCGTTGTGGAACAACGAATGTTTGGAGATTTTTTATAAGCATACCCAATTATTTCAGACATGTGTTAACACCCCTCAAATTCTTGCAAGCCATTTCTTAACTATATTACTACATCTTTTAAGAAGAACTGACTTTTTACTGCATTTTAGAAAAAGTGTTACTATTTAACGTACATAAATTACTGTTATGAAGATCAAAATCAATGATCGACATCAATTAAAACAGTACGGTACTTACATTAAATATATTACTGCATTATAATAGCAAGAAGATATCGTAAACGTAATTATAATTTTTAAAATGATGAAGATGATGGTTCATGTAGTGTGAGAACACCCCTCTTTCTGGCTTTTTTAAGCCACAATGAAAGAGCAGCTTCCATTTTCATGATGTTTGTATTTTGCCCAGACACTATATACTCTGAGAGCTTCAGTATTAAAACTAAGCTCTGAACGTTTATGGATTTCCTTTTCTTGAATTTTAATTGTGCGTATCGGAGATTCACTCATACCTAATTGTCGTGCAACCTTCGAAATACTTTTTAATTGTTCAAGCATATCAAGAATATTGACCTTTTCTTTAATGATCAGAAACTTTCTCTTTTTCTTTCCCCTACTTTAGACGAAAACGCGCGTTTGGGGGCCATTCTATTTTATCAACGTTCATATGTAAAATGAAAAAAAATAAATAAATGAATAAAACGTTAAGAATCGGCGCTGTTTTTTGATTAAACTGAAGCAAAGCGTTGTTTATGCGAATACAGAGTGTGAACTTCCGCTTTCAGAAATGTTAAAGAGATGAAAGTTCACTCACAAAACCAATATTTAGTGTCAACGAAGCCTATTCTAACGCTCCTCCGCTCGTTTCAAAAAATTTCATGTTGCAGGTGAGCAATTTGTGTCCGCAATAAAAAAAAATTCATTACTCATGAAAACTCGCGTTATAGCCATTTCGCGTAAGTCGGATCGCGTTGTAGCGGGATCCGACTGTAGTTGCAATAATTATCAATAAAATGTGTGACTTAAAATTTTTACTTCATATACACCTTAAGACATTAACCGCATACCGCACCAGGGCCTGGATTACTGAATAGGTCAACTAGGCCCTGGCCTAGGGGCCCCTAAATGACTGAAATTACTTTAGTCTAAAAAAAACTTCCGCCAAAGGCTAAAGTTATAAAGTTTAAATACAAAGGATCCCAAAAAAGTATTTGGCCTAGGGCCTCTCGATCTTAAATCTGGCCCTGTACCGCACGCCAAGTTATAGTTTAATTTACCTAAAACTTTTCAAACCTATTAAAAAATTTTGTAACGTTCATTCTTCTTCGCTTTTTTCTGTTATAGTGTCACTAGGACAAAATTTACCTTCTTGCAATATTTGAACATTATTTTATTTAAGTTTATATGAATCCCACCAGTGTCCCTACTAGCAAAATTTCTTGCATCAACCTTGACAGATCTTGATATTATACTGACGGCGTCAATATTGACGTGTTTCATACTGCATAAAGCTTGCATAAAGATTAAAAAGCAATATTACTATAACAACACGTATGCAACATTGCATTCATCTTAAAATATCAATATTGATATCACCTTAAAATAACAACATTGCATACATGTTGATGCCGTCAAGATGATATTGATTTCATGCTGTCGCCGTCAAGGTAATTAGTACACAATAGAGCAGGTGGACCTTCGTTGATACTTGCGCATGCGCACAGTTCTTTCTACCCAGCGTCCCTCGCATTGCTGGCACATTGATTCAGTCGGTTCAGAGGAGTTGCACGTGGCTTTGCATTTTTTAGGCTTCGTTAAGTTGGTTGCTTAGTTATTAGTGTGGAATAGTATTGTTTTAGGAATAACTTATGAATAACTGATATTTGCATTTGTTTATTAATATAGTACTAAACAAGTCATATCGCAGACGATGTGCGATCAATGTTAGAAATGGCCGAAAATAACAAAGGACATGAAGTCCAGAATTTCGTATTATCACTTCAATCTCACAAGTAAGATTAATTTTATTCAATGGTTATTTATGTTATTCTTTGAGATAAATTCATATGTTTTGTCCATGGGATATTTTCAATGCTGACATCCATTTGAAAATGTACTTTATTGTATTTATTTATTATTTTGCTACCTTTACTCTTAAATGTGCTATAAAAACTTCCGCAATTATTTCTAAATAGGCATTTTTGTCTTTATAATACAATTAGAAGCAAGAATTTAAAAAATAAGTCAAGTATTACGCAAAACGAAGAAACTTTCATTTTTTTAAATTAAAATGCGAGTACTATTAATATCTTTATATGAATTTCCGATCAGATGTCAGCTTTAAGAAAATATTCTCAGACTAGAAAACTATCTTGAAGAATAACAGAAATAATTAAAGAATGAAATTTAATTCTCGAGTTTGAAGTGAAAATAATACAAATAAATAAATGGATAAAACACCTTGCAAACGTGCTGATTTCATACTGTCATGTCAATGTATCCTGATATTTTCCTGTCATACCAATACGTATGCAATATTACAAAAGCAAGATCATCTTGCCTAGACCTTGATTTCATGCTGTCATGACAACATCTTGATATTATCCTGTCATATCAATACGTATGCAAGATTACAAAAGCAAGATCATCTTGCCTAGACCTTGATTTCATGCTGTCATGACAACATCTTGATATTATCCTGTCATATCAATACGTATGCAATGTTACAAAAGCAGCCTACCTTGATATTTTCCTGATATTATGCTGCATACACCTTGTCAGTCAATATTGTGGCAGCCTGCTGACAGCATAAAGGGAGTAACATAACAACATTGAGGCAGTATTAATGCAAGATGATTTTTCTTGCATGTCAACCTTTATGCAATACTGAGGCAAGATATTTTGCTTACTGGGGTCATTCCAAATTGCACAGCATTAAGGAGGGGGAAGTTTTTAAAGAACAATATTAAACTGACATTTAATATTTTACTGAAGTTACTTCCGAAAAATAGATGAAATTATTTTTTTTTATGAATTTAAAACTTTTTGAAAATGTGAAACTCTAAAAATCACTTAACAGTTAAAGTAAGTGCTGAAACAAATCATACTCGAAAGAGTTTTGTTTTTGTGTCAACAGTTGCTAGCATCAAAATGAACTGGGTCTTTATTTTCCTCCCTTTTTTAAGTTTAAAAAAGAACGAATTTTTATTTTTCAACACATCGTTCGTAAAATTCAAATAAAGGAAAATTTGGGAAAATTATTAAAATAGTTGTCGAATTCATTTACAGATGGAGCCATTTAAAAATCTTTTCTTTCTTTGCGTAAAAGTTTGAAGCTTTAAACTTGAAAACTTTAAAGAAATTTTTTCCTTCTATTTTAAGTTCCACAATTTGAAATTTATCAACGTTTATTTATAATTCATAGAAATCAAATGATGGGAAAATATTACAATAGTTCTCGAGTTCAACTGCAGATGTCGCCACTGCAAAGAAGGGTCCTGACCTCTAATTATAGATCCTATATACGGAGAGATTGGACAACTGCGCTTCATGGGCGGATTTATGGGGGGTCAGAGGGGGGCAATGCCCCCCCAGTTTTGGGAGGACTTTATGTAGTAACAACACATCTTCCAAAAATTAAAAAAAAAATATCATTATTTTTTCGTTTTTGAATAGTTCAGAAGAGCATGGGTGGATTTATAGGGAGGGGGGGGGGGCAAAGAGGACAATGCTCCCCAGTTTTGGGAGGAGTTTATATAATAACAACTTATCTTCCAAAATCTTATAACAAAAAAAAAAAAATCATGATTTTTTTTCTTTTTTGAATAGGAAATTAAAGTTTATTTTTTCTTTTAAACTTAAAATAGCCGTTTCTTACAAAGTTTGAACAATACTGTACAAGTGTATAATCTACTACTCTATTTCAGAGGCTGGAAAGTTCAAATTATTAATAGGTTCTAAAATCCCTGAAAAGAATTGGCGCAGTATAGCCTACAAGGGCTCTTGAACCAAAAACCCAATCTAACCAACCAAAGCTTGAAAATAATTAGACAAGTCTTTGAAACTCCTAAGCAAAGTGTGCTTCAATTTTATTTCTTATCAAGTGTATACAATGGCTCCCAAAAGTGTTCGTACAACTTGAGATTTTGTAGTAAAACCAAAATAACGCAAAACTGAATTCGAATATGAAGTCCAATTTTTTTCCGCACCATTCCTATGCCATTCTGAATAAAACCCAGTAGTTTTTTTTTTTTTCAAAATATTGCCACATTTTATTTTTGAAATTTGTCAAAAAACAAAGAGACAGAGAAAAATACGCCACGAAAGTCATCGTACACTGAAATATTTTCAAATAAATTCATGATTAAAATTATCATATATCGTTTTTTTATTATTTTGGCATTGTATTGACCCTTAAAAGTCATTTGGCTTTATTTTTTTGTTTATTTATTCCCTAATATTCTGCTTATTATTTTTAAATGGCTGGTATGCGTAGAAAACAACAAACACGCTTCGAAATTTGTTTTTTTTTGTTTTTTTGTTTTTTTTTTTTTCTCACAGTAGACACAAATTGGTTTAAAATATCTGTAAATTAGTTAATTTATACCATTCTATAGTGAAGTACTTGATAAAATGCTTTTAAGACAAGAATCGGATCGAAAACAAGGTAAGAAAAGGTCAACTGGCAAAATTAACAAAGCGTGATCGGAGGTTTACAGTTAAAGAAATTATGAAAAATACGCATTTGAGTGCTGAAAAAGTTTCAAGTTCATAGTTGAATGAAACATTTTACGTTTAATTTTCACCTAAAACTATTCGCCAAGTTCTCTGATTAATTGTATTAGAGGGACCTCTTCCCGCAGAAATTTTCCTGTTCATGCGAAAAACACTAAGCTCACGCTTTCCGTCATAAAATAAGTGATAAATAAGCTCAAAACATTTTGGAACAACGTCTTACTTATAGAAGAAAATAAATTTGGGTTAAATTGTTGTAAAATTGTCAATAGAAGGAAAAATGAGGAATTTGATCTTAGGAACTTAGACGGATCAGTTAATCAGGACGGTGAGGTGTTCTTGGGTGAGGGTGCATAACTGTAGCAGGACTTGGAAATTTTGAATTTTTTGATGAAATAATGAATCATGCGGTTCATTTAAATATTTTAAAAAACAATTTTAAACTATTAGCCCAAAATTTGGTAATCGGAAACAACTATGTTTTTTTTTATCAAGATAACGATAAGAAATACACGTTTGCGTTTGGAGCCTCAAAAATTGTCCTTAAACTTAGAAATATCTCCTCAGTCGCCAGATTTAAACTTAATGGAACATATTTGGAAACATCTGGTGGCTAGATTACGAAAATACACCATTGAAACAAAAAGCGAACTAGAAACAGTAAGACTCGAAGTGCGGCTGAATACTTACTCAGAAATTGCAGAAAAAAAGAAAGAAAAAACAATGAAATCTATTCCCAGACGCTTAAAAACTGTTGTTGATACTCCATGATTCTCTACTAAATAATAATTTTGTAAAAAGTTAGATTATTTACTATTTTTTTGACATTTTTTCAAAGTGTACAAAGACTTTTGTGAGATAAAATTTCCGGCTTTTTTTTTTTTTTTTTTTTGGTTTTTGATTTTTAAAAAATTAAGGTTTAATGTTTTTAAAAAAATTTCGTGTAGTTTTGTTAAAAATAGATCATAGATCTTATAATTAAATACCTATTCCGAAATATTAATTCTAACCAATGCATAGGGGCCTATTTCATTGAAAGTCGAACACTTTTGGGAGCCACTGTAAATTAAGAATTGTTCAAATGGGTAGTATGTTACTCTCTTGATACCTATTCTCTAAATCTGTGCACCATTTCTTTTAAAGTATTAACTTGCCTCACAAAGCACTTTTAAAGCTTAAAACTTAAAAAAAAAAAAAAAATTATTCGCCTATTATTTCCAATTAACCCTTATAAGACTTCAAAATTCAGAATTTTATATCCATTTTAGATAATTTCCTCCGGGGGAGTAACCCCCGGGCCCCCTAAAACTGGAGATATTCTATATCCCACTTAAAAGGGAGCACTGCGTTACTCTCTTAATACCAGCCCCCTCTCTTTTAAGGTCAATTTAAAAAGGACAGCATGATTACACACAGTAATGAAAATGACATAAAAAAGTAAAGAATGGCCTTACGCATCACAGAAAACAGACAAAAACATGGAAGGGGGGGGGGGGCAATTAAAAATGTTGCTCAAAAAAAAAAAAAAAATATCCTGCCCCCCCCCCCCCCCCCCCCCCCAGGAACTCAGTCCTAAATCCGCCTATGCTGCGCTTCGCCATGGTCCAAGTGTTGTCAGCTCGAAATGCTGCGCTGTGTAAATTTCTAGCTTTCTCATGGAATATAGGACAAGAAATCTTTACAGAACAGACTAATTTTTTCTTCTCCTTGTATTTTCATTAAAATGAGTGAGTGCCAAGCTGCCAAGTCTGAAAATTCGGCCCCAATCGTTTCGTATCGTCATAGCGCTTACAAAGAAAATTTGTTCATAAAGATAGAAAACAAACAGACATTTGTCACCTGTACATTTCATTTTATAATATAAAAACTAGCATCTAATTTTTTCGATGCAATTTACAGCGATAATTGGGGCAGAAGATGCATTGCGGTCTAGGAGGAATTGACCCAACCCCCAGGAAATGACAGTGCCAAAATAATTCGTCTAAAATAGTGTCAAAAAAAGAAAACCGAGTATTTTACAAGTAATTGTTGCATATTTTTAACGCCTTCAATAATTGTACTCAAATTTTGAATTCATTTGTTTAAATGTTTTCTTCATTCATTTCATTATTGTTTTAGGTTTTTAACATGTTTAAACACTTCTGGGTAGTTGATGTGTGAGTATTTTTTATCCTGGTTTTTGGAAACTCCTTTTAGTTATAAGTTATATCAGCACGAAAACAGGTCCCCCATAACTTTACATTCCCCCCCCCCCCCGCCCTTAAGTACTTAAATAATATGTGTTGGGTTTCACTTTTTCTTCACATTTTTACCAAAATTTACAAAAATATTTTCAACAGTTTAAACTTGAGTACAGTTTTATAAAATAATTTTGTGATTTTCTTTTTTCCCTTTTCATGGGGGGGAGGGAGGGGGGTTAAAGCCTAAATTTCCTTGACGCATCAATAATTTTTATTCTTAATCCTTTTTTTTTAATATTTTTTTTCATTTCTTTGTTTATTTATTGATTTGTTACATAAAGTCCGAAACAACTCTAAAAGAAAATTATATATAAAAAAGTAATAACTTAATTTTAGAAATAATATATCCGGAGTGGAAGGGGAGTCAAAACAAACATCTCACAAACTCCAGTAATAACAAAAGAAGTTTCGCTCGGAACTAAACGAGCCTGCCTACTTTTCCGTACACCAATATTGACTTCTAGTACAGTAAAACCTGTAAAGTTGACCACCTTTGTAAGTTGACCACCCGTCTATGTTGACCGCTTTTGTCAGGAACGGAATTAGTCCTATCTCATATAATGAAGGAAAACCTCTGTAACATGACCACCTCTCTATCTTGACCACCTGTCTATCTTGACCACTAATGAACACCAAGTTTGGTTTGGAGTATTGTAAAAAACCCTTTGTAAGTTGACCACTTGGTTTATTTTTTAAAATTTTATTTAGCAAATTATTTTTTTATTATTTTTTTTTTTTTTTAAGCTTTCCAAGAATATTTATGATGCCAGACCAGCATTTTACCAACTAAATGAAACAGCAGCATAACTAAACCTTCTTTTGAGTTTAACCACATGGGAAAACTATTGAGAACCCTTTTATTCTCCAAACTTGTTTTTCTTCTGTTGTTAAGCGAAAAATTTGTAATTTTTGATTAGCTATAAATTTTTAGGAACTATTAATATAAAATGAGTAACTTTTTATAAACACTAAGGCTTTTTATTTATTTATTTTTTTGATCAATTTACTGAAATTTTAAATTTGCACGACACATTATACGTCATTCTGGGGAAATAATCTCTAAAAATATTTGAATAACATCTTAAATTATTGTTTCAAAGTAATGCTAAACAATGAAAGTGAGTTAAACAGAAATAGTAGGTGTCAATTGCAAGAATTACAAAAGGTGTCAGGGTGCAAGAATTCCAAAAAAAGAAAAAAATCATTACCCCCTTTATAAGTTGACCACCTGTCTAAGTTGACCACCAAAGTACTGCACCGCAAGTGGTCAACTTACACAGGTTTCACTGTATCTGATCAATATTCTCAAAATTAGCTAAAATCGCAATTACTTCAAATATAGCTTTTTATCATTTTAAACCTGATTTCTAGAAAAAAAATATCCCTTTCTCGTCTGAAGAAATAGTTACGTGAAAAAATAAATAAACGAACAAATAAAGTACAGCACCTTTCAAACAAAGAGGCTAATATATATATATATATATTTAAATTGCAAAAATCTTTAACCGCTTTCAAAAAGAAATAAAAATAATGAAAAATAATAAGCTCATTAAAATCAATATACTGTGTCAAAACGAGCTGATGTGTGCATCACATGACTTCCTTTTACTCCAATTTAATGTCATTTTCTCATTATTGGTAGTTTTAATATGATTCAGATGTTTACTCTCTAAATATCACCAACAGTGGCCAAATTGAAACCAGATTTAAAAAAAAAAAAAAAAATCGCCAAATCTGTCGCCAGGTTGGCGAAAAAACGACAACCAAAAGACTGTTGATATATTGCCAAGTGTCCGCCAAATTATAACACCACTTGAGTTTACATACATCGAAATTAACAATGATTTCCCGCCAAAAATGGGCAAAAGACCCCCTTTGGAGCATCCGAATGCAACCAAAAAGGGAGGTGCCCAACTAGACCCCACAAGGAGTCTACGTACCAAATTTCAACTTTCTAGGACATACCGTTCTTGAATTATGCGACATACATACACACATACATACGTACATACAGACGTCACGAGAAAACTCGTTGTAATTAACTCGGGTATCGTCATTACGGATATTTCGCGTGTCTATACGTTCTTAGGCACTTATCCACGTCTGGTCAGGTCGGAAAAAAACTCAACATTCATTCGGGGGTGAGCAAAATGGAAATTAAGGTCAATTTTTGAGTGAAAATTTTTTCGCGAATACGATACTTCCTTTTTTGTAAAATGAAGTAAAAAAATCGTTTGTGTTTTCCCTGTTGCGAAAAAATAATTTAAAAATTGAATAAATGTACTTTCGAAAAAAAAAACGTCTTCGCATATATTTATATAGAAACATAAAAAACTCCGAATTTCTCGGCCAAACACTAAATACAAAAATTAAGCTTGAAAATAAAAACAGGTTTTTAATTCAAAGACTCGGAGTCGGAATCGATACATTTTCCCTTAAAATCCGCAACTCTGACAATGTTTGAGGAGTCAGGGTTATACTTATTTTGGAATAAAGGACTTGGAGTCGAAGACTTTAAATTTCCAAAAGTCGGAGTCATGTCATTTTCCCTCCTTGTCTAAATTTTTGCCAAAGCTACGGATTCAGATCGGAGTCCGACTAATTTTCGGGTACAGAAGTCGGAGTTGACTGCTTTAATGTTCTAGAAGTCGGAGTCGGGAGTTGGAGATCAAGAGCTATTTCCAACACAATTTGTTTGAAGTAAATCCAAATCCACCTAGTTTTTTGATTTACATTGACTTTTAGTTTCACCGTAGGCGCTAATATTAAGAGATTTGATCTGTTCAAAAATGAACGGAAAATTGTTCGAATAAAAAAGATATTTTCTGTACATACTCTTCTTCAAACTCATTTTCCTACAAAGTTTGTTTGATGTTTGAAGCAAATTCTGGGAAAAATTGTTGTGGGAATGAGGTGTTGTTCTTTCCGTAATATTTTTAACAAAAAATTTGCTCGAATCGGACTATTCACTCGAAAGTTATTGGGGGGGGGGGGGGGGGGGGGGACCAGGGCCTGATTACCGCACAGGCCGACTAGGCCTAGGCCTGGGGCCCCATCTTCCTAAGGGGCCCCAAATTTCTTAAAGAATTATGCATAGCATTGCAACTACAATATGAAAAGTACATGTATTTTTAAAATAAATAAAAATTATGACTTTTTAATGGGAAAAAACTTTTTTAAAGATGAATTTTTGATCATTCTGCCAGTAAAATGCACATGTTAAATGAATTATACATAGTTCTGTGATTAGACAAAGAGGCCCCCAAAAGTGCATTCGGATGTGCCCTAAACCTGTAAATCAACCACTGCATAGTCTTCAGGGGGCCTCAAAATTAATGTGGGCCTAGGGCCTCACTTTTAGTTAGTCAAGCCCTGGCGGGGGAGGGGATGCAGACAGACAGATCCACAGACAAATTTTCCCCAGCTTAATGTCTCAATACCCTTCTTTCCACCTTTTCATTTTTCGTTTTTTTTTTAAATTAATTTATTTATTTTTGACTTTTTTTCTGTTTTTAACAATATTTTTAAGATGCATTAAACCTTCTTTTATGCTTTTTTCCTTTCTCTGACTTTTATAGGGAAAGTAGGCTAAAAATGGACAAAAAAATTTCCAAAACTCACTATAGAAAAAACTGGCCTTTCACAAAATTCGTGAGCGTCGAAGCAAACCCTTTAGAAATTATAATCAACAAAATGAATTTTAACGAAAAAAAGATCATATTTGCTTAACGTTCATTATTATTAAATTACCGCACATGTTAAGTGTATATTTCTGTTCAGTTACGATTTCATCATTTCACTTGCAAAGCTTTTACTTAGTTATTGTATAATTGAAAAGCTTTTTTGCTAAATTAATTCCTACTATCAGAAATGAAATTAATAGTGAAATTCTGAGCAAAAAATTGGGCGGGGAGGGGCGTTGAAATGAAAATGCGGTCTGTGATAGTCCAGAAAGTCGGTGGTAAATTTTGCGGTAGAATTGTTTGATGTCACCCTCCTTTGCTTAAGTGACACTCCAAGGAACGGCCTACCCTATAAAAAGTAACCGCAGAAGCTCCAGGCTGTAATTTCAGGACAAAAGATTTCAGATAAAGTAGCCGAAGTGATAGTTGAAGAATTGCTCCAATAAAAAAAAAGGAGGAATGGGTCATAAAGGACCCCAGGACCACACTTCAGAGCCGAGGTAGCTTCAGAGTAGGTTTTGAGCTTTAAAGATAATTGGCCGAAAGGCTGTTTTCCAGAAAACTGCCGAACTATCCTTTTCCCTTGCAGTGCAATAAAGCAAATGCTATTGAATCGCCCTCATAATTTTTTTAGTTTTCTTCAAAACATAGTAATATCGCTTTTTTAATTCCATGATTCAATTATGACAATAATGAGGCTTGTCAGGGTTTCCGTGTTTTGACTGATGTGAGTAAATAAATACGATATAGTATGTATTTTTTCAATTCCATGGTCCAATTATAGCTAATATGAATATGGGTTTGTATGTTTTGAATGATGAAAGCAAACAGGGGCGTGCACAGCGGGAAGAGAAGAGACACCTGTTGGCCCAGGCCCGAGATTTTTAAAATGAAGGGTGAAATATATTAGAGACGTAGCCCGTAGCAACAGGGGCGTGCACAGGGGGGGGGAGAAGGAACACCTGTTGGCCCGGGCGCGAGCCTGAAGGGGGCTCAATATTTTTAAAACTAGGGGTTAACAATATGTAGGGGGTCCAGAAAACGAGCCTCAAAATTTCTATTAACGCCCCTGTGAGCGAATAATTATAATCTAGTTTATTTTTCAGTTATAGCAAATACGAGTCTGGGTTTGCATGTCTTGATTGAGTGATGATGTGAGCGAACAAATACTGTAGATTTTTTTTTTTTTTTGGTCATAATTTTAGGGGAAATATTACAATGCTCTAATAAATTTTGCGTCTCAATACTTTCTTCGACATTACTTTTTTCTCGTCTTGTATTTTTATATTGTTTTCGCAGTAATACATATTCTTAATACTTTATTCTTCTTTAGCCCCAAAAAGATGAAAAATATGCCCCTCCCCCCTAAAACTGTCAATGGCGCAATCTGCGCCTTAAACCCCCTCCCCCCTCCGATGAGCACCCTTGATAATATACTACTAATTAGGATTTTTTTAAGTTAAATTTTTTACTATGAACATACTAATTAATTTTTACTTTTTTGTAAACAGTGGTTTAAATTTTTGTTCCCTAATAAGGAATTTTTGATGTAATTATTACGGCCTTTTATGAATAAAAAGTATTTTAATTTCACATGTTATTATAATGTAAGAAAATTTGAAAAGAGAGATTGTGGGAAATAGGTCATCAAATATTATTTTAATTATATTAGCTAGCTGAATATTATTATAAGAATTGAATATGAAAACTCTATGCAAGAACAAGAAATGTAAATATACAACAACGCTATATTTTTTACCCACTTAATTTTATTTTCAATTTTAATTACATCAAGTAAGTTTTTTTTTTTTTTTTTTTTTCTGAAGATCTGCGATGTGATTCCCTCGGATCTTCTGTCCGTCGGTCGTTTTGGAAGTGAATATATTTCTGTCCGTGGACATTTCTGGTTTTGGACCTTATGTCCGGCATTCGATCTTCTGTCCGTGGATTTTTTGGATTTGAACCTAATGTCCGGATCCTTTTCTGAATGCCAGACACAAGGGCATGCACATGGGGGTGGTACGGGTTCGAGCCTGAAGGGGGCCCAATTTTTTAATAATTGGCGTGA
This sequence comes from Uloborus diversus, assembly GCF_026930045.1. Classification (NCBI taxonomy): domain Eukaryota; kingdom Metazoa; phylum Arthropoda; class Arachnida; order Araneae; family Uloboridae; genus Uloborus; species Uloborus diversus. The sequence continues at coordinate 62,904,070 of NC_072732.1, read as the reverse complement.
AATATATAGGTAAACAATATATGGAAAGGGCCCAGAAAAGTCATTTGTGATGGGCCCCAAAAATTTCTGTGCCCGCCCCTGGCCGGACCTAAGGTCAAAACCAGAAGGTCTACGGACGGACAAAAGATCCATGGAGTTCTCATTTCTTCAACTTCTCATGCTCAATTCATTGAAAAAATTTCCATTCGATTGAAGATTTCTGCTGGTACACTTTTAATGAATCCCTTCCGCCAAACAGAAGTGTCGGGGGGGGGGGGGGGAGTTTGCGCTTCTCCTTTCTCTTCCTCACAGTGGATTCAAATGTTGATAAATGGAACACTATCATTGTCTAATGAATGTTCAATGAATTCATAGTTCTTAAATTGCATATTATCACGTAAGGACTACCTTTCAATTCAGTATTGCTCATGAAGAAAGCAAGCAGCTAATCTCTGGTTACCTTCCTTTGCTGTTTACAAATTCCAGAACAATAGCTAACTCCATATTCTTTGAGATTAGGAATTCGAAAAAGATCCAACGCGACAGGGGGCGGGCCCCGATTGTGACGACGAAAGGATGGACCTAAGCCCAGGTGTCCCGGAGCGGGAGGAAGAATTCCCCCCTCCCACGGGAGAGTGCCCTCTAAGCCCACCCGGTGACCCTGGTCATTCAGGAAGGAGTCATAAATGGAAGTTTCCCCTCGAGCCTCCCCCGTTGCAATCCGTCTTATTGTAAAACTGTCAGTCCTCAGCACCTGAAGAAAGCCATCCATTGAAAAGCCCTGGAGGATATATGGCCTTCCGTAAAAACTCTCCCCATTCTGAAAGGTGGTACCTTGCGACTCTGTTAATGATAGGCACTTAATTGCGGTGTCGTGTGGCTGGCGTCTTTTGTTCTAAATGAGACGTTAAAACTGTCTCCCTGCTTTTGTCTAGACTCTGATTTTGGCGTCCAAGCTAAGTAGAACATCCATGAGCTAGCTAAAGCAAAAAAAAAAAAAAAATCTTTTGATTTGTTAATGCTGCCGAATTGAATTTTTACAATTATGTATGCATGTGTGCTTAAAATTGGAATTGAATACAAAGGGGAAAGAAACTAAACTAATTCTACTGCCCCTCCCATCCAAAATGTACTCGCAAAATACGTAAAGAGAGAAATTTGTACTTGTATTTATAAGCTGACTCCGAATGCCCAGTCTGTTCACACATGTACTTATAACTTATAACTATTTACACAATAGACAGACCCCCCCCCCCACACACACACAAGCGTATTTCATTCATTGAATATTTAAACAAATTTGAAATTACAAATTGGATTTTTTTTTTCTTCAATATTTTAATTTAAACTGTCAAGACTTTCTAAAAGTTAAAAAACAAAATATTACACGCCTTTTCTTTCCCATCCATCTTCATAGCATCCTTTGAAGGTTAGGGTTTTTTTATGGAAATAATCGCTCATCATTTATAGGTTCTTTACTGTTTTCGTACATTTCACTGCTCCAAGATGAGTGTCACTCTTATAGTCACATTTTTCACACCTCATTCCTCTCGGGAGCCGGACAGAACGTCCAAATCCAAGAGGTCCATGGACAAAACGTCCCCGTCCAAAAGGTCCAACGGACAGAACGTCCAACAGACATAACGTCCGACGGACAAAAGGTCCACGGACAGAAAGTCCACATTTTTGGACAGCTAGGACACAAGGTGTCTGAGCAGGCTGGACATAATGACCCGATTATAAAGTGTTTACTTTGTCTTAACTAGTTTTGTTGAATATATTTGTGTAAGAGAGAATTGCCTCAGATACAATGCAAAAAATTTAATCTCAATTCATACAGAAGAAAGGAATTCAGGAATAATGTACTATTTAATCATTTCTATTGCTTTTAAAGTTACTTTCTAAGAGTAAAAAAAATGTGACATATTATCCTGTAGTATTATGGTATCACTGCAAAAACATTTTAATTTGCTACCTATATGTTCTTTCCTTTCACCCTCAACTTTTTTTTGAGCAATCACGAATTGCTTATTAAGCTCACTTGACCGATGTTGACGTTGCTTTGAATTTTTAGATTACCATGACGACAAGGAATAAGTCTAGCTCGTAATTCTAATATTTAATAAGAGGACACGCGTTCATTCAAGGCTTAATTAAAAAAAAAAATTACTTTTAAAGGGGGGAGGTGAAAAATTATGTCTTTCCAGGCAAAACATCAACATAGATAAACTTAAAAGCACTGTAAATTTAATCTTTGTGATGAGTATAAGAGGTGCAAATTTGCCATAATAACCAGATCTTTATTCCCACATCCTAATGACCATTTCTTTTTCATGGATATGCCTCGTGGAAGCCAGACAAAACGTCCAAATCCAAAACGTCCAATGGACAAAACGTCCGAGGGACAGAACGTCCGATGGACATAACATCCAACGGACATAACGTGCAGGGGACATAACGTCCAACGGACAAAAAGTATGCCTCGTATTACCGAATCTAGAAAATCACCAGTCACAGTCATAATATCGTCGCCTCAGAGCAGCACTAAGACATCTAATCCAACGCTAAGGTATCCTACTGTTGCTCTGAGGCGACGATATGACGGGTGCGAATTTCTTCCCCATTTCCATTCTAGTCCATTTGTTGAAACATGAAACTCAACGAGTAGAGTCCTATCGCAATCCGTGGTTGTGAAAAACACAATTTGAATGCATGACTTCAAAATTTTTAGTTATAGTCTCTTTTTTGGAGAGGGGGGGGGGGGGGGAATATTCACCACTGAAAGAAAGAAAGTCGTTTTTTGCAGGTACCGACAGTTTTTGTGAAGTTTAAGCAGTATTCATTTAGGCAATTACGCATGTAAATATCTCAACTTGCAGAGGTCTATTGTCCTTTAATTTTAAGCAACAGGTGTACAAAAAAAAAAAAAAAAAAAAAAAATATGGTATTAATGCAATCAAAAACATTTTTATTTTCTACTTCATCTATAAGCCCCTTCCCCTTTACTCCCAACTCTTTTTTTTTTTTTTTTTTCCTTTTTATTCCACCTTTAAAAGAAAACTCGATTTTAGCGAGTACCGACAGTTTTGTGAAGTTTAAGTAGTATTCATTAGGCAATTACGCATGTAACTATCTCAACTTAAAGAGATAACATGAACCATTGAGAAACGGCGTGAAAATATCAACAAAGGCTGAAAGGGCGTTTTTCAGCTTTTTAAAAGCTATTTAAAGCATCTTTTCAAGTCGACAATGGCTTCTCACCGCATCAGTTGGTCTTTTCACCGTCACGGTCGAAGTTAAGTATCGGTCTCGTCTCATTGTGCGTCGTTGTCACCTACGAGCGGGTTACTTTCTCTGGAGTTTTTTAATGCTTAGATATATAAAAATGCATTTATTTTATTATTCCGTCCTTTTTCATAACCTGAAAAGCTCCGTCATTCTAAAACTCGAAGACCCATCTTGTAAACATAACTGGTTTTTCACACAATTCGGGGAGAACATTTTACGCAGCAGCTGCACTCCACTTTCCATACAGTCACACAAAAGACGATGAGGACCGCATTTTTATTATTTGTTGCTATTTCCATAAGCCGACGGAAGGAAGGCTTTGTTGTTAGGGGGGGGGGGGATAGAGGGTTTGCTGTAGAGGTGCGACACTCACCTCTGCCTGGAGACCATTTAGAGATTTTATCACAATTTAGGCCGCAGCATCCGCTACACTGATAGGCCGCAGCATCCATTCATTATGCTTTATTCATTATGTTTCATATTGTCATTATGCTTTACAATATGAAACATTTAACTGTAATTCATCTTTGTGAGCCTCTACCTATGTACGTGCAGTCTGATGGGAGTTCAGAAGTAGAGATAAATAATTTTATTATGACTCTCGTATACTAACGGTTTGTTCATCTATGTCTCCATAAAAAATAAGAGTTTATTTTAAAGCCTTTGAAAGCTGAAGGCTGAAAGTTACAGTTTCATTTCGGGACCTAGCCCGGGTTTTTGGTTTGAGAAAACGTTTGGAAATTTTAAACATATTTTAACAAAAGTCACTAGTAATGCTACGAATATTTTCAAAAGTAAACTAGCAGAATTCAGATTAAAGTTTATTCGGTGTCTCTCACAATGACATTAGACATGATTTCACTGCAATTGTATGGGTAGTTGTTAAATAAGTCAGACAAAGTCAGACAGTCAGATAAAAATTAATTTAGAATTTTCATGTTGTGGGGTTTTTGAAGCAACTAGGACTCTTAAAAGAGTCACACCTGGGAAAAAGTACAACTGAATCAATCGACATAACTTTTTGAGCGCAATATTTCCACAAAATGTAACTTCTACGCAGTTTAAATTCATTTCTTAAGTATTTGGAAAATCAGCAGACATAAATATATCTGAGTTTTCCTCGGTTTTTGAGTTTTGTGTAACTGTATAATCTTATTAAAATTGAGCACATTTAAAAAAAAACATTTGCAGAAAAAAATTATTTGAAAAATAAACATCTTTTCCCCCAAAACTATCTCGAAGTCATTGAAGTTGAAGCATTGTGAATTCAATGCTATAGAATTTGTCCCTGATTAGAATAAGCCTGACCTTAAGAGAGCTCATTTATTCAAGGGGAGAACAAGAAGCAAGAGGAGGAATTTGCTACCTTTGCAGAGTTGTGTTACTATCCAGCTCGTTGTTGAGGAGGAATTTATACATCACTCATTATGCCTTATCTGAATTTTGTATGTGATTTTCAAATGTAATTTAGAATGGATTTTTTTTTTCTTTCGGTTCACTCAGTTTAGAAACGGAAAAATGATTCACATTCTAAGAAACGTAGTATAGTTTTGAACGTTCTAAATGTCTTTGAAAATCATACGACTTTTGACGATTGTAGGGCATACACACTATGTTCAAGCCTCGACAAAACTTATCGTAATAATAAAATAAAGATGTCTAATATTAATATGGTTACTATGAAAATTTCAAAGTAACTTAATAGGAAGCAATTCATGTAAAAGTTGTTAAACAAATGCTTTTCATCCCAAGCTACAAACAAAAACAACTGTGTTGGTTTTTAATGAAATCTCACAACTTTTTACAGTGGAAACGAAGACTTGGGTCTTTATACATTTTTCGTTTTTGGTGGAATTATCATTTTCTTCGGGGCAGCGAAGGGGTTTTTTGGGTGTAACCCCCCCCCCCCCCCCAGAGGCATTGGTTTTAACATAAATGCAAATTCTAATACAGAAGTTTATGCTTATGAAAGGGCTGTTTTGATCAAAAAATACACTCCAGAAGTTTTTTTTGATTTAAGGGAGTCCGGGACACATTTTGAATTTTTTTTTTATTATATACTTTAGAGTTTTAAAATTTTTTTCACTGATTCACCATTTATTTAATAAGCAAAATCATAACAGAAATATGAAAAAAAAACTTTTATTTAAATTTAATTATTTTTTTTTTAAATGGGGTTGCTTTAAATTGCTATAACTCAAAATATTCTTGATCAATTTTCAATTTTTTTTAAATAAATTACGCACAAATATCTAAGCTTTAATTTTTATTCGGCGATTTTAAAAATATTTATTCAATAAAAAAAAATATTTGAAGAAAAATTTCGAAAAATTCAAAGATACTTTTTTTTAAAAAAAATCATAATTTTTGCAGTAAACGTTTTTTTCAAATTCGCCGAATAAAGTTTAAAGTAAACTGTTTGAAAAAGATATGCTCCAAGTTTCATTACTTTATCTTTATCGGTTCCTGACTTATAAGAGTTTGAATGCAATAAAACGGGAAAAATTGCATCATGGAGAAAAACGCGTTTAAAGTTTTAAAGTTAAGTACACATTAGTTAGGTGCATGCAACAAAAATAATTATATCTTTCGTTCTATTTAAGATAGAAACAAGATTCAAACGTCCTCTTAAGCAGAAAAAAAAGGAGTAATTTTTCACATGATACAAAAAAATTGCAAAATTTTACGATTTTTGTGTCCCGGACCCCCTTAAAAAAAACCTCCAGAAGGTATTTCTAGCTGTGCTAGTGCGGACTGTAATGTTTACTACCGTCCTGAATCCTGACTGACAATATTTCCAAGTGTAGGACATTTTAGGTGCGAAAGTCACCTGAATCAAGTTGAAAGCTAAAAGACAAGCTCTTAATCGATGATGACGGATGAAGGACTTGGGCTCCCGCTGATTTCGCTTGCAGGAAGATACGCCCCGAATTGGACAAATGGTTTCTCGCTTTAGTTTTAAATCCCATATACATTTTGGTACTACAGTAAAACCTGTAAAGTTGACCACCCTTGTAAGTGGACCACCTGTCTAAGTTGACCGCTATTTTCAGGCACAGAATTAGATCTTATCATAATTCAATTTCTATAAGTTGACCACCTGCTTAAGTTGACCTATAAAGTAGTGCACTCAAGTGGTCAACTTACACAGGTTTCACTGTATTCCCCTCCAGTCGGATGGTTTATTTTATCTATTTTGTGCTTTAATGGTGACTTTAAACAATTATCATTGTTATTATTTTATAGTTTGTTCGATGATCTGTGTGCGAGGATATGTTGTTGCTGTTGTCTTGTCCATGATGTGCAAAAGAAATGCACTAGATTACTCCGAAGCTGTCGAAGACAACCTCGGCGACCTCTACAGTCTTTTCTGACTGGTCATCCAGGCCGATCTTGAGAAGCTTGGCCTGAATTGCTGGGTATCTGAAAATATGTTGAGATGAGTCCGTTTGCATTGATCAAAAAAGGTGGCTCAGTTTAACTAGATAAGAAAATACACTTACAATTATTAAGAAGTGGTACTACCCTACTGCAGATTGCAATGTAAACGAGTGTTATCAGAAATCTCTACTCCGGGCTTGAAGCCTCCAGATCATTGCATTTTGTGGATTAGTTGGTTTGTAGCTTAAAAAAGACCGCTTTCATGTTCGTGACCGAAAAAGCAACCCTAAACTTTCTCTGCCATATGTCTGCTCAGCTGTAAAAAAAAAAAAAAAAAAAAAAAAATGTACACTGAAATTTCGCCGGGATCCGTTTTTAAGCAAAAATTATTACAAAGCACAGCCCCTTTTGTGTGTGTGTGTATGAAGATATGTGTACATAGTGTGGTGAAAGAATCCAAAGATTATGCAAGTAGCGAGAATGGTGCGCACTCGAAGAATTCAGGTATTAAAAGATGAGGAAAAAACACTAACAAAAGCAATAGAGGCAATAATATCATTGTCAATCTGGTACATTTATAACAGCTCTTAAAAAAAGCTAATAAAATTATTGCCTATTAGTACATCTATATTTACTTGATTGACTTGTAGTAGGAAAGGTTTAATACCCTTGTCAAATCAGATAAAGTGAGGGAAAACGATCTGTGTCACCCACTAAATAGGCAGAGAAAAATGATATTATAAGTACTCTCAATACCAATTCATCTTTTATGTATCAAGTATGGAAGCTGAACAACAAACCCAAATTGCAAAGATTTTTTTCCAACTTTTTTCCGATCCAATATTTACCGACACTCTTCACTCATGTCAATCGTAATTTTGCATGAACGGATCTCCTAACACCCATAATAAACACGCAGAAAAGCCAAGTTGTGTGCGCGAGTCCCTCAGCGAATTCTGTGCACCACAATCGGCCAATTCTTCGCCAACAAAGCCCTCGTACGTGCTCTCTCGCTACTCCTTGCCCACATAACTGGGAACAGAAGGTCCCACAAAAGGGGAAGCAAGCCTAAGCCTTTTCAGGCCTGCTTCAATGGCCGGATTTAAAGGCAGGACCACCGTCTACAAAGGCCTATCTGGGGCTTGAATGGAGGCAAATTCGGTTCCGTTTGTGATGGTGAAGTAGGCCTTTCTGGGATGGGTTTTCCACCCAATCGAGAAGGGAGGATCAACTCATTTGGAGATGGTGGATTGCCTTTGTGTTAACTCCCGCCCAAGGATTCATTCACACTCCCAATTCTCTCACCGCTGTTTATTAGGGAAGAAAAGCGGCTAAAGTTAACTTGTGCCGTGAAAGAATAATGACCCCTTTTATCGGACTTTTTGAGCCGTCGCGAGCTAATCACGGACATCTTTGGTTAAAATGCTCCGATTTTTCTTCTCTTTTTTTTCCTTCTACGTAATACCGTATATGCATAAGTTGAAGAATTTATGGAAATATTTATTAGTAAAGTAAAAGGGGGGGGGGGAGACACGAAATGCCTGGTTTTCTCCCCAATCGAGGAGTGGGGATCAAATCATTTGGAGATGGTGAATTGCCTTTGTGTCAACTCCCGCCCAAGAATTCATCCACACTCCCAATTCTCTCACCGCTGTTTATTAGGGAAGAAAAGCGGCTAAAGTTAACTTGGGTCATCATGAAATAATAATGACTTCTTCCGGAATTCAAGCCGTTGCTTGTTAATCACCGATTACAGATATTCATGGTTATTTCTACCGTTTTTTTTTTCTTTTCTTTTCTTTTTTCTTTCTCTTTGGAAAAAGAAAACGGCATAAGTTGCTTCAACTTATGCCGCATCTCTTGCGCAAGTGGAAGAATTTTTGAAATTATTGTTTAAAAGGGGGGAGGGGGATATGCAGAGAAGCTAAACCTACTGTCCTTAAAAAAATCGTCCCATGTTCAAGAAATTAATCTCAATAAAAAGTTGCGTATTAGAAAACTTGTCGCAAGCGTTAAAGCTTTATCGTCCTCATTTGAAGATTAAAATAATAATAATAATAAAAGATTTCCGAATCTTATTCAAATGTAGATTATTGTTCAGATTGAAATATTTGCAAAGCTCAGTTTATTGTCATTGCTCATCTCATTGAATTCGAAATCCATGTTTATCAGCATAACCAGGATGAATTCCAATAACACACAAAAATATATTATAATTTTTCTCGCTTAAAATTTTAAGAAAAGACGTTAGGGTGTCCACTTATGCACGAATAAACTTACAACCGAATATGTACGTTACCTCATTTATTATGAGGCAAAAGTTACAATCTACACTTAAAGAAGCATATTTCTTTTTAGGTATTCAGAATGTTAAAAATATTTTCAAAATTTTTTGATACACTATGCAGCTTATACTGCTTACATTTTCCCCCCGTATGTGTCGTAAATTGTCGACAATATTATATATCCATACTGTGTTCAAACAATTTATGAATAAAATTTAAATGATTGCAGGTATTTTTTTAATTTATTAAAATCTCCAGGCATAGACTAAATGAATGATTTACTGTAAAGACTATTAAGAAATATCTGTATGAAAATCTTATAGAATTTCGATGCATCTTAACAAACATTTTGTTTTTAGAGTATTATACAAATCGTGTATACTTTCAATTACTAATAATTTAAAAATAACTTAAAGTTCGAGAATAATTCATCAATATCTGACTCTTTGGAAAGATGGGATAAGACAAACACTGAAACATTAAAATAATTTTCGATTTGTATTTACTTTACAGTGTATTCAATTTCTCAAGTTTAGTAAATTATTATTTAATAATTTAAAAATGAATTGCCTGCAGCTGCAATGTTAGGAAATAAAATTAAGACATTAAAAATATATATGTATGCAGGAGCGGATTAAGAAATTTTCGAAAGGGGGGTCAAGTTTCCTTTCAAAAAATCCCCCCTTCCTAATTTTTTCAACGAAGCAACTTGTGTTGCGGATTTTCATCAAAAGTGATATTTCTTTAGGAATACAGGCTGGTCACGTTACCTTAAGCTTTGAATATATCAGATTACAGCGAAAAATAGCTGGAAAAAGCCGGCACAACACACACACATACACCTATGTGGTTTAAGGTAGAAGGGTGCTCTGAAGAAAGTTTAAGCTCATTAGAGATGATTGTTCTTTTGAAAATCAACAAAAAAACTCAAAATAGCAATAGCCCTAGCCCACTAAACGAACCAAGTCAGTCCTTTGAATTATGATGCGCTGAGAAGAAATACCGAACAGAACCAGGCAAAAAAAAAAAAAAAAAAAAAACAAAAGTTAACATTGATTTCCTGTGTACTATTTTTTTTTCAGATATAATAAATTGAAGTTTAATAATGATCATAATAAAATTCTTGTCACATGGGAGTCAGCTGATCCCTTTGACCCACCCCTGAATCCACCCCTGTATGTATGTATACATAATTTGTAAAATCTGCAAAACTTTAACTTGGGGGCGGGGGGAGTGGAGAATGAACTCAAACCGAAGACGATTTGGAACCATGACGACGAAAATTCGTCTCTCTCTAAATAGATATTAAAAACAACGACAAGTGAGAAGAATAAGCAATACGTGACTGCTCACAAAAAAAAGTGCATTTGTAACGTTGTTTGATTTATTTCTACTTGATATTCATCCCTTTAGATTTGAACTAGATTTAAAGATACTGCAATATTTGCCCAAACATCTATAACCTCAACATCATTTGCATTGAAAAAAAAAAAAGAATAAAAATTTTGCATTTAATATGGTACCTAATATACTTTTATCATTTTAGGTTTGAACCAAGATTAAAAGATGCCAAAATATTTACCCACCCATATTCTCAACATTATCTGCGTAAAACAGAGCAGAAGTAACACATGAACACAAAAAACGTTTCACCGACAACGCGACAGCAAATCAGCAGTGCGATTTTCATGTCATACTCCCCTCCCCCCTCTTTCCTTCATATGCGATTTTGATTTTGATTTTTTTCTCCTCCCTCCCTTTTCCATTGCGACCTTTTTCCACCCTCCCCCCATCCTTTTCTGCGGCGACAAGAGAGGGCCATTGAAGCTTCCCTTTCATCTATTCTTTTCCAATCTGTGTGCCGGGCGCACAGAAGCTCATTCGGGTGGGAGCATGAAACGGAACTCGGCCCGTCCGTTTTCCTGCACTGGCGAAGTCCGACAGCGTCCCCATATCAAGCTGGGGGGGGGGGGGATTGGAAGGTTTGCCGCGAAACACAGATGCACGTTGGCGACGAAACGAATGTTTAAAAGAAGCCAGGGCCATAAAATCAAATAGAGAAATAAAATCTCTGTGTTCATGAAACTTATTAGAATAGTGGGGGAAGAGCGGGGGAGTAAAAGAATTGGAACTGCCAACAGAAGTGAAAATTTAAAATTGCAAAATAAATTTGGTGTGTTTGTACGCGCGTGTGTATGTGTGTGTGTGTTTCTGGTGTGTGTTTCATTGTCATTAAAAATTAATTGTAGGTTCAAAAATTAAAATTTCGTAATTTGTAAATTCAAAATATCAGCTACAGTCTAATTTTTACGTTTATCAGTAATCCGAGCAACAATTATATACATTTTGATATGGTTTATTTCAATTCGTTTATAAAGAAATTATTGATGCAAATATAGAAAATATTTTTGAAAATAAATTCTTAATTTGTGATATTCAGTTTTCCATACATAAAAATAATAAAAAATACACATACTGAACTTTCCACGTAATCAATTTACTGTATTTACTCCTTTTTAACCGACATGGCGAAAAGAGCCGACATGCCGTGAGATTGATCAGCATGCTGGGAGTTTGACTTGAATCATATGCAGCTCTATTAAACTGGTTTTGCATCATGATATGAAAACGTTTTGGTGACGTGTTATTTGAAATTTAATTGTTTTTGTTATTTTTAAAACGTCGATTTCAAGTTTAATCATATTTAAAAGTATAAATTAATCCATTACGAAAGTATCTAAAGCTTTAAAAAAAAAATCCGATTTAAATTTTTAAAAATCTGATTTAAATCAAAGAGTTCCACTTTTTTCCAAAAAAAAAAAAAAAATCATGATTTTTTTTACACCTTGATCTTTATTGTTATTATTATTATATTTTAAAACTGATACTTAGGTTTATAGTAACTAAAATGGGGAAATAAACAATTTTGATTGGAATCTGTATAAATATCTTATAAAGATTGCATCAATTGTAATTTTGTATCTCGTTGTGCTTAGATGGCGATCATTGGGCATCGTTAAATCAAATTCTCAATTTAAAAGTTCAATTAATGGTAGATTTTTATCATCTGCAAAGTTGATGTTGAAATCCCCACTCAAAGTCATTAGCAAATCATCAAAGATCTTCCCAATTTTATTTTGAAGTAATGCAGAAGCGTCTTTAGAAAAAATAAATACATTTTCATTCAAAAAGTCTTGTATTGCGTTTATAGATTTGTATAAACAGCAACCATTACAATTAACTGTTCATTTGCATAGTGGCAACGACAAACCCATGTATCACCGTTCACCGATATCAGAAACATTATTGTTTTTCTCATTTCAAAAAAGGCCCAAAGCTTCTAAAGAAGTTTTCACTTCAAAAATATTTGCTTAAAAATGTTTTTTTCTGGGAAAGAAATGCGCTCACCCGGGGGAGGATTGAAGTCACGCCCCTTGAGATTGCTTACTCAGGAATCGGATTGTGAGACTCACGCGCTACTACGGTTCACAGTTCCCAATGAAAGTAACGTAGTAAAGGAACTGAGAGAAGCCGGCATGCGCTGTATTCCAAATGTCGGTGAGGCGACGGTGTCGCGAAATGAATGGTTTTTCCCCACCTCAAAACTGCTCATCACGCCTAAAGACTTTTCACTTACAAATTTGGTAATTGCATTCTGTTTTTAACACTTTGACGATTGATGTTCGCCCGTGCCAAGGATTTCAAAAAGGAAAGGATTCAAAAACATAATTGTTCCTCTAAATTGATTTTTAATTTTGGAAAAAAAATCAACTTTTCCCTTCTCCTCCTCGTTTTGGTGCATTTGGGCCATTCCATGAAAAAGTCAACCCTTTGTCCCGCACCGGACGGTTCATATATTTCATTAAAAAGTAATGTAATTTTAAAGGGTAATAACGAAATTTTTTGCTAAAGAAATCACACATATAAGTTCGTAATTTGTTAAGCAGAAAAAATTTGTTCATTAATATTTTATAGTATTACTTTTATTAATAAAATATATAATGCGTCAAGGACGGAAAAAATGACTGTTTTCCGTGGAATGGCTCATTTTCTATGTTGAAATTTCTTAGTGATACAAGTTTGTCGGAAGCAAACACATCTTTCAGTTTGAAATTACCCATTGAGAAGGGATAAAATGGAGGGAGTGAAAGCTTTCTTACGTGAACCAGACTCCATGTCACGTGGCTTTTTTTGAAGCAAAGCATTAGAAGAAATCAGGTTTCTTTCTCTAGTTTCACGCAAAACGTGTCGACCATTCGTCGTTGTTGAGTCACGTTACTTGGATTCGTAGCGCTGCTCTTTTTCTTTTTTTAAACTGTTCAAAATTGATCAAAAAGCTGTTTAAAGCAAAATAAAAAATACCGGAATGAGTTTAAAATGTATTTATTATTTATATTTTTGGATATATTTACGATACAAAAGCTTTCTTTCGTGGTTTTTTTTTCTTTTTTTTTTTTTGCTTTTGTTTTAAAACTTTTACTAGAAAGTAGGTCATAAATCGAAAGATTGTTTTTTAAAAATTAAATTAAATGCACTATACCAGCGCTTTTATAATTGGAGGGGTTAAGGTTATTAAGCAAATACTTTCTGAGTGAATTTATGAATTTTTGTTTTGTAGCTTCTAGAGCCTCAGCAGAAACATTGCATTAGGTAAAGAGATTCATTTTGTTACAAAACAAGAAGCGCAGAAGTTGCCTTCTTGAGAACTTCCTAGGGGCGTCCGTATCTGCATTTCTCTATTCAACAGAAAAAAAATAGTAAAACTCCCTCTCTCTCTTTCTCTCTTGACGAATGTTGGGAAACCTGCTTCAACGGCTATAATACTGGGATTTGGATTTTCTAGTTTCGAGCCAAATACGTTACCGCTTGGCCACAAATCGAACTCAAGATCAATGAATGATATGCTAAGTTTTTTTTTTTTTTTTCCTCGAAAATTAATTCTGAAAACAAATTTTGAAAAAGTGTAGAAAGTGAAGGCAAAAAAGTAAGGCCGTAAATGAACGACTTTTCATGTCTAAAATAAGCAATACATTAAGCTGAATGATTTTTCTTACTGGGACTATATATTTTTATGACGCATTTTTACAGCATCTTTACTAATAATAGAGCAGAAAGTCTCTCTGTCCGGAGGATGTCTGGATGTCTGTAGGATGTCTGTGACGCGCATAGCGCCTAAACCGTTCGGCCGATTTTCATGAAATTTGGCACAAAGTTAGTATGTAGCATGGGGGTGTGCACCTCGAAGCGATTTTTCGAAAATTCGATGTGGTTCTTTTTTTATTCCAATTTTAAGAAAAAAAAACTATCATAAATTACGAAATTATCATAACGTGGAACCGTAACATGGGCACAAGCCAATTGGCGAGATACGAAATTATCATAACGTGGAACTGTAACGTCGGTACAAGCCAATTGGCGAGAAAATTCACCATACATTATTTGTAAATATACAAGCGAACCAAAAGACCTTTAATTTTTCTATTACGGGCGAAGCCGTGCGGGTGCCACTAGTAATTAATAAAGAGAAAGCTAATAAGTATTGTCTTCAGTTGGGTAACCTTTAAATTAAACATAATTACTTTTTGAAATACTGCTGCAGTAAGTTATATAAAAGAGATTATAAGAAGTATTATCTTATACAAAGAAGCTTCCAAAAAGAAAAAAGAAAGTTATCTCCCCATATAAAGAGATTTGAAGTTCTCTTTTTTGGTGAATATTCAGTAAAAATGATGATTTAAAAATAATAATTAAAAAAAAAAAAGAAAAGTTTATTGAAGATATACTTGCATCTATTATATGACTTTAAAGTCAACATCACGTCTTTTCTATTAAAAAAAAAAAAAAAGCCTCCCCGGCGGGGAATCGAACCCCGGTCTCCCGCGTGACAGGCGGGGATACTGACCACTATACTACCGAGGAACATGGCACATGTCGAAATCCGGAATTGAACCAGGGATCTTCAATCACCAGACCAATTCTCTCCCAACTGAGCTATTCCGGCAGGTCCTGATGCAGAAGATATGAATATTGGACTTTCATATAAAAGATAAGCAAAATTTTCGAGTCAGGATGAGTCAGATGATAGCGGAATTTGGAGAAAAATGCATTCCAGAAGTGCTTTTTCGCGTTTGTTAGAAAACAGTTTAATCATAAGGCAATTTAAAATTAAATTTGCTCTTCAGACTTGCAATAATTATTTCTTATACTGAAAGAGATGAGCATAAAAATTATAACTTAGTATGATTATAAAGTAAAAAATTGGTACTGATAGTTTTATAAAAAAAAAAAAACTTTCAAAAATATATTTATTAGTAATTGGTATTAATCTGATCAGTTTTCGATTGATCGATAATTTTGAACTTCATTTATTTATTTATTTATGCATTTTCTCTCAAGGTCCGAATAGTAACGAAGACTTTCTCGAGTTCCCGAAGGAAGCCGTGAGGGGAGACTCCAAATCTGGCACTTTTTTCCTTTAAAATGTCAGTTACACTTTGAATTTTTTTTTTATAACTTCCTTAGTTCATTTGCATTTCTTCTTCTTTTTGAAGAGATAACTTCTTTTGGGAGGGTAAACCGATTTGTGACATAACGCGCGTAACGGCGAAACTCTTGTCTGGCATTCCTTTCGTTCACGCATACGACAGAAGCGCGCATGTTCGGGGAAATTTTGTTTACTCTTTGGGTCAGCTTTAAGCGTTAAGTGATACTAGAAAAAATAATGAAACTAACAGAAGATGGATGATCGTCGCAACATAACGCAATCTCCTAACGAAAGGTGAGTTTAATAATACAATATAATACCAATAACATTGTAAACAATATATATTAAAAGCAGCATTTAATCTTTAAATTTATTTTCAATGCAAAAACATTTTTGCGATTAAACATATTTTAAAGGTGTACATATTTTAAACGAACTTCATCCCCGCAAACTCCGCAGCGCGGGGGTTGAGGACGGCCGAGAAATCAAAAATAATAAATAAACATTTAATTTGTTCATCACAGAGTAAAATCTAAACTGACTTTAACTCTAAAACAATCACTCGTTAAAAAGTTAGTTATTTGGAGGGGGGATCCAAAAAAGTGTGCTGTTAGGGTCCTGGTGATTTTTGCAGGGGGTGGGGGCAAAATATAGATCCTAGATACAGATTTTTTCTGATAAACGAAATATTTAGAAACAACGCGTCATTTAATCTATTGTTTTTGCGCCGACATCAAAACTTGTGTTTAAAAGTAGTCTGAATGGTGATCAAAGAATAAAATAATTTTTCATTTAGAGCAATTTTGAAGTCGGTTCTACTTTTTTTTTCTTTTTTTTTCAAATAAAAATCTAACTAGCAAGCACCTTTCTCTCTTTCTTACGTATTCAAACGTTCAATATTTATTAACAAATCATTATTTTAATGCTATTCAAACTGCCAACATTATATACAGGGTGTTCCGTTTTAACCTGCAAGACCTTTATTTTCGCAACCGTTAATCCTAGACTAGCTGCGTGCCCGGCGTTGCACGGGCTACTTAAACAATGAAAGAGATGTCCAATTGATGTTTTTGTATTACTCTGACACAGGGGCGGCATTTCAGCATTTCATTTGGGGGGTCGAGTTTCATAAATATATTTTACCACAGTGTGGTACCAAACACACATAAGCTAACAGGAAGTGGTCATAAAATCAGTTTAATATAAATAAAAATTAGTGCTTAGAAACAATTAAAATTTTGATTCATTTTCTAATAAGTTTTAATGCAAAACATCTCGATACTAAAGTTTTTATAGCTTTTAGAAAAGTTTTAATGCATGATTTTTGGAATTCTAAAGAGCAGGGAATCGTGTTACTAATCAATCAGTGCCCAGTGTCGTGCTGTTTTGCCAGTACAACTTGATAGAAAAGTTTTGTTTTTTGCCCATTGCGCTCCGAAAACAACCCCCTGAGAAATAAAAAAATCTTTCGCTACTAGCTGAGCTGATTAAAATAGTTAAAAAATAATTGAAGTAACTAAGTTATGTATGAAAACACTTTTTATATATTGCTCTTCAAAATCACCCAAGCAGCTTCAAAAATTGTGAGGAGCTTAATTTTTCATCATTGAATAATCTAGTCTCGTCGGCAGTCGCAACTACAACGAGATGTCATCTGCCTCCAGGTCTGTTATTCACCATTCCAGACTGACGAAACTGCTGTCTCCGGATGTGATAACTTGTCTGCCGGTATATTGCTTGTAATTTTTCTTGCCTCATGCTAAAATTTTACTCATAATTGAAACATTTTATTTTACGTTTTCAAAATCCAATCCAAATAATATAAAGCCAACCTTACAGAAAAATATCATCAAAGCTTGTGTTAATTTCATTCAAACTGAATCTATTACATTATGCAAAATATTAAAAAATCACTGTTTGACTTCACAACATCATGTGAATTTTTGCCACTTTTTTTTTTTTTTCGCTTTTTTTAAAATCAGCACAAAGAAAGAGTTTCTTTTCTTTTTTTTTAAAGTTTCACGCTTGATTGAAATATACATCTATGTAAAATCTATTTTCAGTTTCAATTGTAGATTGAACTATGGTAGTATGGTGCACAACAGATCAATTGTAGATTGAACTGTGGTTTGAATACTCCGAAAATTAAGGGTAGTGGATTAAAGATGTTTTGATAGAGTAAAGCATTTTTCAAAAACTTTCCTCAATACAAACAAATTGAATAAAAATTTAAACGAAGTCATACATGCTAAAAGGCATGAGCTTTTTTCACCACTGAAACAATCGTTTTGCAAAAATTCTTCCAGTCGTCAAATCACTGCTTTGAAGAGAGAGTTGTTTTTATGGTTTTAACTTTTGAATACCATCTTGTGTCACTCCAAGATTGCATAATTATAGAACCCCATAAAAGTTATTTGTTGAGATGTTTTTATTAATTCAATAATCAAATGCATTTTTAAGAAGTTTCTATGAAAGCATTGAGCAGCTGAAACGTGTTTCTAGCAGAAGAAAGCGAAGAACACTCATTAAATAAATATACACTTCAAAAGTGAGCGTAAAAGTGAATGTAAAATATCAAAGAATTTTCTTGTGAAAACCACGCAACCATATCACTTTGCACGAGCCTCTCATATTGGACATACCATCGTTACACTGGGCACACAAGTATGAAATATTTAGCCTATATGAGGAAATGTCTTCTTCAGTTGAAATTAACCATGTTTCTCTATCAGTTTTCTATGTTCTGAAAAGGTCGGAAAATGCTTGATGAATTTCTAAATCTACTTCCAAATAACGAAAAACACTTTTTCTAGTCTGAAAATGTGTCGAGTTTCATCAAATAGTTACTGAGAACCAGCGAGATTTTTTTTAAGGAATATTATTTCCAACTTTCATAAATTGAATTCACCCATTTTCTATCATTCTGCTCAAAACATTTGGGGGTGCTACCGCCCCCTCTTGACCCCCCTATTTGCCGCCTCTGCTCTGACATCAGTTTCTAAAGCGCTAAGGAGCAAATAAATACGCGTAAGGCAAGGGTTGCAAAACACCTAGAGCATATTTTTGGCAAAAATCTCTTTAACTTTAATCATAGTTATCAATGATACAAGTTATGAGTATTTTCAATTAGCACAAAAGATGAAAATATATGCATTATCAACTATAATCTGTGCTCACGTTAAAATGAATTACATCTGATAGACTATATCTGAACTATTTATGTACAATTACAATCAGCATTTTACATAAAATGACACATACTGTGTATTTGATTACGTGAAACTAAAGCACCAAGTATTAATAAATACCAATAAGCATTAATTTAAAACCAAGTCATCAGATTCCAATTTAGCTTTAGTTAAAATCCTTAAAAACACTCTTTTGTTCAACTCAGTTTCACTTAAAGAAATCCAAACAATCTTAATTTAACATGTTCTTTTAACGATACAAACTGTATTTCAAAAAATGGAAACAGGAAGGAAAAAGAGAGTTATTACAATTCGAAAACTCACCCATATGACGGGAAAAATCCAACAAAATAAACATAATTAGTCTCACATTCTAAATGTACCAAAATATGAGGACGGTGAATGATAAACTTACACTACAATCAAATGATTGAGCTAAAAATTTAGTATCGTTTCTATAATCCAAATTACAATTACAAATGATTAATAAGCCAGAAAAAGCCACTACAAGTCACGGAACTGTACTTGATGCAGTTTTTGCAAGATTTTTAGATAACATACAATGCAAAAATTTCGTTGCGTGTAATAGCTACCATAAGCCAATTGTTACTTTCATAGGATTAAATAATAATAATATTTTAATCCTATGAAAGTTATCACTTCTGCCGAGCGTCCCGTGACGCACATTTTTTTTTTTTTAAATTTATTTAATAAAAATTGCCAACAAGCCCATCTATCGTCTACCACGATAATTTTTAATTTTGAATCAAATGAAGTATGATAACTAGGGTTCTAAACTTCCTACAGGTAGGTGTGAGAATTCTTTCTTGTAACAGGCAAAAGTAATTTTAATTTAATAAACATCAACGGATGATTACTCATTATTGGGTCATTTCACGTCAAATCGCCTAATGCCATGTGCCGTCATGTCTCAGATTTTTGCGAAGTCTGATGAAACGAAGGTTTTTGCACAATTCTTTTTAAAAAGTAAACAACTTTTTAGCGATTAGCTATTGATACAAATCCTTTGAGAGTTCAGTATTAATTGTTCTGAAAAGTTTTTGGCCCTTTTATAAGCTTAAAAGGGATTTAAAGTAATAGAAAACTTGTATTTTCTGCAAAATAAACTTTATTTTTTTATTTCAAAACAACAAAAAACACCCTTCTACTTTTTTCTACATAGCAAGAGAATGATTTAAATATGCTACAAAAAAATATGATGCAGATCGTAGTAGGTACTTCGGAGATATAACTTATTTAATCTCCCAATTGAAAAATATAAAAACTGACCTTAGGTAAAGAGTGGCAACACCCAACTGTTCATAGAATACTTTCTGTCGTTCACGCTGAAAGAGAAAAATATTAACTTGAAATTGATACCAAATTCAGCTTAATTGATTGAAAAATCAAGAAATTAGAGAGATTTTCTCAATTCATGCCAAAACGGTGACCCTGAAAAATGATCAAAAATCGAATTTTTGAAAAAAAAAAATCTCCAAAGCGTAATTTTCATTCAAAAAATCTATAAAAAAAATTAATTTGGGCTTTTCTCATTGATATCTGTTCGTAAAAAAAAAAAAAAAAAAAAAAAAAAAAAAAAAAATTATGGAAAAAATTGGAGGCATTAAATTTAGGTGATTGATATGGAATGATCCTATTGTCAATTAATCCCTCCCCCCTCTTTTTTTTAGAATTTAGGTCCCTTTCCTTCCTAGAAACAAAATAAATTTTTTTTATCAGAGCTTTGTTATTAAATGGCTAACTGAGAGAACGTTTTATGGTTAACCTGTCTGCTATTAAGCGAAATAAATACCTTTGTGCATAAAAAGTAAAATAAGAAGTAATAACGTCAAATAGCACAAATTTCAGATTACTGCAGACACGTGTCGTTACAAGGAACACCTTTTTCAATGCATGAAATATGAGCTTATGGATGAAAAGATCCGACAAATGGGTCGAAATTTGTTGGATGTTTTTCATCCATAAGCTCATTTCTTTTGCATTGAAGAAGGCGTTTCTTCTATTCGCGAAACACGCGTCTGCAGTAATCTGCAGTTTTTGCTATTTGTCGTTATAATTTCTTACTTTACGGTTCAATAATGTCGAGCGTTTTTTCAATGTTTTAAACCAAATCTAATATTAATTCAAGGTTGATTTAAATTAATTGGTGTGTATTATACACGTTTTGGTACAAATACATGTTTGTACTTTTGACTTTCAAGCGCTAATTTCATCTATGGCGAGGAATTATCTGATGCTTTACAAATTGCCTCCTTTCCTCAAAAACCATCAAATAGGTAACGTACTATTTTCTCTTTAAAAAAGTCTCAAATCTCATTTTAAAATTTTAAATAAGAAATAATGTGTTAACTTATATTTGTATCATAGCAAATTATCTTGTCATTGTAACAAAAACTCTTTGAAGTTCTTCCTCTGCGCGGCAAAATGTTCATGGAGCTGAGAGGAGGCCGAGGGGTCCTCAAGGTTTAGGGTTCAATTTTTTTCAAAATTTCATCGTATGTAACAGAAATTGCATTTGTTAGTCTAAGTTACGAAAAACAACATTTTTCAGTACATATGCATTATAAATTAGTTTATAGTCTTATAATTATGCAAATTGTGTAAATAGGGTAAATACTATTACATAAAAATAAGAAACAAAATTGAGCAGTTTTAGCTCTATTCATTATACAAAATAAAATGCATATTGATGAAACCAGGCTAAATACATAGATGTAAATGGCATTTACCAATACGTTCATGTAACAGTGGCGGATCCAGCCGATTGTTTTGGGAGGGGCCATCCGAATTTTTTGAACAAACTCCCCAGGGCCGAATTTAGCTCCATGCCTAGGCAAATTTTAAATCTGCCGCCCTTTCCCCCCTAAAAGAAGCAAAATATCCTTGACTTAAAAAAAACGTAAAAAGTGTTCCCCAGATTCAAACTGTCAAACTTATCAAGAAATGATGGCGTTTCACATTCTGAGGCGCCCCGATGAAATGATCACAATGATCTCCCAAAAAAGTTTTTATTCGGCAAATTTTGCTGACGATTCGACAAATACCATGATTGAAAAACATTTGACTTTCATAAGATGTGTGAAAGTAATCATTATTAAATTACAAGAAAAAATTGTCTCTGGAAAATGAAAAAATGCTAATATTTTACTTTCAAGAACAACAATTTAATTCAAAAAATGTGTATTATAATAGCAAATTTGCCGCCCCTGAAAAGTTTGCCGCCTTAGGCAACAGCCTACTCTGCCTATTGGGAAATTGGACCCTGAAAACTCCCCAGAAATTTTAGTAAAATAAAGTTTTAAGAACTCAATTTTCGGGGTATCGAGACATTAGGTGAGGGGGGGGGGGGGTGGATTTAGGAATCTCCCTCGAGAATGTTTCAAAACTTAAATTTCCGAGTAATTTTTGAAAATTAGGAAACTAAAAACGCATTTTGTCTATTTTTGATGATGTACGGAGAAAGGTCAGGTTTCGGGCGCTGGCCCCAAAATACTTTTTGAAAATAAAGCTTAGAAATCAAAATATTCTGTCATTATACATTGAGAAATTAGAAGAGGAGGGGTGCTCTTCTAGCTCTTCAGCTGTCCAGCCTAAAAATGCACCTTTATGTAATGTTTGCTTACATTTCAGGAAATGTGAAGGTGCTTAGAATACTTCCTTCCTGGAAGTATTTTTCCTTTGAGGCTCCAAAAATAGGCTTTTTAACTATATTTATACATATTTTAGAAAGGGATGGAAGATTCGTGAGCTCTTCCAAAAACCTCCTTTTAAAGCTATCATCACGATATAAACTAGGGAGGGAGGGGGTCCTATCCAAACTCGTTTGTAATTGAAGTCCCAAAAAAATTCATTTAAGTTGCTTTTAAGCACGTTAAGGGATAAGGGCTGGATAAGCTAGTTTCCGTTGACATTTTTTCCAAATAAAAGACTTAAAATGCAATTTTTTGCTACATTTCAAGGCATTTGTGAAAGGACATGGGAAAAGGGGATTCTCCTCCTAGTTTCGAAATTAAAGCCGTAAAAAACGAAAATTTAGCTCTCTTTGGTCTTGTGAACAATAGGTATACTCCGAGAACCGCAGCATTTAGAGGTCGTCCAAGTGTCTGTAGTTGAAATCAAGAAATGTTATAAAAGATGGAGAAACATTTTGGAAATAAAAGTTTTGTTTTGAGGATAGGGATATAATTTATCTCCCTATTAAGACCTGTACTTTTTTTTTCAGTAAAATACATGTGTTAAAATTTTTTTATCTTCTCATAATATTTTTTTCATTTTTTTTCTTAAAAAAATTCCTACAATCACAAGGCTTTGGGAGGGGTCATGGCCCCCATGGCCCCCTCTAGATCCGCCCCTGTCATGTAATGCATACTAAAAAACATAAAAACTGCTTAAAATATAGTTGTATGGTGTATTGTGAGAACAATGTTGCGGTGTATAGAAAGAAGAAGGCCAGCACAAACTTCCGGCACAGGACCACATTATGCCACGATCCCTGAAAGTGGAAGATAATTAAGTCCAGTTTCGTCTGGTGCAGAAACTGGCAAAGAACCAGAATAATACTGCAACAAAGTAACTACATCCCGAGGGACCATTTTCAGGGATCGATCGCCAAATATGTCACCCCATCGTTTAATACCTGCAACAAAAGGCCGAAAGCCCCAACAAACCATTGAATAGTGATGCCTGACAGAGCAGTGGGTTTTTGAAAAAGTGAGGGGGGGGGGGCGTCATGTAAAGGAGGCCGTAGGTGAAATATGGCGCGGGAGGGTCGTAGGAAGCTGAGGAATATCGTCACAGCGAAATGTCCTTCTCGGAGTTCCCACCGATCCTTGGGGGAAGTAATAATTTGAGCCGCAGCAGAGAGAAATTCCGTAGCACAGGTGTGGTTGCGGGGGAAAGCGGTGGTGGTATGCACCTTTTCGACCAGGGTCACACAAAGATGTAGGGGGTTTGGCACAAAATTTACATAATGCCACTTACGAATTACTTCAAGCAGTTTGTTTGTGTTTGGTAAACTTCTTCAAAACTTGTTGGAACACAGAATCTTCTGAAACGCCAATCGAGATCGAAATCAGTAAAAATACTGCGGGTTTTAAAAGAAGGGTTTTTTTTTTTTTTTTTGGTGGCACTTGTTATATTGAATACCTGCACAAAAATGAAATTTGCTGGATGTTGCATAGATAGGATTATGTTGAGAAAAGTGCTATTGATTTATAATTATTCTTTGAGCAGGTTGTTTGTTATTGGTTTGTAAACTTCTTCAAAACTTTTGTTGGAACAGAATCTTCTGAAACGCCAAATCGAAATCGAAATCAGTAAAAGTGCTAAGGGTTTTAAAAGAAAGGGTTTCTTGTGGCACTTCTTGCATTATATATTGTATACCTGCACAAAAATCAAATTTGCTAGATGTTAGCATTTATAGGATTTTGTTGAGAAAACGGCTATTTATTTATTATTTTAATTTCTCTAGAAAAAGGTATTCTACAGGGGAAATTATAAATTCCTGGTTTGTTTCTCATATAATTTTGTATAACATTCGGCGGAAGAGGGGGGGGGGATGCCTCCATTGCCTTATTCTTGTCTCTGCGCCTGTGTATTTCAAATACTAGCAAAACCTAAACACGAAACCTCATAAACATAGGAACTGTAAGTTTTACTCCATACGGCAAGACAGGTTTAAAGGTTCCAACCAACCAAACCTAAAGGGAGTGTTTTCTTAATTTTTTTAATTAAAATTCGACAATTATTTTTGTTGTAATATGTATATTATAAGTAGTTTTAAATTAAACACTCTTCAGTTTACTTAATTATAAGAAAAAGAAAAACTGAATGAAAATGCTGACTTATTCTTAAAAAAAAAATGTTTTTGATGGTGTGTTGAAGTAGTGCATTTTAGTTACATAAGAAAAAAACACATTTCTTGCTTATTTTGTACTCGCCTATTATGTCATATACATTAATGTTCACAGAATTTTTTCAGAATGTATGTCGTTTTATCTATGCATTAAGATCAAATGTAATTTTATTGAGATTTAAAAATGTTTCTGGAAATTTTT
Organism: Uloborus diversus; assembly: GCF_026930045.1. Classification (NCBI taxonomy): domain Eukaryota; kingdom Metazoa; phylum Arthropoda; class Arachnida; order Araneae; family Uloboridae; genus Uloborus; species Uloborus diversus. The sequence goes on along the minus strand of NC_072732.1, from coordinate 62,879,388 downwards.
CTAACCCAAAAAACGTTTTCCAAAATATTGTTTTCCAAAATATTCAATATTGTACCATCTATGGTAAATCAGTAATTTTTTACATCTACTTATGCCATTTAATTTTATTTATTTGTTTGTTTATTGATTTATTTTGTGCTTTTTTTTAATTTAGTGGCAACACTGGAAGTTTTGAAAAAAACTAAAAACGATTTAAAAACAGTCCGTTGGAGCCATTGATGAAGCGATTCTTGTTCTAAATTGTTAAAATGTGATACAAAAAAAAAAAAAAAAAAAAAAAGATAACTTAAAAAGAAACTTCTTGTTTATCAGAATAGTCTCACTTTTTGGATGAGAATGATCGATATTAAGTCTTTTCAGCTATTCACATGCTTTTAGGACATCCCATTCCAAAAAATCTAATGTTTCTGTCTGGAACAGACTTTTAAGAAACATGAATATTTTTTTCTGTATCCCCCCTCAAAGACGTGAGCAAGAAGAGATGAAATCGAACATTCGGAAGAGGGGGATTCTTCCTTCGAAGGAGCCACGCCGGCTAGCAAGACCGGGAACAGCCTTCCTCCCCGATAATAGACTGCATACTGTGCATGAAGGAGCGGGAAAGGAAAAAAAATCCCCTAAATTTTCCTTCTGACAGGTAGCACACATGGTATGCCAATACGCTTGGATGAACCCACGTATGTCCATTCACGAAACTGGACTACGCACTGGTTTTAGATAAATGGCGTTCTGTGTCAGTTTGGGGATACATTTTCAAATACATAGATGACCAGCTTTTTGGGAGGAAACGTAGGGGTTGTGGTTGGTTATCAGGCCCCACCAAAAATGAAAGAAAAGAAATAAAACCGAGGTAAATATATCGTTATAGCTTTTGCCAAAGCATTGCCAAAGTTCTGGAGATGTCGTAAAGAGGTGGGTTTTATTGCAGTTTGCGGGTCAGTTTGAGTTATTATGGGATGGTCCATGCACAAAAGAAAGGTGAGAAATACATCGTTAAACGTTTCCGCTCTATGGTGAGGTTCTACTATCGGAATGTTTGTCAATAAATAAAGCGGGAAGTTTTTATGTTTCGGAAAGTCGTTAAATCTTATCAAAATCAGTGCAACGAGGTTTCTTAAAGAAGCCGATAAATAACCTTAAATTAGTTTCTACGAAGCTAAACATTATTAAGGTGAAAGAAAAATAGAAAAAGAGTCAGGGGGGGGGATATCATATCATTTTTAAAAAACTTAACTTTTGCAATATTGTAAAGGGAAAAACAATATCTGAACATTAAGTACAGTTAAGTGCCCAGTGGCGGCGAATCGGGGGGGCAAGGGAGGGGGAGGGGGCGATCAAATTTTTTCATCATCAAAGATTGCCTCAATGTTGAGATTTTAATTTCAAAACATTCTGGATGAGATTACCCGAACATTAACGTCACCAAATATTATTTAAAATTTCAGTTTTTAAAACTTCAAATTTGAAAAAAATTTCCGAGAGAAAAACCCCAAGCGCACTCCCTCCTTCCTTTAAATTCAAAGATGACCTAAACTTGCTTCATAAAGGCTCCAGTTTGAGGAAAATAATTCAGGAAGAGAATCCCCCTAGATAGCGTAAAACTTTGTTTTTAAGACTGCAATTTGGGGGGGGGGGGAGAGAGAGATCTTTTTCTGAAGCCTCCAAAGGAAGTTCATGACTGAGTTCTTTGGATTTTATCAGTTCAAAAAAAAGAAAAATACTGAGAGAACCTCTGAACCCTTTCGTTCCTCCTTAAGTCAATAAAAGAGAAGTCTGAAATAATGTTTTAAGGACATTTAAAAAACGTTTTAAATTTTGCAAAATTTCTGGGAGAGAACCTCAAACTTTCGCTCTAAGTTTGCTAAAGATGGCTTTAATTTGCGTCTTGAAGACATTTGAAGACATCAGTTAAAGATTTTTTTCCGGGAAGCATTCTTTTCCCTGACATTACCACGGTCCAAACTTCTTCTCACCGTTCCACAAACGTTGACGAAATTCTACTAAAACGGTGTCCTTGAAACTGCAATTCCAAACCATTTACGCGAGGGAAGAGATCAGAATCCCCCCCCTCCCTCCTAGTCACTCAAGATAGCCTAAAATCGTCTTCAAGTTCTTTAAAAAATGTACTCCCGTACTTATAAAATTCGCTGTGTCTGCAAGGGCCTATACTAAAGACAGTTTTAGGTTTTTACCTTTAGTAGCATATTAATCATATGTTTTCAATTTGAACAAAGTATTGTATTCTTAGGAAGAGCCTCTATTCCTCAGGACAAACTATAGATTGTAAATATGTCCCTTAAAAATAAAAAATAAAAAATATTTATTGTCCACCCCTCCTCCCTAACTTGGGGTACAAAACGTTTGGAATTTTCTTTTATGTAAACAGCAATAGATAATAGCTTGAGACACCAGTTATCATTTTAAAGTCAACATTAATTTCGACACAAATGATACAAATTAGGAATAGTAGAAATTACATACACGCATTCCGAATTTACGAAGAACGTATTATTCAATGCAAAATAAAAAATAGTTTTGCGAAAAATCGACTAGGAAGAGAAAGAAACTGTTCTTTAAAATAACGTTCGAAAATCAAGAGAAGTTACTGTAAAAACTTTCGAAATGAGACAGTGAGAAGCAAAGGGATGTAAGTAGACATTTTCGTTTTGAGTAAAACGCGTTTAAAGTTGCTGTCCTAGGTAGGCTTTCATTGATTTTGTTTTCTGAATCGTGAGCTGTAGAGCTGTATAGCAGCACCTTTTACTAGGGCTGCTAGTACTACCTCTTACCCTAAGACAAAGGAGATTTTTACCTATCATTTTTATTGGTTATCTCCAAATTTTTAATTTTGGCACTTACATCCCTTGTCTTCTCACTGCCTCACGTGAAGCTGCTTACAAAAGCGACGCCGCGAATCTCACAATGTATGAGATTATAGTGATCACAATACCGGTATATCGAATACCGGTATTTTGAGCAGTTTTTCAACTTCGAAATACCGGTATTTGCTAAGGTAAAATATCGTTGTTTTCAATGTAAGCTAAAAATAATTAATAGTTTTTAACTAAAGGTTTTTAATTCAAAGTATTAGATACAGTGAAACCTGTGTTGACCACCTGCAGTGCACTACTTTAGTGGTCACCTTAAACAGGTGGTCAATTTACAGAGGTTGATTCATATAATAAGGGCCAATTCCGTACCTGAAAAAAGCGGTCAACTTAGACAGGTGGTCAACTTACAAGGGTGGTCAACTTTACAGGTTTTACTGTATCTATAGTTATTTTAAAATGTGCATTTCTTTTTTGATGAGAGCACTAAAATCAAATCAATCTATTGGTGAAAAAATTTGGCTTCAAAAGTACTAATTATTGGAATATCATAAATAAAAGCAGCAGAAAGCATACTGAATGATATTCTCATCCCTGGATGGTGTGATGAATCGCATTTTTGCCCGCATCATGTACACCTTGTTTTTATTTCTTCCACTTCTTGGATCACTTTTTCCCATTTATAGAAGTTAATTTCAAGTCTAATTAAATGTATTTCAACTATGAGTAATTTATTCCAACTATCAATTACAAAAATATATATGTTTAACTATTTGTTACAGTTGTACTGCATTTCGAGAAAAAAACCTTTCAACAAATTGCCATTTGTTGTTCCCTATATTGCTGGACTGCCCTGTCTTGTTATTTAGCTGTATGATGAGATAATATTTAGACATCATATAGGTTGCCTTATACATTTGCATAGAAGAAAGGCATAGTGAACTGGAAACTATTTTTAGATATTTACATAATTATAAAGAATTTTAAAAAGAAACTAACCTAACAAAGATCAAATTTAATTAAATTCATCGTAAATTTCAAGCTAAGAAGTTGATAAAAAGCAAACAGAAACAACATATCCTGATCAAGAGGGAAGTGTTGAAGATAATGTTAATACTGAAAGAGAATCGTCTCTCAAAGAGAAATTACAAGTAGCTATAAAAAAAACTACATAAAAGAAATACACTCACACACACAAAAAAAAGATGTATCCAAAACCAACACGTAAGAGACCGAAATATTTGAAGATTTAGACTTTTTAGACTTTGAGGAAATTGGAGGAGGTGCATATAGCCACCGACCATAGTGGTATTCCTTGTTTCTGAACGTACGCAGAAAAAGGTCTACAATTCAACACACACACAAATAGTCTTAAAAGTTAAACCATAAATTTGGGAGGGGGGGGGGGGAAACGTTATTGCAAGCTTAATTTCTGGAAAAATAAAATTTCTAACTGATGAATTCTACTTAATACATGTATGAGGATCACGGGACGCGGGAGCGTCCCGCCGCCAAGAGAACCAAACGTGAGCAGCCAACAAAAGCAAATCCACCGCCAAGAAAGACGAAAGAAAATAAAAGCGACCAAGAACGGTTTACGCAACAGAACAAGTTGGGGTTTTCTGGTTTTTTCACCCCTCTGTATCTCAGCCGCATGAAGACCCCCGGTTTGATTTTTGGTATACTCAATCTTTAGTGGCCCCTGACGACGAAAACCAAAATACAATCCCCTGGACCATGAGGGGGAGGAGGAATTTAAGTTATAAAATCGCTGTTCAAAAAAGTTTTCGCTTTCTTTAACAGGACTACAGATCAGACAAAAAAAAAAGAATCAAGCTGAAATTTCGCACACACATTCCTTGTGCCCTACTGATGTGCCTTTTGACCCTCCTCCGCTCCCCCCTTGTTTTTACCCCCAAATCGTACCTTCCCAGGGTTCTGTAGTAGCCCCCAGGGAGGCTATGGTAATGATTTTTGTATACATATTCTTAGGGTGCCATTGAGGACATATACAAAAATTCAAATCTCAGGGACATCATGGGCCAGAGTAATAAAAGTTTGAAAATCACTAATTTCCCCCTAAATTCATGTGAACTTACTCTCAGCTTATAGGGTTTGTTAATCTCTGACTGCAATTGCAAGGCTAGAATAGATCTAAGATCTAACAATTATTCAAAAGTTGGAAATGAAATTCCCAATCAAGACTAATAAAACAGATCCTTCACCAATAAGAATTTTCTTTCCTTCCTGTTTTTCGGTTTTGATATATTTAAGGGGGAAGAAATTTTAAATGTCGGCGAAACTACATGTAACTGTACGCATATGAATATGATACATCTAACTTTATAATTAAAAGCGAAAAATAGCACTTATTTATTGGTTTGCTTATTTTCTAAATCAATTCTTGTTCACAATCATAACACATTATGAATTGAAATATATGAAATATGTGTGTGGGTATCCGTGTTTTGCAGTAATTTATTAACAGACAAAATTTTTGCAATTAATTTAAGCAAGACTTTCAAATGAACTAAGTCCACGCTCATACGCAGTCGCTGTGGCAAATTTGTGATTTCTGCGATTTAACGTAGAGTACAGTTGCATACATCTTCTGACACACTCAAATTTAAAATATTTAAAGACTTGGGGGGGGGGGGGGGGGGGGGGGGGTATTTTGCTTGGTCATAACATGCATTAGTTTGTCTTTTTAGTGAACTTTTAAACAAAACTAGGTATTAAACACGACAAAGAGTTACATCAAAAGAAAGGTAAATCACCCAACAATTAAAATTATCCCATAAAACGTAAAATAATCCACGATTTAAGAAAAGAAGTCATTAAATAAAAACTGAAAAGCTAGATTAATATAACCTGCAACCCCCCTCCCACCAAAGTAAGGGTAAGTAGAGATTTTTCCAACCCCCCTCCCCTCGGGACACTTACGTAATTAATGAATGGCACCTAAGTTGTAAAACATTAAAAAAATAACTTCATGAAAATGTTTTGAATAATCAGTCAAATAAAGAAGCTGCAATAGAATTTATTGCAAAGTTGTAAAATACTTGAAAATTATGTGATTTAAAATATTGTATTTTATTATCCAAGCAGTTTTCTTTGCCACAGAGAGGCTACAATAATTGCAATAAAATTTAAACGGCCCAATTCTCACCAAACGAACATAGAATCTTACTGGTCAGAAAATAACATCACGTAAAATTAAGCTTGCCATTATTATTCCTTAAAAATAGAAAACAACGTTGCTTCAATTGAATATTTATGACTTGAAATTCTCAATTCTAAAAATACAGACAAAGTAACAATATCATTGCAAAAAGATGTGATATCCGGAGCCCGACTAACTAAAAGTGAGGTCCAAGGCCCACAATAATTTGGAGGCCCCCTGAAGCCCCCTATTATTTTAAAAATGTGTATATGTTTTGTATAGTTGTAATGCTATGCATAATTCTTTAAGTAATTTGGGGCCCCTTAGGAAGAGGAGGCCCCAGGTCCAGGCCTAGTAGGCCTGTGCGGTAATCAGGCCCTGGCTGATATCTCAGCAAAAACAACCCTGTTGTAAAAATTCTCCCCCCCCCCCAATAAAACCTTTAACTCCTCCCCACAAAAAAGAAAGCCTTCATCCTAAACCAAAAAACCCTCAGCCTTAAAAAGTCATGATATCTAGTTTGTCCGCCAAGTATCTGCCAAACTATCCTCCCTGTTCTCCTCTTTCATCACACCTGCTTCCGTTAGAACCGCCTCCCACCTTCAACTTCTCAGAAATATGTATAGATTCTTCAAATTGTTTATCTTGTTTGGCGGGAAGCTTTTCTAATTGAGGTGGTTGCTTGGTGAGCAAAAAACTTCCCTCCAAACAATTTGAAGGATCTATACATATTTCTGAGGAGTTGAAGGTGAGAGGAGGTTCTAACGGAAGTAGGTGTGATGAAAGAGAAGAACAGGGAGGATGATAGTTTGGCAGATACTTGGCGGGCAAACTAGATATCATGACTTTTTAAGGCTGAGGGTTTTTTGGTTTAGGATGAAGGCTTTCTTTTTTGTGGGGAGGAGTTTAAGGTTTTCTTCGCGCGGAAATTTTTACAACAGGGTTGTTTTTACTGAGATAATAGTTACGTACCACGACGTAAATGATATTACTTAACTGTGAAACATACCCCGAAGAGTGTTTGCTTATACAATACAGTAAAGCATCGTTTATATGTCTTTCAACGGACGGGCGTAAAACGACGTAGGAAAAAAAAATGACGCATAATCGAAACGGGAGCCGGACAGAACGTCCAGAACTAAACGTCTACTGATTCAAATTCTTGCAATATGAGTTGTAAAGTGTAAGGGCCTGATAAAAAAAAAGATATGTAACTAAATATGAATTAGCCTGTAATGGTTTTAGTCCTAAGGATATTAATGGAATTGTTAAGTAAAACATTTGCGTGAAATAAATCATAAATTTATCCTATTCTACACCCTAAATATTTAATCTATCGAGCATATCTCTAACAATTAATGTAATTAAATTAAATATGCGTAAATTGGATTTTGAGCTAATTTAAGCTCATAAAAATATTTTCAACAGTGTTTTGACATAAATTTGAGTGTTTACACCCCCCCCCCTCCATCGCCCTCTATTTAACGTTCTAAGAATTAAATAATCCGTTCCTTAATAGAAACCAAAAAAAAAAAAGGGGGCATGAAGAACTTTTTCAAATTTGAGGGAGGGGAAAACAACGTAAGTGATATTTTGCGACGTATAAACGATGAATTTTTGCATTAAAATGAATAGGAATGAATGGGGAAATGAATTATCAAAATGACGTATAAATGTAAAAGACGTATAATGCCAGAGACGTATAAACTAGGTTTTACTGCACTTAAGTAAAAGCACTCAAAGCTTTTTTTTTTTTTTGAAAGAGCTCAAGAACTCCAAAATGGTTCACAAATTTAAGAGTTCTTATCATTTTCAAAAGCGATGCACCTGTTTCTGTTTATTCACGCACGTCTTGTTTCTCCCATACACCTTTCTTTCACACAGTTTTACTGACCCTTATAGTTAATCCTTATTGACAGCCTACATGCTAATGGAGATAAAACAGTACCGTTTTGGTCTGCTTCCTAGAAAATCCAACTTTCCCAAGGTGGGCAATAAATACCTCTGACTGACCCTTCTTCTCTGACATGTGAAGAATTTCGTTATCGGTACTTAAGCCCTTCTTCACTGTAATAAGCTGTGGTAGATACAAAAGAGAAAATATTCATCAGGTTACCTGGAGAGGGTATTAAGCTTATCTGTTATCGATTACTAGTTGGAAAGCCGTTGGCATTGGCATCCATAGGGTCAAGTGCAGCTGTTGTACTTTTATATGTCTGTAAATTATAAGAATATCACACCTACGGACTCATGCATGCCACGAACTGTTTGAACATGATAGTTCAAAATTTAGCTACAATCATGACATTTCCTGTGACAATTATTTGAATTATATAGGTTTTACTCCCTGCTACATTTTTTGTGAAACACGTTTCAATAAAAATAATAATAATAATAATTAAGCTCCTTAAATTACCATTTGTGAATGGGAAGTAACCACATAAATTTTGGGGAAATTTTGTCACGGATTTCAAATCCAGATACCTAATTGATTTTACTTCTGTAATTTATAGGAATAGATTTTACTTCTAATTTAAAAGAAGATCAGGGCCAAACCCCAAGGGGGGATTTCCTACCCCCCCCCCCCCCCCAGTTTTTTACAAGTGGGGCAGCCAATTTCCTTTTAGCGATGCAACAAACGAAGAAAAAAGGAAACTCTTCGTTTTTTAAAAATATTAAACTAGTAAATTTAAATAAAAAATTGAAATAATAGTGCCAAAAAGTATTTTTTCTGTAAAATTTGAATGGAAAATGTAATTTTAAAATACAATTTAGGAACATCCATGATTCTTTTTTATTAAGATTATTGAAGTAAGAGCCGCAGAAATGTGCGCTTCAAACAATTTTTTAACGCAAAAAAAAAAGTATTCGCTGCACTATTCACTAGGCTGCATAGTGGGTACGTCTGTATAGTCGGAAACTATGGGCCCGGCTCAAATTAAAGCATTGTGCATAAAGTAAAATTAGCATATGGGAGGGAGGACCAGCGACAAAACTTGCATGCCTTGTTTCTCGGCGGCCCTGGTTATACAAAACCATGCTTCATGGTTCTTTAGTTAAAAAAAAAAATAGATAAATAAATAGGATGGTTTCATAGGGGCCGCCGAAACATTCCCATACGTAATTTCTTTGATGAAAAATATTGTCTTGAAAATCGTTTCTAAGTGGAGAAAAATGCTTTGGTCGCCGAAATAAATTTTAAACAGAGAGATGAGAAAAAAAAAAGACAGTTTAATGCTAAGAGAGATTCAGAGTATTGTGATGAATATTTGCACCAGAAGTTGTAAATGTTTGGACGTAAAAATCGTAAGTAAATCAAAGCTTGATCAAGAGATGCAGGAGACACATTTAAAATAAAATGAAGTGCACTGTTAAAACCAGGGGTTCCAGACGAGTGAAAATATTCCCTCTAAGGTGAAAGCATAGTGCCTGAAGGTGCAACACAGGCTAGAAAATAGAGCAGAGGAGCCAGAACATCATGCAATCGCAGAAAGACTCATTGCGCATGCGCTTTTTGGCTTAGACATACATTCAACCACCTCAATATGGCGGACAAATGATGATTGCGTTTGTGTGTCTTTCACATTGAATGAAATACATTATTGGATTAAAACCCAACTTTTCCAGGATTAATTATCCGAAATTACAAGTAAGTACAGCTTTTGATCACTTTGTAGCTTTTAGGGCTTTCAAACATAGTTAAGTGTTTAAAAGTGCATTTATTGCTTTTCAATAACCGTTAGTCTTCTAGTTCCCGTTTACAGTTACTATCGTGAAACTTCCATCATTCAAAACGCTACTAAAAATATCTGTCATTATTTTCTTGAATACTCGATAAGCAGCTTTTATTAGTCACCAAAAGAACCTTAATAAAAATGTTTCTTGTGCTTCGTAGATTATAACATAAAGCTAGCGAAAAAAAAAAATCTCTCTCAGTCTAGCTCTTTTTTGCTTTTCATTCAAGTGTTAGAATCATTTCCTGTTAGCGGTCCTCGAAAGCGTTAGAACTTTCTTTTGGTTTTTTATTTAACTGTTGAAAAACTTTATGTGCGTTTTCTTTTGTTACTCTTGATTAACGTTTATGAAACGATTTTGTTTTTCCGTAATTGTAATATTCCTGAATATTTTTTCCTCATCATTTAAATAATCCATAAGTACAGCTATACTTCATTTTCGGAATACGTCAAGTTTTAGTAAATGTATAATTTCTCACATGTTTTAAATAATTACTCGTTTTTAAATTATAACGTATTTGTGACAGATCTTTGATACAAGTGAAAGGGTAGATATTTATTGTTTTATTAATTTTTAACATTACTTTTTGTTAAAAAAAAAAAAAAAAATCATCAGAACCCTGAATTTTTTCACATGTTTTTTAACGACCCCAGAGTTATTATTCATATTATTTATTTTATGATTCTTTAAGAAAACGATAAAGATTTCACCGGTCCGCAAAGTCTTTCATTTGCTTTTACCGCGCCCGTGGGTCAAAAGAGGTTGAGAAACACTGAGTTAGAGCACGATCAGATGAATTAACGCTATGAGCACTTCTTAACTATGTTGAAAACTCTGAAATATGATCAAATGCTGTAATTACATGTTTTAATCATTTCCAATACCGAGTTCAATGTGAAAAATGTCCAAAACGTAGAATATCATAAATCAAAACAAAACTTTAAAAAAAAAAAGTACACAACTGTATTCAAAAACGCACACAATACGGGGGAGGGGGGAGGAGGATCTATAGTAAGGGTGCTATTTCTCTCTCCGAAGGATCCTTTTTTTCACTCCGGCTGTCTAGTTTTTAAAAGGTGCCTGTTTTTCACCCTATTTAGAGGTGCGATTTCGGCTCCGTATTGGGTGCCGCTGGTGAACAAGCGTTTCTCCCCTGAAAGGTGCCGAATGCATCCTGTAGTTTTAACAGTGTGGAATACATAAGACCTAAGGTACAGGGGCGGATCCAGACAGAATTCTCGGAGGGGGCCATTTGGAAAAATACGATGCTTTGGTAAATTTTTTGAGTTTTACAAATATCAATGTGGCCCACCTTTAGCTAGAGCATTTTTTAAGGAATTTTCACTAGGCGACGAAGTTCAACATAAAGGCTGTAACCTTCCCAATAATTTTCCTCTTTTCTTAACAAACTTGTGCATGTATCGTCGCCTCAAAGTGGTATTCCCGTAATCAGTACTGTGTTCTCAGGCGACTGTATTAGACTTCTGATTGAAAAGGAAGCCGATATGAACCAACCGTAAATATAATATTAACTCCGAAGTAAAGGGGGGTCCGGGGGTTTTTCCCCCGGAAAATTTTCGAATTTGTAGTCTTAAAAACGCTTTTTTAGACGATCTTTGGTAATGTTAGGGGGAGAAGAGGTTCGGTGGCGCTCCCCTGCCTATTTTTGGAAATAATAGCTCTAAGAATGCAGTTTTAAACAATCTTTGATCTTAGAGGAAGGAGAAATTTGAGGGCCTATCTAAGGAAATTATTCTGATTTGTAATCTTAGAAATCCATTTTGACTGCCTTAAGAGCTGCGGGTGCGACCTCTCCCCCCGCCCATTTTTCGAAATTGAAATTTTAAAAACGCAAAACATTATCTCCAATAATGTTAAGGAGAGGAAAGTTCGGGGTTTCTCTGGCGGATTTTTTAAACCATTGTAAAGCCAAAAACGCAGTTTAATACGATCGTTCCGTGATGATACGTGAAGGAGAAATTCGAGGGTCAACTCATTGAAACTCAAGCGCTTAAAACAAAATTTAGGCCAATCTTGAACGACGTTCGCAGAAAATGAGATGTGGGGGACCTTCCCCTGGAATCTTTTACAAGTTATTTTTTGAAACGTGGCTTGTAGATCTTTGGGTAATATTAAAAAGAGGAAGAGAGGTGGTTTGGAGGGTCCCACATGAAGACTTACATAGGACTGCATAAAGACAGGTTGAAACTTAAATCTAACTTGAACTTAATACGCAATCACAACAACAAATGTACAACTTTTTATCGGACACTACTAACACATATCCCTTTTCTTTCCCACATGGGGGCAGAAAACATTTTAACAAGACGAGCCCATTATGCTACATGAACCTAAATACAGTCAGACCTCGATATATGGTTACCCGCTTAGAAGGTCACCCCGCATATAAGGTCACTTTTCTAAAGTCCCGGCTTGAGAGAATAGGAATTCTATGTTATGTATTATCGGATATATTATCAAGTCATAATACATTAATCGCTTATAAGGTCACTTTTGTCTGACTTCTTTAAATGATTTCATTGCCTAATCGATTCACTTCCAAGAATTTTACGCGATATACGATCCTTAAAAAGTGAAAAAGTCATTTTTCCTATTAACGTAGTAAATTAACAGTAGAAAGTGAGTGTTACGACAGTGATACTAAAATATGAAGCAAGTAACGTGAGCACTCAGTATGTACATATCGCAATTTTTTTTATCAGTCATTAGAGAAGCCGAAGATAATTTTCAGAAGATACCATTGTGCTTAAACTAAAGAAAAAACTCGTCGATCCTGTATTAATGTAATTTTAAGCGAGTTAAGTTGCACATCAGTTCTTTGCTTGGGCATATTTGAATGCAGTTTTATTCTAAACTAGTGGTACCCGCACGGATTTGCCTGTAATAGAAAAATTAAAAGGCCTTTTGGTTCGCCTGTATATTTACAAATAATGTGTGGTGAATTTTCTCGCCAATTGGCTTGTACCCAGGGGCGGCAAATAGGGGGGGTCAAGAGGGGGAGGTCGCACCCCCAAATTTTTTAAGCAGAATGATAGAAAATGGGGGAATTCAATTTATGTAAGTCGGAAATCAATGTTCATTAAAAAAATCTCGCTGGTTCTCAGTAACCTATTTGTTGAAACTCGACACATTCCCAGACTAGAAAAAGTGTTTTTCGTTATTTTGATGATGACTTAGAAATCCACGAAATATTTTTCGGCCTTTTCACGGCTAAATATTTCATACTTGTGTGCCCAGTGTAACGATGGTATGTCCAATTAT